>NW_003852462.1:1529376-1555008 GCF_000181295.1 Otolemur garnettii
GGCTGGGGATTCGAACCCGCCACCTTAGGTGTACGTGGCTGGCGCCTTAGCCGGTTGAGCTATAGGCGCCGTGCCAGTGAGTGTGTATTTTTAAATACATCATTGGATCCAGGCATCTAGTATTTTACCTGAGATTTTCCTACCTAGGTTCATAAGGAAAATAGGTCTATACTTTTCTTTCTTTTTCTATTGTTCTTATCCAGAGACAAAACCAAACTGACATCAGTCTCTTAAAATGAAAAAGGCTGCTTTACCTCTATTATTATATTCTAAAAAAACTTAATGATAGGAATTATATTTATCTTGAAATAATTCACCTGTAAAATGTCTTGGCATGGGGTTCGTTCTTGAGAAGGGTAAGGTCTTCGATTCCCAATTTTGACCTATTTAAGTTTTTTACAGGCAAACCTCAGAGATTTTGAGAGCTTGGGTCCAGATCACAGCAACAAATTGAATATTGCAATAAAGTAAGACACATAATTTTTTCTATTAAGCATGCCATATAGCATTATGTCTAAAGAACCTAATGCATTTACCTTAATTTTAAAATACTTTCTTGTTAAAAAATGCTAACGGTCACCTGAGCCTTCAGGGAGTGGTAATTTTTTGGCAGTGGAGGGTCTTGCCTTGAAGTTGATGTCTGCTGACTGATCACAGTGGTGGTTGCTGAAGGTTGGGGGTGGCGGCAGTAATTTCATAAAATAAGACAACAGTGAAGGAGGCTGCATTGATTGACTCTTCTTTTCCCAAAAGATTTCTCTGTACCATGTGACATGCTTGACAGAACTTGACCCACAGCAGAACTTTTTTCAAAATTGGAGAAACCTTTCTCAAAAACTGCCATTGCTTTATCAGCCAAGCTTATAAAATATTCTAAATCCTTTCTTGATATTTCTACAATGCTTACAGCATCTACACCAGGAGTAGATTTCACCTGAGGAAACCATTTTCTCTGCTCATTCATAAGAAATAATCCTTCATCCATTCAAGTTTTATGATGAGATGGTAGCAGTTCAGCTCTGTCTTCAGGCTTCACTTCTAATTCTGGTTCTCTCACTGTTTCCACCACACCTGCCATCTCTTCCTCCACTGAAACATTGAATCCCTCAAATTCATGCATTAAGGTTGGAATCACTCTTCCAAACTCTTGTTAAATGTTGATATTTTGACCTCCTCTCATAAATCATGAATGTTCTCGATGACTTCTAGAATAATGAACTCTTTCCAGAAGGTCTTAATTTACTTTGTCCAGGTCCATCAGAGGAATCACTGTCTATGGCAGCTGTAGCCTTATATAAGGCATTTCTTAAATAATGAGAGTTGAAAGTGAAAATTACGCCTTGGTCCATGGGCTGTAAAATGGATGTTGTGTCAGCTGCATGAAAACAGCATTATAATCTCCTTGCACATCTCCTTTAGAGCTCTTGGGTGACCATGAGCATGATATTCTGAATGGAATTTTGTTTTCCTGAGCAGTAGGTCTCAGCAGTAGGCTTAAAATATTCAGTAAGCCATACTGTAAACAGAGGTGCTATCATCCAGGCTTTGCTGTTCCATTTATAGAGCACAAGTAGAGTAGATCTCATAATTCTTAAAGGCCCTAGGAATTGGGGAATGATAAATAAGCATTGGCTTCAAGTTATGTCACCAGCTGCATTAGCCCTAACAAGAGAATCAGCATGTCCTTTAAACCTTTGAAGCCAGGGATCAACTTTCCTGTGTAGCTATGAAAATCCTAGGTGGCATCTTCTTCCAATAGAAATCTGTTTTGTCACATTGAAAATCCATTGCTTATTGAGCCCACCTTCATCAGGAATCTTAGCTAGATCTTCTGAATAATTTGCTGCTACTTCTGCATCAGCACTTGCTTCACCCTCCCCTGTTATGGAGAACATAACATAAATGAACCAACATGAACCAACTTCTGCTAGCTTCAAACTCTTCTTCCATAGTTTCCTCACCTCTCTCAGCGTTCACAGAATTAAAGAGATTTGGAACTTGCTCTGGATTGGATTTTGGGTTAAGGGAATGTGTGGGTGGTTTGATCTTCTATCCACATAATAAACTTTCTCTGTATCATCAATAAGATTTTTTTTAATGATCCACATGTTTACTGGAGAATCATTTTTAATTTCCTTCAAGACACTTCCTTTGCATTTACACCTCAGCTAACTAGTGCAAGAGGCTTTCAGCTTGTCTTGGTTTTTGACATGCCTTACTCATTTTTGATTTATAGTGCGAGATGTGTGACTCTTCCTTTCACTTGAACACTTAGAGGCCATGGTAAGATTAATAGTTGTCTTAATTTCAATATTGCTATGCTTCAGGGAATAAGGAGGCCTGGGGAGAGGGAGAGAGGTGGGCAAAGGACTGGTCAACGGAGCAGTCAGAACACACACAACATTTATTGATTACATTTACTATCTTCCATGGGCACAATTCATGGTGCTCCAAAACAATTACAATGGTAACATTGAAGATCACTGACCACAGGTCACCATATACATATAATAATGAAAAAGTTTGAGGTATTATGAGAATTACAAAAATATGACACAAAGACACAAAGTGAGCATACGCTATTAGAAAAAATGGTGCAGATGGACTTATTTGACTCAGGGTTGTCACAAATCTTCAATTTGTATAAAAAAAAAGATGCAATATCTGTGAAGTGAACTAAATCAAAATGCAATAAAAGGAGATATTCCTGAATTATTCTTAGACCAGGCTTGGCAATCTGTATTTTTCCAGAAATGAAACCAATTTATCTCAAAGTCATCTTTCTTAAATATCTCTGCCTAACAATAACAGGTGAACATTAAAGAGAGACCTCGAATTCCCCTCGGGCCAGAGGATGGAAAGAGAGTGTTCCCCTGAAGCAAAAATAGCAGAAGCAGTTGGGGGAAGCCTCCCCCAAAGGAGTTGAGTCTTAGGGGTGGGCTCTGAGCTCCAAGATCCAGCCAATTGTCACATGTTCCTCTATTTCTTCCCAGCCTTGGAAAAGCTGATGTGATTGCATGACATGGGTGAGCAGGTTTCCCCAGAGGAAAAATCAGAAAGACATCTGTACTCAGTAGCTCTGAGGTCTGTATAAACTCTTTGGAGGGTTCTCAGTGTCCTTACCTGATGAATGGGTGTGTTGATACCTGCCTCAGGTGTGTACAATGGACAAGGTGAATGTAGTACCTGCCTCAGGTATGTACAAAGGAAAAGGCAGATTGTGATATCAGCCTCAGATATGTACAGAGGATAAGACGGATGTGGTACCTGCCTCAGGTGTGTATAGGGGACAGTGTGGTTTCAGTGAGAAGGAGGTGAAAAGCACACCTCACAGCAGGTACTCCCTCAACAATTTTTTCCTGTCTTCCTCCTTAGGAAATACAGCAGTGCACACAGTGAAGTCTTGAAGGGTTCTGTTCTCCTTTTAAAAGTACAAAGGAGCAGATATCTCATAACAAAATTAACAAAACTTGAGACCATGTGACATAGAGTGGGAGGTAGCTGAGAGCTTCTTGGTGTCCTTCAGAATCAAAACAGCATGTATCACCTGCCCAGAGGATGTTAGGCACTGTGTCTTTCAGGTATGCCATCGGTGTCTAACTCCACCTGCCCTGCAAAGGTCCCAGCTCACTGCCTGGAGAGAGATTCCAAGTTGTAGTATAGGCAGAAGAATATAAAGTGAGCCTGGATCTCTCAGTAAGTTGAGGAGAGATGAGTTCAGAGTCTCACATAGTTCCACAGTGGGTGAAATTTTAATCGAACATATAGATAAGTCAGTATAATTCCATCACTGCTAATTTCTTGGCTTCCATAATTGTACCATGGTTATGTAAGAAGTTAACATTAGGAGAAGTTGGGCAAAGAGTATATCAAAAACTCTGCATGCTCTTTTGAAACTTTTTTGAGTGTGAAGTCATAAGATTATGAAATAACTAAAAAGAAGGAGAAATACGTCTTATGACCAACAGAAGAGAACAATAATTCGAAGTAGAGCCAGAAATGGCATAAATGATAAAAATACAAGAAAAAAATGTTGAGGCAACTATTACAAATATTGTCCATGTTATCAAAAAGCAGGAGGAAAGCATAAAGATGCCCAGGAGAAAAATAGAAGATATAAAAAAGCTCCAAATTTGTCATCTGAAATGAAAAATATACTGAATGGGATTAACAGTAGATCAGATGCTGAAGAAAATAAAAAAAGATCAAATTGCTTTAAGACAGCAATAGAAATTATCCAAACTGATATATAAAGTGAAAATAACTGAAAAATGAACAAAACAGCAGCCATCAGTTAGGTAACATAAAATAGCCTAATGTCCATGTCATTGGACTCTGTGAAGGGGAGGAAAGAGATGAAAGATAATAAAGCATCTGAGAAATACTGGGTGGATGTTTTCAAAATTCGCTTAAAAGCTGTTAGCTTACAGATCCAAAGATGTCAATGAATTACAGGGGGAAAAAATGTGAAAGAAAACTGTACCAAAGCATATCATAATCAAATTGCTAAGATGATAAAGGGATAATTTTGTAAGTAGCCAGAAGATAACAGACATATTATGTACCAAGAGACAAAAATAAGCATGCAAGTAGATTTCTCATCAGAAAACATGGAAGCCAGAAGACAATGGAGACATTTCTTTAAAGCACTGAAAAAAGAAAACTGTCACCTCACAATTCTATGCCCAATAAAAATACCTTTCAAAAATGAAGATAAGTAAAAAACATTTCAGTCAAATAAAAATTGAGAGAATTTATGGTCAAAACCCAGAATTATAATAAATGTTAAACAGTATTCTTCATAAAGAAGGAAATTGTACCAGATAGAAATATAAAAGCATTTAAATAATTTTTTAAAATTTAAACCATAACTTGTCAAAGAAAAAATAATAATGTATTAAAAATTGATAATATATGAAGTGAAATGGAAGCATACTATCATAAGGTTTTTACATTTTGTGTGAAGTGGTAAAACATCATTTGGAGGTACACTGTTAAGTTAAAGATGCGTGTATAAATTCTAGAGCAAACACTAAAGAGAAAAGGTATAGCTAATAAGCTCATAACTCAATCATATTAATCACAATAAATGTAAATGGTCAAAAATTCCAATTAAAAGGTAGAAATTTTTTGGTGGATTTTAAAAAAATCAAGACTCAACTACATGCTATCTATAAGAAACCCACTTTAAATATGAAAACATAGATTACAAGTAAAAGGATGGGAAAGATATATCATATAAACACTGACTTTAAAAATCTGAAACTTCTATATTAACATCAATAAAAGGAGGTTAATTTCAAATATGAAATGTTAGCACAGATAAAGATGGACATTTTTTAATAATAAAGGAGTCAATGCTTCAAGAGGACATAGCAATCCCACATATATATGCACCTAACAACAACAAATACATATTCTTTCCATGTATACATAAAACTGTCACCAAAAGAGATCACATTCTAAGCCACAAACAAGTCACAATACATTTAACAGTTGATATCACTTAAAAATATGATTTCTGATTACAACAAAATTAAACTAGAAATCAATAACAGAATGCTATATAAAATTACTCAAGTATGCTGGATGCAGTGGCTCACACCTATAATCCTAGCACTCTGGGAAGCCAAGATGAGTAGATTGCCTGAGTTCATAGCTTCAAGACCAGCCTGAACCAGAGCAAGACCCTGTCTCTAAAAATGGCTGGGAATTGTGCTGGGCATCTGTAGTCCCAGGTACTTGGCAGACTGAGGCAAGAGAATCACTTGAGCCCAAGAGTTTGAGGTTGCTATGAGCTATGATGCCACAACACTCTACCAGGGGTGACAAAGTGGGACTCTGTCTCCAAAAACACAAAAAACTCAAGTATTTGGAAACTAATACACTCCTAAATAACTCATAGGTCAAAATATAAATTGGTCACAACTGCAAGCTATGGTTCTGTTTTTGAAAAATAACAATTAAAAAAGTCACAAAAGAATTAGAAAATATTTGACCTGAATAAAGAAGAAAACACAGTATTTTGAAACTTTTGGAATGCAGTTAAGGAATTGTTGGAGGAAAAGCTTATAACATTAAAGTCTTATCTTGGGAAAGAAGAAAAAATTCAAAGTAATAATTTCTGCCACCTTCTTAAAGCAACTATAAAATTAGGAATAACTTAAGCTCAGAGTAAGCAGAAGGAAATTATAAACAAAAGAGAATAAGTAAATGACATAGAAAAACAATAGGGAAAAATCAATAAACTCAAAAAATAGTTCTTAAACAATTTACAGATCAACCTCTATAGACCAGGAAGAAAAGAGGGAAGACACAAATTAACAAGATGAGAACTGAAAGACGGAACATCTCTAACGAGCTTACAGACAGTAAAAGAATACAAAGAAAATATTCTGAACAACTTCATGCCAACAGGTTTGAACACTAAGATGAAGGAGACAAACTTCTTGAAAGGAAAAAATTACTAATGCATGCTTGAGAAGAAGTAGGTGCAAATAACATATCCATCTATGTAAAAAATGCAAAGGGAACGAAAAAAAGACACAAGAACTAGTAAGATATTTCAGCAAGATCATAAGATAGAAAGTCAATGTACAAAAATTAGTGAGACCTCTACATACTAGCAACAACAACAAAAAAACCCTGGCAACTAAAATTTTAAAAAATTACAATAGATGGCAGTGCCTGTGGCTCAGTGGGTAGGGCGCTGGCCCCATATACCGAGGGTGGTGGGTTCATACCTAGCCCTGGCCAAACTGCAACAAAAAAATAGCTAGGCATTGTGGTGGACACCTATAGTCCCAGCTACTTGGGAGGCTGAGGCAAGAGAATGGCCTAAGCCCAGGAGTTGGAGGTTGCTGTGAGCTATGTGACACCATGGCACTCTACCAAGGGTGAGAAAGTGAGACTCTGTCTCAAAAAAAAAAAAAAAATTACAACAGAATAAAAAATAGGATATACTTGTGATCAATTTAAGAAAAAAATGTGTAAGTCTCATCTTGTACACTGAAAACTACCAACTATTGCTGAGACAATTGAAGAAGACTTAAGTGGGGAGATATACCATGTTCATGGATTGGAGCGCTCAATGTTGTTAGAATACCAATTCTCCTGACATTGATCTAAAAATTCAATGCAATAGCAGTAAAAATATCCCAGAATTTCTTGTAGAAATTGATAAGCTAGTATTAATGTTTATGTGGAAATTTAAAGGACCTAAAATAGCCTTGACAATTTTGAAAAGCTCAAAGACTTATGCTATATCTCAATATAATAATCTCTAACTTATTATAAAGCTATAGTGACCAATATGATGCGGTATTGGTAAAAGGATAGACATGTAGAACAATGAAACGGTCTACAAATAGATGTATACTTGTATGGTCAATTAATTTTTGACAAAATTGTCAAGGAAATTCAATGGGAAAACCATAGATTTTTCAACAAATGATGCTGGAACAATTGGTTACTTACATCTAAAGAAATAAACTTTAACCCTTAGCTCACACCACACATGTGTACAAAACTAACTCAAAATAGATTCTAGATTTTATATAAGAATTAAAACTTTAAGGCTTTTAGAGAATACATAGTAGAAAATCTTGGTGACCTTCAGTTAGACAATGATTTTTTTTTTTTTGAAACAGAGTCTCACTCTGTTGCCCCAGGCTAGAGTGCTGTGATATCATCCTAGCTCACAGCAACCACAAACTCTAGGGCTCAAGCAATCCTCCTGCCTCAGCCTCCTGAGTAGCTGGGACTACAGGTGCCTGCCACAATGTTTTTTTTTTTGTTGTTGTTGTTGTTTTCTATTTTCAGTAGAGACACCATCTTTCTCTTGCTCAGGCTGGTCTAGAACTCCCAAGCTCAAGGGATCCTCCCATTGTGGCCTCGCAGAATACTAGGGTTGCAGGCATGAGCCACTGTGCCTGTTCTAGTTAGGCAAAGATTTTAAAAACAGCACAAATGTGAAAGCGCAAAAGCAAATGAAAAAAATAGGATATTGCTAAAATTAAAATACTTGTTCTTCAAAAGATACAGTTAAGAAAATGAGAAGAAATGCCACATACTAGGAGAACGTATTTACAGATTGTGAATCTGGGGGTGGGAGACCCTGGATGATAAAGTGGGGAGTGGGGAGGGAGGCCCTTACCTAAGTTCCCCAGGCACTCAGTTACTCTGCTGGCACCAGTCAAGTCTGCCTCAGCACAAGTCCGTGTTCTCAGGTTATACAGAGAACAATTAAGTTTTTAATGGATTCAGGCTTCTAACCCCCTCATCAAGAGAGGCCTAGCTGGATCAGGTGCCTCCCAATGGGCAGGGTCCCCAATCATCCCTGGGACAAGGGGCAGGTGAACCCCAGTTCCCCTCCCTCCCGCCCACCAGAGTGGGCAGCTGGCTCATCTGCCAGCATGTGGGTCCCACCACACACAGATCCTTGTCCTCCTGTCTCCAGTGCCACCCACCAGGTAGAGCTGGGAGGGGGTCACTGCTTCCTCCTGCTGCCACGGTGAGGCCGACAGGCAGCTGGAGCAATGCTTGGGGTGCCTTTTGGAACAAATTCACCATCGAGGCAAGAGGGTAAATGGTCATAGTGTGGTTGTGCTGGCAGAAACAGGAGAAAAAATAATGTCGCCTTTATAAGGGAGTCAGCTGAACATTTTACAATTCTTCCCCAAATCAACTAAGCCATTTTCACAACATAAAACAAGCAAAAAATGTAATTATTTCAAGGTGTCCTTCACCTCGAACTCACTCGAGACCCACAGCTTAGGGGTTTTAAAAAATACATATATTTAAAGCAAATATTATTGCAAATGACTACTCTGTAATTTGGATTAATTGCTTTGGGTTTTTTCTGGAAATAAAATCTTTAAAGCAAACTCATAAAAACGCTGGCGCACAGGGCAGCTGTTTCTGCAGTGTGTTGCAGGCAGAGAGTCCGGCGCCTCCCCACGGGAGGCCATGGTGGGTCATGGAGTCGTCTGTTTGGTCAAAGACCCTGGAGGTGTCTGTGGCTTAGCCCTGGCCCACACCCCAGGGCCCATCACAGCTGGCTGGAATCCCCCCTCAGGGAGAGTCCAGGAAGGCCCTGGCCGGGTTCACCACTGCCCCTCTGTGGGGTGAGGGCAGGAGTTCAGCTGGGCCCTGCTGCCTTGACTTCAGGGACCCACCAGAAGAACATGCCAGTGTGGCACTGGGGAGAGCTGGGCTCTGGCTGCACTCAGGTCACATGAAAGGCATGGCTGAGTGTGTGCTGGGACAGCAGCGCAAACAAGGGGGAGACCCGAGAGAACCCCCCGACTCTGAGCACCTCCCCTCGGCCTTCCTGACAGAGGAGCCTGACAGGACCCTGCTGCAGGGAGGGGGCTCAGCAAGGCCAAGGCGGTGTTAATTTTCAGAAGTGAGTGGCGTGAGCACGTGCAGTGTTGCAGGGGACACAGGAAAGTGAAGATGGTGGGCTACTCAGACATCTCCGGGGACCCTTGAGTTTCAGCAGAATAAGGAACAAAGGGCAGAGTGTCTGGTGGGGCAAGGCCACAGGTGTCACATGCCTGCCATCCACCTGGCTCCATCATGGGCATCATTTTATTTGTTTTGTCCAGCAACCCCGAGAGGGAGGCATCATCTGTCCTTTCTTGGGTCCTGCGCCCAGGGTCACAGGGCCAGGGAGTGACAGGCCAGGGACTGTGCTCCTTCCAGGGCAGGTGAATGGAGGTGAGCTCCAGCCTGGGTCAACAGCAGACACAGAGTGGACCTGCTTGTCAAGGAGAAAGTTGCCACTGCAGGCAGCTGGACATAGAGGACGGAGAGCTGGGGTTCTGGGCCAGCTCTGTTGCCAGTGTGCACTGGACCTGGAACAGATGCTATCCTCAGGCCAGGACTCAATTTCACCATTGGTTCACCAGATGCATGAAGGGGTCCATGCATCCATGCACCATCTACCCATCCACGAATCCATTCATCACCCACTCGGTCATCCATCAGTTCTCCAGCCAGCCAGCCACCTACCCATCACCCATCTGTCTCCCACTTATCCATCCACTATCTATTCTCCCATTATCCACCCCCCTACTCACCCATTTATCCATCCATCAACAGCCCACCTATTTGTCCAGCCATATTCGTTCACTCATTATCCACTCATCCATTTATCCATCCACTATCATCTTCCCATCAGTCTGTCCACTCACCCGTTTATCCATCCACCCTCCACCCATCCACCCAGCAATGATTATCTTTTATGTGCCATGCTCCCTTCGAGGGACTGGGGGCTAAAGGGAAACAAAACAGGCAAGAAGCCCACCCTCCGGGTGACACCCTGAGCTTACATGTGGGGGACAGACATTTGGGGACCAGCCAGGAGGCTTTGGAGGTAAGAAGTGCAGGTGAGGGATGGTGGCTGTTGGCAGAGAAGGTGCCAGCTGCCCTGAACAGAGAAGAGATGCCTTCCTAGTGGGGGGTGAGGCCCGTGTCTCACAAGAAGGGGTGTGGGTGCAGAGCCAGCTCTGCCCAGGGTGTGTGGGGGGAAGAGCTGCTCTGGTCGCCCCAGATCTGAAGGGAACCAGGGAGCACTCAGCCCCTATGGTCACCCCCTTCTCCACACCCCTGCTTTGGAGAAGATGGGGGATCTGCATGTCCAGGGCAGGAGGGAAAGTGAAGGCACGCCCCAGGCTGAGTCTGCAGGGCGACCCCAGTCCAGGGGAGAAGGGTGTAAGAAACTGGTCTAGACCCCAGGCCACCCTTCCCCCACCCCCACCCCCGGGGAGGCTCAACTTTAGGGCTCCAGGAGGCATCTGAGGGCAGCCTGCCTTAGTTTCCTCACTGGCGCGTCTGCTGGTGACCCTTCTCCATGCTGGGGCTGGTGTCAGGGCTGAGAAGAGGTATACCTGGGTTGCTAGCAGCCATCCCCAAAGGGGACTCCGCCAGCAAAGGGCCAATTTCCCTGGGCCAGAAGGGGCAGGGTCCTCCTGGAGGAGGTGGCCTTTCAGCTCTGGTAAATTACCTGTGTGTGTTTGTACAGAGCCCACCCAGGCTAGGGGTGGGTAGGCCCTGGGTGGCCCAACAAGCAAGGTGCCCTGACCTGGTGCCCTCTGGCCTATATTTCCCCTCCTTTATCCCCCAGGCATGGGGCCTGTTGGCTCTATGCCTGTAAGGCCAGCGCCTCACATCCCGCAGATGCCTCCCTTAGTGAAACCCTCAAGCTCACCTGATCAGTTCCAAACATCACAGTCACCTACTTCTAGAAACAGCTTCTAAGCACCCACGCTTTCCAGGGAGCTCTGGGCTGGGGTGCAGGCTTCCTTCCCTCGAGGCTAAGGAGCTGATCTGGATAAAGCCAGGACACAGGGGGCCAGGTGCTGGGTCCTCCTGCCAGCAAGTCTCCCAGGACCTGCTTGTAGCTCTCACAAAATTGGGGGGACAGACCCAATTTTATGTGTGTGGGTGGAGGTTGGTCTCTGCCCTCAAGTCCTCAGCAAAGAGTCCCAGCTCCCCTCACCCTGGTGGGGTTCTCACCCCCCCCCCCCGCTTCCTCACAGGATCAGGGACAATGACCCAGGAATTCCTGGAGCCCCAGACGACCCCTAGGGATTGAGCCTCAAATGAAAGGTGAGTTAATTCTCAACGAAGAGGCAGAATTGTCCATTATTGGCCAGCAGCGTTCTTCTGAGAAGGTGGTCAGTCCACATCCATGTGAGCAAAGGGGGACATCGGAGAGGACCCATGCTGCCTTGGGGGCTCAGCATCAGGAGGGAGGGACGGACAGGTGTGGAGAGCTGTGCCCAGGCAGAGGAGCCAGGTCCAGAAGAACCACACGAGGAAAGCAGCCAGCGAGTGGAAGCAGCCATTGTGCTCACGATAGTGGGTGGGAGAATGTGCCCACTCATCACTCAGCCTGGAGAAGGAAGGAAACGTGGGCACCTGCTGCCTCTGGAGGCCCCGAGGACACTGCATTAAGTGAAGTCAGCCAGTTGCAGAAGGACAAACACTGCGGGGTTCCCCTCCTAGGAGGCCCCTGGAGTCGTCAGAAGGGTCTGGGGAGAGGGAGTTAGTGTTTCATGGGTCAGAGCTGAGGTCTGGGGAGATTATGGGTTTCAGAGATATGTTTGCACAACAATGTGAAAGTGCTTGAATGTCTGCTTAAAAATGGTTAACATGGTAAATTTTATATTATGTGTATTTTACCATAATCAAAAATTTAAAATCTAACAAAATCAGCCTGGTGGTGGTGGGGTCTTTCCTCTGTTCTGGGCGTGGTTCTCAGTCCTGAGTTGCATCCTCGACCTTCATTCTCCCAGAGGCCCAGAGGTAAGCGCTGTCATGTCCACAGATGAGGAGACTGAGTCTGAAGAATGTGACCAGCTGGGTGAGCAGCAAGGCCGTGGTGGGGCCGTCCTCCTGCCTCCCACCCCACCCCTGCCCCAACAGGCTGGGAAGCCCAGTGTCCAGCTCCAGTGTGTCCCCAACTGTCTGCTTCCTGTCGGAAGAGAGACAAACTCAGAAATTAACATTTAGAAGATAAACTTTTATTTAACATACTGTGGGGAGCAGTCACAATAGAGGGATCAGGACAAGCTTCCAGAAGCTGCTCTTGAGAGACAGGGAAGATTTTGTTCTTATTTCTAAACATTGTAACAATTATATGACTAATATATGTCAACTAGAGAAAACAAAAATTCAGATAAACATAACAGAGGAAAACTTTTCATTGTGTTTTTACCCAGCTACTCAGGAGGCTGAGGCAGGAGGATCACTTGAACCGGGAGTTTGAGGTTGTTGTGAGCTAGGCTAACACTATGGTGCTCTAGCCTGGGGCAACAGAGTGAGACTCTGCCTCTAAAAAAAAATTTTTTTTTAGAGGCAGGGTCTCTCTGTCACCCAGGCTGGAGTGCAGGGGCACAGTCACAGCTCACTGCAGCCTCCAACTCCTGGCCTCCAGAGTTCTCCTGCCTCTGACTCCTGAGCAGCTGGGACCACAGGCGTGAGCTGCTGTGCCTGGCAGAGAAAAATGTTTTAATACCCTAAAATCCCATCACTCAGAAAAAAAACCACCATTAACATTTCAATGTATTAGTACATTCCTAAATGTCTCTCCCTGTGTTTAGGGACATGCCAGCATGACAGTGAGTATCAGGTCACCATGGTCTGGTTAGCATTCTGTTATAGGAAAGGAACCAATTCCATCCATCAGCTCCTTTTGTTGCCAGAAGTGGGTCATGGGAAAACATCTAGAAAGTTCACTGACCAGGACCCAGAGAACCTTGCAGTGTTTGGAGCCCCTGGATGCTGTGCATGGCATTAGGCCTGAGCCTAAGAAGGGACATGGCCTTTCTAAAATAGCCACAAAAGCTTCCAGGTAGAGATGGGAGATGAACATACACCACTCAATAGTGCCCCCCCCCCCACCGCAAGTCCCTCTTCTGCAAGAAAGAGGTTTTAAGAAGCGTTTACCCATAAGGGTGGGGAGGATGGGGTGGAACACTCAAACACTAATTTCTGAAAGCCGATTTGCAGATGGACCTGGGGCTGCTGGGTCACAGGCAGGAGAACAGAGACCCAGGAGTGAGATTTTCCCAGATTCTTAACAAAGAGCACCTCAAAAGTCAGGATTGGCCCTAAGAGCATCCCCAGGACCAGAGGTACAGGCTAGAGAGAAGGGGTCTGAGTTCCCTCCCACTCCCCCTGGAGCTACTGCCCCTCCCCAACACCAGCAAAAGCCCAAAGGCTTATTCTCCAGGACACAGGCAGCTGACTGCAGAGTCTCTGCTGTAGCCCCAACTTGACTCTAAGAAGACTAACAGCCAGATCCCTCCTACTCCTTAAAGAAGTTAACATTCATGGATCTCAGGACTACCCAGCCATGAATCTCAAAGGCAACTAGGCTCTTTCTTACTCTGGGTCTTCCATCAGCTCCTCATCACTGGCAGTCAAGGAGGGCCCCACAGATAGCTCAGAGAAAGAGACCAACCCACAACTTACTTGCTCTGCCAGCAGAGGAAAGCTCTCGCAATTACTGTGTACCAAAAACAAAGAGGGGAGAAAGCAGAGCAGAAGATCAGCAATGAAGCATCTCAGGTAAGTTTCCTAGAGTCGAAGGACACAGGTTCCTGGTGTGAAAGAGCTCAGAGTGGATGAAAATAGACATGCTCCAGAGCACATCACTGTGAAATACTGGACCACCAAGGCATAGGAGAAGATTCTGGAAGATTCCAAAAAGGAAAAAGCAAGTCACATAAAAGCCTAAGGAAACGGAATCTCCTCAGACTTGCCAGGAGCTGCCTAGAAGCAAGAAGGCAGTGGGGCAGCACTCTTTAAAAGTCGGAAGGAAGAAAATGATCTCCAACCTGGAATTCTATACCCAGCCCAACTATCATTCTGGGGTGGTGGAAGAAGACACTTTCACAAGTGCAAAGTCCTAAAAATTGTGTTTTTCTCGTATCCTTTATCAGAAGTAACTAGAAGATGTGCTCCACAAAAATGAGAAAAATAGCCAAGAAAATATAGTCTGGAGATAGTAGGAGAGCCATAGCAATCTCCCCAGAGCAGTGATTTTCAACGGGTGTGCCATAAAAGAATCTTAGGTGTGCCATGAAAATTTTTAAAGATGATTAATTAAATTATTTTCAAAAGAAGAAGTTCAAAGCACAGTAAATATATTCTTTTTTTTTTTTTTTGGATCAACATAATTTAAGTGTGGAAGTTTAACTCTAGGTTCAAGTGTGCCATGGGATAAAATAGATTGAAGAACACTGCTCTTGAGAGTGGTCCTGGAGCTCTTAGGCTGATGGCCCTGGACAAAATGCAGAGGTCCTAGTCCAACTGGAGCAGGTTGGCTAAGGGGCCAGGACTGGGAACTTCTCCGCCATGGTTTCTGTCCGTGAACCTTCAATTCACCTGGTTTGTCTTAACCACGAGCAGATAAAATCTGTTTCCTCTTATTAACTTCCTATCACTATGCTAACAAATTACCCCAAACTTAGTGGCTTAAAAACAACACAAATTTTTTCACTTATAGTTCTGTAGGCCAGAAGTCCAAAGTTGGTCTCACTGGGGTGAAATCAAGGCAATGACGGAGCTGCTTTCCTTTCTGGAGGCTCTAGAATCCTTGGTCTCGTCTTCCAGTTTTTAGAGGTCTTCACAATCTCCTTCCTTGGCTCATGGGCCTTTTCCCCAGCCAGGCTTTGAATCTTTCCCATGTCACCTCGTTCTGACACAGACTCTCCTGCCCTGCTCCGCCACCTCTAAGGACCCCTGTGATTACACTGGGCCCACCCAGAATCTCCAGGACATGCCGTCTAACTTGAGGTCAGTGTTAGCAGCCGTAATTCCACCTGCAACCTCCATTTGGACCCTTACTGTCTCTATACTTTTCTGTCCTCCCCCTTCCAAGCTTTTGCTATAACCACATGGCCAGCATCACTATTATCCTGGCTGTTCCCTCTGCCTGAATGCTGCTCCCCCAGATGGGCAGGTGGTCACTCATCACTTCCTTACATCTCTGTTTGAATGCCACGATCCCAGTGAGGCCTTTCTGGACCAGTCTGTTGAAAATTGTGCCCATGTCCTTCCCTCTCTTCTGTTTTTTTGTCCATTGCACTAGAATGTTCTAATTTGTTATGCCAGGCTCTTATATACCTTGGTCACTACCACCTTCTCCATGAGAAGGTGAGCACCAGTCACTGTTGCAGCCTCAACACCTACGGCCTTACCCGGCACGTGGTAGGTGTGCAATGAAGGTGTGTCCCTTGAGGGAAAAGAAGACTCACACTGCAACCTGCTGGATACTTGACATTGGCCCAGGCCTCCTGTTGCCCCCAACTGAGGTTCTTCTGGGGCGCCCGGGACTGCAGCATCTGGAAGCCTCATCTCCCCAAGGTGCCACTGCCTCAACTCTCAAGAGCCAGCCGCAAAGCTATGGTCTGTCCACAGGATTGCCCACTCTGGACATTTCTCGGGAATGGAATCAGATGATACCTGGCCCTTGGTGACTGGCCTCTTTCCTGAGCACACCTTGTTCACAGTGTAACGCACTGCAGTGCTTCTCCCCTTACTGCATCTGAAGCCCGCTCAGGTGGGGGGATGAGCCACGCCTTATTTACCCATCTGTGGTGATTTTAACGCTCCTCACTCACCTCAGCATGGTTAAGCTTCTGCAGAGGATTTACTTTGCGGCGAGGCTCATTCTAGGCTCCGGGAGACCCAGGAGAACCATAAACTTCTACTGGGGTCTGCACAAATTCTTAGGGAAGGTTTAACGGTTTTTTAACCTTGGACTTACGGTTCAAAAGCAAAGGCTTTGAAAGCAGATTGTGGATCTAAGACTGTTTTTGCCATTTAGGCCTGGCTCTGCTGGGCTGGCCCAGGGAGAGAGCTTTCTGATGTCTCCGGCCAAAAAAACACAGAGAAGACAGAGCGTCAGGGATGACCGAGCGTGGCATTCTTATTGTGCAGAAAGCACACACAGCGGGGGAAAGTCACTGAGCGCTGATTTGATTGGAAAGTAGTCTTCAATGAATGACATCATTCCAGGCACATAAATCTTGGTTTGTATGATTTATTTATGTTAAGAAATCCACATATGATGCCGAGTTTTCAATGGCTTTGTTTAAGTGATAGTTTTTCCTTTTTAGTGAAAGTTGGAGCGATGATAAACAGCTCCAGCTGTAAAAATTAAAGCCAGAGGTGAAGCCAAGGTGATTATTAGAGAAAAATGCTGAGTAGGGAGGGGTATTTGGCCCTTCCATCCTCTAAAATGAAAATTACCCTCTGCCACAATGTGCCACGAACAATTACCTGCTGTTTATTAATTAACCTCTTTTAAAAGCACCACCATTCTACAAGAAACTGCTATTTCTCTAATGTGAAAACTGGCTTATTCGTGTTTATTAGAACAACCATGTCCCATGTGGTCCAGGCTTAGTACACACTTAACTGACACATATATTTTTTTTTAATGGCACATTTTATGATTGGAAATACCTGACTAGGAGCCCAGATACTGGGCCTGGCTTGCTTGGTGCGTTAGTTTCAAACAGAGCCTCCAAAGCTGCTGGCTGGGCAGCCACAACACAGGCCCAGGATGGCCACCCTGACAGTGGGTGGTGGCAAGGGAAGAGGCCTCAGACTCCCCAGTGACCGGGTGAACTCAGGAAACATAACCTCCAAATGGCTGTCTTTCTGGACCCAGGCAAATAAATGTCTTGGTAATTGTCGGAAGCACATAGGAGAATGAGAGCAAAGTGCCCTCTGGAACTCACACTTCTGCCACCACATGAACCCCTAAAAGGGTCCTAGGTGGAGAACCCTTCCTGGGGGTGCAGGTGAGCACCCCTTGGAGAGCACTGCCCTTGCAGTGTATGTCATCTGGAGAACAGGCTCTGTGGTCACAGAGCTCTTCATCTGAATCCTTCTTATGTCTTAAAGGACAGGCCAAGAGGCTCAAGGCTCCAGGCCCCAGTTTCCCCATCTGTAAGGTGGGAACAATCTCAGTGCCCACTGCATGGGACTGTCGTGAGGTTCTCATAGCACCATGCTGCAACCCAGGGGTGGGAGGCAGACTGGGTTATACCCAGAACTCTGCCTGGTACAGGAGCCCAGCTGAAACACTCCAGCCAGGGAACTCTGGCTAGACTGGGCTTGTCTTCTGGAATACTCTTTTTGACCCCACCCTACCCTGCTCCCCACAGGCCCAGGGGACCCCTGAGGAGGTCAGCTTCCTTTTCCCAATACATATGCAAGGGACTGGCATGGCTTGCTCACTGCTGGGTTCCTCTGTTGCAGGGAAGCTATGTGAGACCTGGTCAGATTAAAGAGAGGTGGTTCAGCCTTGGGGGGCCGCACAGTCCCTCCCTGAGGCCACTCCCTCCACCATTAGTGTCCTGCGAGGCTTCCCTCAGCTCCCTCAGTCTTCCCTGGGCCAAAACCCACTTGCAGACATCCAAGGGAAGCCGGCTACTCACTCAGGTGTCTTTAATCATTCATTCATGACTCCTCCATTCATTCACTGAGCACTGAGCAGTCCTGGCCTCGGGCCAGATGCCAAGGCCTGAGCTTGGAAGTTCACAAGATGCCAGGAGGTTGCAGGTCTGGGGGAGGAGACGCCCTCCTATTCCAAGCAACACCATCGGATTCTGAGTTCTAGTGCCACTGGGCCTTGCCAGCGCCTCCTGTCCTGTGTGAAGGAATGAGTGAATGAATGAATGAATGCTGGTTCCAGACAGGAGCAGAGACCTGCAAGGAGCACTGGTTGCAGCTGCTAGGAGACTAGCTGGCCCTGGGTAGGGCAAGGTCAAGAGAACAGGGCCTGGCTGGGACCACGATGTCCGGGGGTGGGGCCTGACTGGGCCAGGCCCAGGGCCCTGTGAGTGGAGGTGCCAGGACCTGTGCTGTCTGTGCACCTAGGCAGCAGTTGCCTCCTAGGGCCTGACTCAGAGAGCCATGGAGAGAGGGCTCCCCGCCCCCTGCAACACCAGGGAAGGGCCAGGCTCCACCTGCATGATAAGCCTAGTTTGTCACTTCGTTTTACTTTAGGAAATTGGACTCCCAGGAAGCTGGTGAAGCTAACCATGCGGTCCAGAGAACCTGAGGCAGAAGCTGGGTCTGACTAGGGTGATGTCCCTCTGATCTTGTCCCCCAGCTGTCTGCTGGCTCTGGGGCTACTGGCTAAGGGGTGTGGAGGGAGGGAGGAAGGCTGTGTGTGTGTGTGTGTGTGTGTGTGTGTGTATGTGTGGGAGCACTAATTCCTCCTGAGTAATGCCCATCCCTGGGCACTCAGTGACATCATGATTCCACTGGTATCACAGGACAGCCAGGAAGCCACCTCCCTCAACCTGGTACCCAGGCCTGGCCCAGAGTGAGTTCTCAAGGTAGTGACCTGTGGGGATTGCAGGGAGCAGAATGCTGAATGCAGGTTTGTCCCCTGCCGCAGGGGCCGTGTCCTTCACTGGGTCGGTACCAAGTCTTGCACAGACCATGGGACCCCAGGACGCAGAGGGAAGGGCAGAGATGAGGGTGCTGCCCAGCTCTAGCTGGCCAGGGGATCCCAGTCACTTGCACAGTCACTGCCCGCCAGCTTTCTGAAGCCTCAGGGCATCGGCACCACGCTTTCCCGGGAGGACGCCGCCGGGGCTGATTTCATCTTCCGTCACTCCACAGAACTGGTGGTTTTTTTTCCTGCCCAGGATAGTCCTGGGCTCTGCCCTTTTCTCATAGGCTCTGAGAGCTGTGTCTGTATGCTGCCCGTGATTGTCGGTAGAAAGCGAAGCGGGGAGCGGGTGTCCTCCTGGGTGTTGCCCTGCGTCCCCGGCTCCCTCCCGTCTCTCTCATTTAGCCCAGGGAAGGTGGGAGGCCTGAAGGTTTGCTCAGGCCACGCCCCTCCACCTGCTTCCCTCACCCTCAAGTCCTCTGCAGTCGCCCTGAGGAGAGCCGGTGGCACCTCAGCTCCCAAGATCATGCCCCAGGGTCCCAGACCTGCCCCAAAGACCCAATAGTCCACAGTGGGATGGAGGTGGCACATTCCCTTCCAAGAGCTCAGGGGGGACCTGGCCCTTCCTTGCCTGTTTTTCCTCCCCCAGCCACTGCACCCACCCCAGGGCGGCTTCTCCTCCCAGGCTCCCTTCCCTCTCTCTGTCCGTTGGCAGGACTTGGGATGGTGGGCAGTGCCACCCAAGAGTTGGAGCCTGGTACAGTAAACACGAGGGCATACGGGGCCCTAAGGAACTTGAGAAAAGCTCTGGGTGAGCCAGACCTGGTCTGGGGTCAGAGGGGAGACCTCCAGAAGCTGGGCCCACGCTAGGACGTCAGGCAGATGGAGTGAGGGGAGGGGAGCACAAGACCCTCCAAGGGTAATGTGGGTCCACAAGGCTTTTGACCCCCACCGAGCAACCTGGCCCCAAAGCCGAGAGCTGGGCAGCCCCCTGGTGTTTCCATCCACCTGTTCTCTCCTTCCAGCCCTGCAATTAACCGCTGAGAAAAGAGACTTGGCCTGTCCCATTTCACAGGTAGGGCTGCTGAGGCCTGGAGAGAAATCTGTCCAGCTCCTCCGCAGTTTACACCTGTGGGGTGTTAAGATCAAAGGCAACATTTGGTTTTCACACGAAGAGGGTCAGATGTGTGGGGCTGTCCACTGCTGAGAGGAGCGACCCGGAGGCGGCGGCTTTGCAAACGCAGATTATGAATTCAGGTACAAGCTGATTCGGGCAGGGCCAGTGTTCTGGGCTCCGTCTGGCATCGCAACACGCAGAGGGCGGGCTCCCGCCGGCGATCTGGCGATCCCAGGATTCGCCGCCGACCCGGAAAGCGACGCAGCTCGACATTCTGCTGCCTGGGCTCAGTCCATGCGCAGCCAGAGGTAGGAGCCAAAAGCAGCGACCACGTCCACACAGACAGATATCTGGAGCGGCCCCTGCGCCACCTTGACTGCGCACCGTTGCGCGGTCGCCGCAGGACCGGGGCGCTCCGGGGAACGAAATTGCTCGTGGGGTGTGTGGGCGGGTGGCTGGGGCTGCGGCGCGGGAGCCGACCGCCAGCTTCTCGGCTGCGGGGCGCGGGTCGGCACGTGGCTCAGGAGTACACGCAGCGCAAACCTGACATCGGGATTCGTTGGCGGATTTTTAAAGATCCGGAGATCGAGAGGGAAGGCGTGGGAAGCGGATTCCGTTTATTGCTCCCGGTGGCTGGAGTCTGCGGGCGGTCGACAGAGCCCCGCGACTTCGCCTGATCCACTAAGTCGTGGCGGGGGATTGGGGGGAAAGGAGTCGTTGGAGGCTTCCTGAAACTTCTTGGAGAGCCCAGTTGGGCCTGGATAGGGTCAAACGAGGGAGGTCGGGGCGCTTCGGATTCAGTCGAAATCTCTTAAAACAAAGCAAAACAAAAAACTGCAGATTGGGTCCCCAAAGTGCACTTGGCTGCAGCACCCAGGACCACTGGCATGCCGGCATCTTCTCTGGAGGGCCTGGCACCCTGGCGGGGACTCCAGACACAAAACCAGGCGGAGGGGATTCTGCCCAGCGATCTGGCAGCCACAGCACCCGGGCCCTTCCCAGAGGAGGCTGCCCGACTGCAGGCACAACTGCCTTCCTGCATTCGAAAGAGTCAATTTCCAAACATCTGGGTTTTTTTCAAAATTACCGACATGGCTCAAATTCCTAGGAAGTCTTGGTTGGGACTGTCCCCACCCCTCCCGGCGACCTATTCTGGGTCCTAGAACTGTGTTGGTGCTGGGAGGCCCCACCTCAGACTGGACACAGCAGGGAACAGCTTCCCACCAGGCTTCTAAGCTCACAGGATCAGCAACTGAGACCTGTGTCCTGTCCTGTCCTGTCAAAGCCATCTGAGTCACAGCAAGGTTCTCCTGTCTTGGGATGGGAAGAGGGTCAAAAGAGGATCTGAAATATTGACCAAAGCCAGGGAGCTCCTGAAGCCCCGGTTTGGAGTGGAGACCTGGGGCTGGGGAAGTTACCCTTTTGGGTCACTTCAGAAGCTTGCATGGGTCAGAAATGGCTTCTCAGGAGGGGCCAGCTTCTCACCTCAAGCTGAAGGCATCTGCATTCAGCCCCCATCCAGTCCCCCGCTGGGTGTCCAAGAGACAACCTTCACTTCCCCTCCCTAGTGGGACCAAATCACCTCACCTCTAGACTCCAGTGGTCCCCAGCCTGTAGTTGCTCAAGTCTAGGAGACATTCTCACCAGGTCTGGTTAGGAGAATATGTGCCCAGGGAGCAAGAGCCTCCTGCTGACCTGACTCAGGTGTTGGGGTGGTGGTGGTGGTGGTGAGGGATAGTTCCAGATTTCTGAGGAAAGCCCGTTCCTACACCAGGGGAGACAAGCTTTTATTCTCTATGCCGACCAGAGTTTTTCTGTGGGGACTGAGGACCAGTGGTGGTGGTGAGCAAAACCTGATCTGGAATCCACAGAACCACGGGGGGTGGGGGGATATCTGAAACTACCATGGAGAAAGAAAATGAGTCTGTACACTTTCCACCTTCCCACCTCCCTCCCACACAGGGGGCAGCTGGGGCTCCTTAGGGCCTGAAGGCCTGGGCAGGGTGGCTGGAGGCTCTGACCTGAAATCTCCTTGCATGAAGACCACCAGTTGGTTTGGGGTGGAGGGCCTGGCTAAGCAAAAGGGACCCTCTAGCTCTGGAGTGCGTTTGTGGACCCTGGGAGTGCAGGGTAGGTCAGCGTGGTTTTACTACTCATGGATTTCTGGGGGACCCCTGGGGCTTGGGATCTCCTTACTCACTGTGTAGCCCTGTAGGACCAGCTCTTCTCATTCTTAGCTCTGGCCTTTTGCCAAAGGAGCTAATCTGATCATGAGTCTCTGGTCTCTGGAAACACTGGGTGCTCAGGACTCGCGTTGTACCCCGGGCCCAGCAGAACTTGCTCTGGCCTTCACCCCCCAGCAATGAAGTTGGTTCTGAAACTCTGGTACAGTGGGCTTCTATTCGGCCAAACCATGCTCATTGTCCTGAGACAACCCAGGGAGGTCAGTGGAAGTTGGGCACCATGTCACCCCAGTTCAGGCTCCCTGAGCCTTGGCATCAGCCCTGAAAACTTCCCATGGGGCCCCCGCTTTCTCATGCTTGTTCCTTCAAGTCTCTAAAAGTCTTTTTTTTTGCCAGGCAAGGACACAGAACAGGGCTCCAAGAAGGACAGGGGTCTGTCTGACCTTCCCTCTGTGCAGTATGCCTCCATGCCTGCCCTGCTCTCTGCTTCTAAGTCTGGCCACGCGGGGGCAGGGCCTGGCCAGGCCAGGACCCAACCTCAGGCAGGGCCAAGGCCTTGGGGACAGCCTGCTTGGGGCCTGCAGCACCTTGGGGTCTAGGCAACTCAGCTGTTTCCCTGGTCAGCCTTGACCCCCAGATACCCCTCTGCACACAAACCCAGAGCAGCAGTGCCCCTGTCCACACCACAGTGGCCCTGGCAGTGGGCAAGGAAGAGACAACGGAGCTATGCTCACTCCCTGGTCTTTTCTAGGCCCTCTGTGATATCTGTCTTGGCCTGTCCCTGCCCAGGTTCTGAGAATTTGTACCTGAGCCGGGAAAGGGGGTAGGGAAGAAGCCTGAGTGAGCTAGGTGCCCCAGAAGTCTGGGCCTTCGCAACCTAGAAGCTTCTGGCTGCCTCCAGCACAGAGGAAATGGAGGCCAGTCTTGGGCACAGGACTAGGGTCAGGGAAAGGGCCCTCTCTGCAGGGGGCTACTTCACAAACTCAAGTGTTGCCTCTCTGCACCTTATATTAACCCTCTTGGGAAGCTCCAGACAAGAGCCAGGGGGCCCTGGGGCACAGAGGTATAGGATGACCTTGAGTTCCTTCTGCCCAGCAGCCCTTGCCAGACTGGGCCCACCACCTGGAGCACTGGCGTTAGGCAGGGCAGCTCCTATGTTCCTAGGCTCCAGCACCCCCACCCCAACCTGAGTGAGCAGGTTCAGAGCCAGGTGGGGCCAGCCGTGGGCTGCAGGTGTGCCCTAGTTTGCTACCAGACAAACCATCAAAACCTCCAGATCTGGGCCCTGTAAACTGTGCGGTTCTGTGCGCAGTCATGCCCCTGGGGAATGATAGCTCAGGTCGGGAAGGGTGGGTAACGGGGCTGGCGCGGTAGTGGGGCCGTGTCCCCAGTGTGCTTGGCCCCTCCGCGGGGACACTCACCCGGGAAACAGCGGAGGTTGCGGCTATTGGGCATATCCTCCGTCCTGGTGGCGAGCAGGGTGCGCAACTGAGCTTTCTCGAGCAGGAGGAGCCGTATCGGGGTTCGAATCCGGTCAGAGAAGCAGCTGCGGATCTTGGTGGCTCAAAAGGGAAGGCCCCGCACACCGCCACCGCTGGCTCAAGCCAAGACCGGCTCCACTGGGCTTCTCCTCTGGGGTAGCGTCGGCCCTGAGCTCCTCCCTATCGGGGCGCCTCTGCCGGGACGCCCGGATCTCGCGGGTTTTCTCCCGGGCCGCTGCATTTCACCGTTTTTAACATATAGGCGCGGAGTTCCGCGTGCAGGTCTCCGCGGAGCCGCTACAGGTTCCAGCGCACAACAAAGGGGAGGGGGGGCACGGCCAGGAGCCTCCCCGGGAGGCAGAGACCCTGCACCCTGGGCTCGACCCCTGCTCGGGGCTCAGGCTGACGCTGTGGCAGCTCCAAGTCCTCCTGCGGGTCAATACCTCCGTGCTCGTGAAGGGCGCGGGGCAGGGACCCAGCCAGGGCAGCGCCTCCGTTTACTTCCAATTCATTCTCGAATTCTACATATTCAAGTGCGGAATTTTCACTCACCCCACTAGGCCCCCTTTCCTGCCGCACCCGAGAGTTGAGGGCAGCAGGGCCGCAGGAAGCTCCCGAGCAGCTCCTGCCGCGCTCCTCCACCTGCAACGCCAGCTCTCCCGCCCACTCCGCACCTGGGCCCCGAGAGGCCAGAGGGGAGTGTCCCCAGAGGCCCCTGGTCTCCGAGAGTGGCCCAGCTCTGGCCCTCGCACACCCGGGTACTCACCTGGGGGGCGCGGCGGCAGCCGGGCGGGGGCGCGGAGGCAGCAGGGAGCGCGCCCGCCCCCAAGGCGTAGAGGTGCTGGCGTCCTGGGACGCCCAGCGGAGGACGCATGGTGTCCGGACGGCTGCCCCTGCGCTGCCCCCACTGCAAGGCGCGCTTCCTTCCGCAGCTCCGCGCGGGACCGAGGGCGGCGGTCCGAGTGCCGTCCGCCGGCCTGGGCAGTGGCGGAGCGCGGAGCTGGCGGCGCCTCCGCTGTTGTTTTTGAGCCGCGAAGCCCGATGCAGCAGCCGTTGGGTGGGGGCGAAGAGGAGGAGGCGGGGGCCGAGAGGCCCGAGGGGTGCGGCGGGGCCCGGAGGGGGCTTCGGAGGAGCCGGGTTCCGGCGCTAGGGCCGGGACAACCCTGCCAGCGATCGCAAGGCGAGGGAGGGGGCGGGGGCCGAGGGAAAGAGTTCAGGAGAAAAGCGGGCCGGGGCGACAGTGAACGCAAAGCTTTTTAATTAGTAATAAAATGCAGTAAAACGGAGAAAAGCCAGTCTGGACCCGTGTCCGAACTATCGGCGCGTTTGCTGGGAGATCCAAGGAAGTCGCGTGGAAAACCGCAGCCACCACTCCATCGTCGCCCGGACTGGGACAGAAGCAGCCGCGCAAGGAGACGCTGGGGCAGGGTGGGGGGATGGTCATCTTCCCTCCGGGGCCACCTGGGTCCTTTTAAAGGGTCCGGGGTGCGGGCCCCGGGCGGGAGCGCCGAGCGGGGAATGTTTTCTTAAAGGGCCAGTTACGAGCTGCGCTGAAAAGGGGGGGAGGGGGGAGAGATAAGTGAGACGAAGACCGAGAAGGCCGAAGAGAGCCCCCCAATCCCGCGCCGAGGCGGCGGCGGCGGCGGCGGCGGCGCGACGATGAGGATGATGAATACATTGCAAAGTTTTTTTGGCCCCGGCGAGGGGTGTCAGATTGAGTGCTCTGTGCGCATGTGCGAAGGTGTCCAAACTGACAATGCTGTGGAGATGAAGATAGTGTGTAGCTGCTTCTGGACTCCAGGAGGAGGAGATTCCGCGAGCCGACACCATGCGATCCAAGGCGAGGGCGAGGAAGCTAGCCAAAAGTAAGTCTCCCGCGCTCGGCCGCGCCGCGCTGCCGGGCCCAGACCGCCGGGTCCGGGC
>NW_003852462.1:1556189-1628807 GCF_000181295.1 Otolemur garnettii
CCCCCCTTTCCGTCAGCCGCCCCCCCTCCGAAGAGGTGCCCGATACGCACCCTTCGAGGTCCGTGCCCGACCACACGCGGTTCGGTCTGCGCCGCCTGGGCCCGGTCCCGTCTGGCCTGGCCTCGCGGCACCCAGGGCCGAATCCCCGAGCGAGAAGCCAGGGCCCGGTGGGTGTGCGGGCTGTGCGCAGCCTTCCTGAGAAGCTCTGAGCTCAGGACCAGGCCCGGCTCATCCGCTACAGCTGCCCCCGCAGCCCTAGGCCGCGCACCCAGCCCGTCAGGGAAAAGCAGCTCCCATTTTCTGCCACACACCCCTGGGCTCCACCGTCGGCTATTCGGGGTTCCACTGTGAGGCACCCCCCACCTTGCAGCCGGGCTACTCTGCCGCGCGCCCTTGGCCTCGGCCTTCCATGACCTCTGACCCCTCTTGGTGCGAACAAGGCCCTGCATTTCTCTGCGGGCGCGAAGAGGCTCTGTGCCCGCTGCGTGCTTTTCCGCGGCGCACCGGGGTGTGCGTGCTGCGTGCATAGTCGGCCTGTGTGTGCACCGCGGGCCTTCTCAGAATCTCGACCACCGGGCTGCGGGCCGTCCGCCTCCCAGATCTGGTCTTGCCAGGGGAGGGCCCAAAATTAGAGCGAGAAAATGGAAAGCACTGCGCTCCTGCCGGGCTTTCGCTGCAAGCGAGAGGCCGACTCAGCACACCTCGCGCGGCCCCGGAAACTTGCGAGAGGCCCTTGGCGGCGGGCGCCAGTCTGGCCTCAGCCCTGCGCCTGCCGCACCTCTGCCAGGTGGGGAAGGTTGCCGAGATGGGAATCTGGGGGCTAGAATGGGGGCCTGGCAGGCGTCCTGTGTCCTGGCCCAGAGGCCCGGGATCTGGAAAAGTAGACCCGGTGGTCGCTGCGAGGGCAGGCTTCCCTTCCTGGGAGTCCTCAGCGAGAAAAACCTGTGAGGAGAGTGACTGTCGGGCCCAGACCCCAAGCCCGTTCCTAGGGGAACCCTGGTAACCGCTCCCTAGAGGCTCCACAGCTGGCACCGCTCTCCCTAGCACCCCCAAGGAGGCTCGGGGTCTTGCTGCCTGCCCTGAGTAGCGCGGGATCCACTGAGGAATTTCGTTTTATTGGACTATATTTTAAGCAGATGTGAACATCCTAGGGGACCAAACTCTATTACCTGTGTCTGAGGCAGCAGGGCTGGCTCCCAGCAGCCCTGCCGCAATCTCCTCCCCACAGAGTGCTGGGCAGGTGGGGCTGGGGGAGCCGCAGCAAGGTCACAGTTACCAGGCTAGTATTCAAGGCTCTGGACTGCCTCACCTTTGGGCCCTGGGCTGTGCCTGCAATTGTGTGCTGGGCACAGAAGTACACCCAGGCCAGGGGATGTGACCTCACGACCTAGAGACTGGGAAGCCACCGCTGAGGGTGCATCTTGGGCTGTGATTTCGTTTGTTTTTCTCTGGAGACCCGAGCTCTGCTACAGGGCCTGTGAGGGGGAGTTAGTAGGATCTAGGACTCCCGGAGAGGGCTCTTGGTTGGGCTTTCCAAGGACACATGCTAGAGTTGGGCTGATGGGAAATCCAAGCCTCCAACCTGAGCATGTAGGGGACCAGGGGCAGAGTAAGGAGAGTTCAGGGCCAGGATCACCCTTCCTGTAGCCAGAGCAGTGAGGCAGTGGGGCTGTTCTGGCCTCACATTTACAAACTAAATGCCTAACAAAAGCTTTGTTGTTTCTGCCACCTTTGTGACTCAGGTGGGCAGGTGGGGGTTAGAACTACTGAGGTGCTCTCCTGACCTCTATGGTCTTCACAGCAAAGCAGGGGGACCTCTGTGCAGGGATTGTTCTAGAGACGGGCTGCAGCCAGGGTCCCCATCAGAGCTGCCCTCTGAGGCCTGATCCCCACTAAGATGACAGACCTCATGTCCTAGGTACCACATACCCCCAGCCCAGGATAGTGTCGTCCCAGAGCTGCCACCTCTGCTGGCCATGGGACTTTGTGTGCTGCTTGTGTCTGAGTGTACCATGTGTGTGGAAGGTGTGTGAGCCAGGTTGAGGTGAGGGGCTGGAGGTGGCTCCCATCTGTTCCTTCTTCCTGAAGAGACCAGCCAGGATGGCTGGGCCTGCCCTTCTCCCACCTTCCCAGGGAGGTCTGTCCCCCTTTCCAGTTCCCTCCCCAGAGCTTAGGCAGAAGCCTCTGCATGGATGCGGGTTACAGCTGCAGCTTGAGGATGTCGGCCGGAGTCTAGTGTCTTGCCCCGCTTCAGACGAAAACTCAGAGGCTGCCGTGGCGGGGCGGGGTGTGGGGCGGGCTGCCAGGGCCCAGTGCCCTAAGGCAGTGGGCTCTGTGCCCTGAAGGCCCTGCCTCTGCCACCAGCCAGGCAGGTGTGTCACAGTGCCTATGCCTTGCAAGACAGGGACTTGCCAAGGTGGGTATGTGGAGTGATCTGGGTGGCTCAGGCATTGGTTTCTTCCTAGGGTCCCCAACCACCTGATGCCCACCCGGGGCTGCACTCCCTGTCAGGTAGGTTAATTTTTCAAAGGAGGTCCTGGCCAGGCCTCCTGGTCCCTCCTGTCCCTGAGGCTTCTGTGACCCCTGTTCTGGACAGTGCCCAAGACAAGGGACCAGGTCCTGCCATTTCTGTGAGCAGCTGGGTGAAGGTGGCCAGTGGGTCAGGGGCTCCCCCCACCAGACCCCTGGGGGAGGTGCAGCCAGCCACAGCTCACTGGGCTGGGGTGGGCCCGATTAGCCCCCTGTTTTATTCAATTAGGAGGCAATTAACGATCCTTGGGGGGCTGGGGCTGGTAATTAGGGTGATGTATAATTAGAGTTTCAACAAAAATTATCCAGGATTAAAAATCTTTTGAGTAATTTCGTTTAAAAATTTCAAATAGTGTTAAATACAATTTATCAGGTTTTGAATCAAACCCGTGTAACAAGTCTTGGAAGCTGCAGCTCACGTAGCAGGCGCGGGAGGACAGGAGCCGCCTGGGCGCCTTCCCCTTACTGGGAAAAGAAAGTTCTCCTAGGGGAAGGGAGCGGGCTGGGACCTTGCGGTGGTGCACGGCTGTGGCAGGCAGTTCAGACTCTGGCGCCCAGGGCTTCAGACAGCGTGCTGACCCGCCGGGGAGCTGGGCCTGAGAACCCCGGGCTGCGGTGCCTGCAGTGGCTCCTCACTCCCTGTGCACGAAGTTATGGCTAGCTACTAGGCAGCTGACCTCCTTCAGGGCTGGGGCCTTTCTGGGTATATATGGGTGGACTCCGTGTCTGTGGGACCCAAGCCCAGACTCTACAAGTGTCAGGCCCCCCGACTGTGTTCTGTTTACAGTCTCTTTGTGGACCTGAGCCCTAGAGGTGTCTGGGTCATGCTGAGTCCAAGGTCTTGGGGGGAAAGGGGTCAGAGCCACTGGGAAACCAAGGCAGAGAGTGGGGGTCAGGCTTTAGAGGATAGACCTGCAGCTATCCTGGCTGCATACAGGGGAGGGGCCCTCGCTTCCCTGAGGTGGAAGGGAAGGGGGTGGGCCAGTGCCCTGGTGCATGTGGGATTGCTGCCTGAGCTGTGGCCCCTGCTGGGCAGCCTGGGCACCAAGGTTGGGGTGCCTGTAGAGGTGCTCCAGAACTACCTGATAGACTTGTCTGGACTTTCCCCTTCACTGACCCTGGGAGGACTGGAGTGTGGTGTAGCCTGAAATCCTAGGCACAGAGAGGTAGAGTCATTCCAGCAGGGCCACACAGCAAGCGAAGGGTTTAGCAGAATGTCAGTAAGCGAAGACCTCCAAGGTTTCCTATGTAGCACCCTTTCCTCCAAAGGGCTCTGCAGGCTGTAGTTAATTCTATAGTTGTTGTTTTTTTTTTTTTTTAATGTTTCAGGGTTTAAGCACTTTTTCAAGGCCAGAACTGGTCTCTTCTTAAAAAGTGAGTAGGATATGGTTGTGTGTACACCTATCGAGGCAGTTGGTCAACCTTGTGTGCTCAGCCACCTGCAGACTGGATTCCTTATTTTCCTGGGCCTGGACTCTCCCTGCCCATGGGTGACCCTGCCTGGGCTATGGGTATCCTTTCCCAAGGGCAGGCACAGAACAGAAAGTGTTGGCTAGAGGGAGCCTCTTCTGTACCTACCCCAGGTATAGTACCTGCCTGCTCACCATGCCCCCCCAAATCTGGAGGAAAATAATGATCAACCTGCTCCTCCCCCCAGCGTCAGGGTGAAGTGGGGCTGCTGCTGCTGCCGTCCTGTGGGACTGGCTGGCGGCTGCCAGAGCCAGAGCCGGGGCCTGGGATCTGCTGTTGTTTCTCACGTTTGAGCACCTCACCACTATGGCCATGGTCACAGTGGCCCTTCTGGGCTGGAGTGCTCCCAAGCTCTAGTAGGTCCCAGGGTAAGGGAGGGTAGCCTCTTCCTGCTCTGACCACTCCACTTTTGGGGTTTTGCTTTGGAATCCTCTGAGGTCTGAAGGTGCTGGCCTGGACTGCCTGCCTCTCTCTCGGAGGCCAGGAACAATGCCCTAGAGCTCGAAGATAGGAGTGCCAGCCTCTAAAGATACAGATTTAATAGTTAACATTTTGTGTGAAAAAGGAGGGAAGTCAGATTCTGGTGAAGGCTTTGCTTATTTTATATCCACTATAACTATTTCTGTCCATGAAAATTGGCTTAATTATATCAATGGAATGTTTCTTTTTCAATTCTGTATGCAATTAGTCCATCTTGCCGGCTGCAATTTATTTTAATAAAAAAATAAACCAGTGGTGTGTTCAGTTCCTCGTCCCCTGGGGACAAATGCGATTGGTGTGTTTAATTTCATTAACTACAATGCGGCCTACTGGAAAAATGTATAAAATCAGCTTTATACAGCTTAAACACTGGCATTTGAAACAAATCATTATTGCATTAGCTGTCACACTGGTAATTCTAGAATCTAAGGAAAAAAATATATTATGGCTGTTTTTATAACCCTTTGCAAATGCACTGTTAAAATAATTTATAATCATTTTAAACGTGGCTTGGTCCTGGTGAATATTTTATCTCCTCTAAATACGACTGTGCATTATCCCTGCACATTTTACATCCTGATGCAGGTGCCATTTCCAACCCTGAAAACTCATCCCTCAAGGTGGAGACAGACCTGATGAGGATGGGGTCCCCGCCTGGCTGGAGCCCACTCTGGAGATCGGGTACGGGGCAGGGTAATGGAACCTGCCTCAGGCCCAAGGGCGCTGCAGGAAGCCAGTGGTGCTGTGCCATTGCACCAGGAGGGGAAATCAGTGCATGGGCTCTCCAGGCTGGGGAGCAGAAGCTCCCCACACATGAGGCTTTTGCCTTAAACCCTGGGAACTGGTGCATGGTCAGCTCTGCTCACCTTGAAGCCCCGAGCAGGAGCATAAGGGAGCACGGCCCTTGCATGTGGCTTTCTGAGCTTGACGCGAAGCTGCTGCAGAATCAGCTTACGAGGAGACCCGGCAGCCTCACACACTGCGAGCGTTGTGGGCATATGAAGGCATGTGTCCACGCATGTGTGGGATGCGTGCTCTCCGCAGTGGTCTGGGCTGCATCTGATCTGACTGTGTGGTGGGTGAGGGGATGCAGAGGACACCGGCAGCTGCTCTCTGCAGCTGGGAGCAGTGATGCTCCCCTCCTCAGAAGGCTGTGCTGGGAGGGGGTCATGTGAAGGGCTCCTCAGAATCTCCCGCTTCTGAGATGAGTTCAGATGGCCAAGGTGTGCCAAGGAAGCACCCTTGAGAGGCTGCTGGCTGTCCCTCAGCCTGGAGGTGCATCAGGAGCTGGGCCCTGGTGTGAAGGGCTGGGGTCCATCCCTCTGTATCCCTGGGCAGAAACATTGCAGGCATCCTCAAACTATGGCCTGCGGGCCACATGTGGCCTGCCGAGGATATTTACCCACCCTGCCAGGTGTTTTTGCCACTGCTGCCTGTCTTGCTTAGCAGCTGACTCATCCTGGGGCCCAAGTCCGGCCCTCCAACGGTCTGAGGGACAGTGAACTGGCTCCCTGTTTAAAAAGTTTGAGGACTCCTGCATTAGAGGCTTGGGATTCTGGTACTGTGTCTCCTCCCTCACCTCCAGGTAGTGCGAGGGGGCATTTGCAGGAAGAAAAGACTTCAGGCGGCTGAGTTAGAGGCCAGGGGCTGGGAGAGCTACCCCTCGGATGTGAGGGGACAGGGACCTGTAGGCCCTCCCAAGGGCCCTTAGGTAATTCCCAGAAACCTGCTTGGGCCTTTCTAGACACAGTGGGGAATTTGATTTTCTCCTTGTGACACCAAACTTGTTAGGTGATGGCGGCATTTTGGAGGACCTGGAGGATTCAGGTGTGCCTGATCTAGTGCCCGTCTCTGGGTCTGATGCTCTCTCTTCAGAGGGTGGTGGGAGGATCTGGACCACATCTGGGTCAACTGTCTCTAAATCCCTGGCTCTGGGGGCCAGTCCTGTGGACGTGACCCCCAGGGGCTTTCCATTTGGTACACAGTGGCGGTGGTGTTGAGAGGTGGCTTGTCTATTTTCCTACTGTAGGAAGAATAACGGAGTACAAATGTGCTACAAACATCAAATCCTGACTCAGGGGCATCCTGGTCCTGTTTTCGAGGTCTCTCCTGGACCTTTTAAAGGCCCACGGTGGTTCAACACCACCGTGGCACAACCTTACGGGAGATGTGTTTGGGGGCTTACTACACTAGGACCCAGAAACCTGGGGCTCTGTTTCCTCTTACTTTGTGCTATGGGTGTGTCCTGCCCATTCTGGGTCCCCAAGACCCTCTCTGGCCTGGCTTTGCTGGCCCAGCATCACTGCTGGACCCTCACCTTTTGAAGCCAGGTAAATGTGAGGACATTTTGGAGGATAACAGTGAGTTTGAACTTGGCTGTATGCGTACTTGTGCATCTGTATGTCATGTTCCTCTGCTTCCAGCCTCCAGTGGGGTGGCTGCATGGAAGGATCTAGGAAGGTCCCCACGGGGTTTTATGGTTGCTTTTTCCTGGAAGTTGGTCATGGGGCCAGTTTGAGAGGCATGATGATGTCTTACTCCACTCCAGTCAGTCAGAAGCCGACTCGCTGGTCCTCAGCCTCCTGGCCCCTGTGGGGCTGTTTGTGGGATGGCACGGAAGGGGTGCAGGGTGCAGGTACATGCAGGTCAGGCCCAGGTGGGGGCCACCAGTGCTGTGGGGCTGCTGAAGTGAGGCCTGGGCTGTGTTGTGAAGCTGAACTGCACAGAGGGTCTCCCCTGGGCTCCAGCAAAACACTCGTTTTGATTTCTGCCTTAAAGCTTAGTCCTAAAATAAAACACATGCGCAAGGTCACTAGCTCCTTATTTCATTTTCAGACTCGGAAGCACAGGTGCCTCCTCGGGGCAGTGCAGGCCGTCTCCAGCCGTGCCTTGTGTCTGCTTCCTGCACAGAGTGGCGGTCCGGGGCTAGCGGATGCTCACCCCTCTGCATCCTTATCGGTCAGCAGGCCCTTGTCCTGGGGTCTGGGCCTCCATGTCCAAACTGTTCAGATGGGGCGAGAGCTGGAGTCTGAGGAGCAGTTCAGCCCACATGAGGCCAGCAGCTCCGGCCTGTCCCAGCATCGCTGAGTGGTATAGGGGCAGCCCCGGCCCAGAGCTGTTTTAAATTCGAGAGGCCCACAGGAGAGGGCAGGAGGGAGGGCTGCTAGAGAGGTGGTTTACATATTTTTCTTTGCTTCCGTGAGCCTCTCTCCTCCCCCCCCCCCCAACAAACTTGGTGGTTCAAATGAAACCTGTGTGTCTGGAACCCGTGGTGGGCCGGGCACTGCCATTGTTTCAGTGGAGGATAAGATGCTGGGCTCGATGCGTGAGGACGTTCCTGTCGCACCGTTTAGCCCCGTGTCTGAGGAGCGGGCAGTCAACATTGCACTGAAATATGGATTCGCCTAATAGACTCCCAGCGCTGCTTCTCCTCGGGGCTCCCGGGGAAAGGGGCAGCATTGAAAAGGGTTCACACATTTGTATCTGCCCAGTGGGCTGTAACAACCTCATCACAGAGACCGGGCCACATCAGTCCATAAAACATTTAAACAAAGACTGAAAATTATGCTCGCCAGAGGAGCCCAAATGGTGACCACGGGAAGGCTGCCGCTGCGGGCGGAGCTGACTTGGGAGGGCGGCACCTTCCTCTTCTTCCACACAGCCGCCTTCCTCCTTGGTGACAGTGGGTCAGGAGCCTCCCTGCCTCTTGGAGCCCATCTTACATTGTGCCTTCATGCAAAGTCCTAGAATGAGAGAAAGTGATGTGATTAGGTCTTTGCCACGTAGGAACTTGTCATCTCTGAGCTGTGCTGGGCTGACTGCCACTTCGAGCCCTGGCTTTGGGAGGGGCTGTGTGTCACCCCCTTCTTGCCATGAAGTGCCCTGCTGGGCCTGCCCTATACGAGTACAGGGCTCTCTCGGGCTGAGTGGCGTGGGGTCCTGGGTGACATTTCTGGAGCATCAACTTGAGAGCACCAAGGAGAGGGCCATGGGGAGTCCCACGGTCCCTTTTGGAGGGTGCCCGGAACACAGATAAGCCTGTCTATAGACTCGGTTAAAATACAGACATTTGGGGTAATAGCTGGTGTGGAGTGTGGCCTGGGTCTTGGGGCTGTGCCACCCTCCCCTCCTCCACCTGCTCCTCCTAGGACATTTCTGGCCTTCCTTGCTCATCACTCCCAGGCTCTTATTCCCGGAAGAGCGGACGCATTCCTGAACTACTTGAAAACCAGAGGGTGTTTGGTTAGCCAAAGCCGACACTGCTCCAGGGACAAACAGCCCTTGACGTAGACCCTTCATCTGGCCAACACGTTGAGGTCGTCTCCAGGGAGTGTGTGGATGTGTCCGTGTGTGTGTACTGCCTGTGTGCACGCCAGTGGGCGTCTGTGTGCAGGCACCTGATGCTTGGGTGAGAGCTGCCTCTGAGCCGTTCTTTTTTGTTTGTCGGTGATATTGCACAGTTCCCTGCCTACTTGGCTTTTAAAAGAGCCACCCGCCTTGGCGCACCTGTGTCCCTTAGCTCTCGGTGGTGTTGGAGACGGTTGCCCTCAGCAGCCGTCGCTGGGCTGGCCTGGGCTTTTTTGCAGCTGGTTGTTGCTGGGAAGAGCCCAGGAAAGTTCAAAGGTGGCGAGGCAGCGGCGTCCGCAGACGCTTTTCTGCACGCCTGTAGCCTCTGAGAAGAAACAAAGAGGAAATCGGGCTGTTTAGATAATCCTGGGCCCTGGTGCTCACATTTAGAAAAATTAGGCCCTCTTGAAAAATTACAGAGTTGTGCGGCCAGTGTCAGGTTCCGAGATAATGACGTGTCTGTGTGTGAAAATATTAAATTGCAATAACATGCCGTGCGAGGACCTCTCTGAATAGAGTATTCAGTTCCCAGCTCGGGCTGCACAGAAAGCTTGTGACTGACAGAATACAAATGGTGTCATAAGGCATTGGGGGTTTTACGGCCCGACCCGGCCCTTTTGATCAGTTTCTCTGTCTCAGCCCATCTAGTGGTACTTTTCTTTAATGCAGCAGCCGGTTATGTGGCTAATTATTTATTTATCGCATTAGCAGGAGGAGAAGCTATCAGAGACGGATCGATGTTTCCCTGGAAGTGATTTGACGTGACCTTAAAAATAAGATCTACTCAGATGCGCGGGGTGGTGTCCTCAGACCCCCTGAAGTTCATTTCCTTGGTGTTGCGGAAGATCCGTTTTGTGAAATGCTAAGGGCCGGCTGGGAAGCCTCGGCCTGAGAACGGTGCTGTAGCAAGGCTAGCCTGCCTCTGGCCGGGGGACCTAGCATGGATCTCTGCTCAGAGGCACATGCTGGACGGCTGCTTCCGGGAAAGAGAAACCTGAGAGCGACAAGTTAGTCCGGGATGTAGGGAGCTTTTCAGTGTCTTGGTAGAGCCCTTGGGGACTCGGCGTCTACAGCAATGAGCCACTCGAGCTGGGGGACCCGTGTCTGGAGCACTTGCCATGGCCAGGAGCACGTGTGTGTGTGAGACAGCGTGTCGGGCGGGGGGCAATCTGCTGCTGCACGCTCAGCCGAGTGTTCTTATGAACAAAAGGTCTAAACAAACCTGGAAAGCAAGAGGAAAATCTGGGGGCAGACAGTGCAGCCCAGGGGGGCTCTGGTTTCACGGTGGGATTCAGCAGGGCCACGGACCTCTGAGGGGTCAGTCTTACCTTCCAGGGTTAGATAAAGCCACTAAAAGCTGCTGTTCGTTATTGAATCTCATCTGCTAATTACAGTGACGGGACTCGGATTCGAGGCCCATCGTGGCGGCACTGAAGTCCCCTTGCTGGCAGCCTGGGTAAGGAGGCTCTTTGCTCTCGGCCAAGTTCTCCCTTTACCGAGGGTTTTAGGTTGCCTCCCGCCCCTGACAGACTACCCTTATTCAAAGGGAAGAGGAGGAGGCCAGTGGCCGTGGTGAGTGTGAGGCGCCCGCTCCTGGGGCCTGGGCCACGTGGGCCCTGGTCATGTGAGGAAGGGGTCCAGACGTCATAAGAGTGGCTCTCACTCTCCGGCACTCTTGGCCTCACCTGCACTGGGGCGGAGGGCCACTGGGACAAGGAGTGACGGGTATGACATTCCCTCGGTGGGAGGTGGCACTTCCAGCCTCTTGGGAGCTCTGACCATGCAGCTGTTTCATCACCAGGTGTGGATAGCTGGAGAGTGGGTATGGCCTGCATTCAAGGTGTGTGGGAGGCACATGTTGGGGACCCAGGCAGGCTACCTCCTTCTCCAAACCACCAAGCTCACTGAATTTACAAAAAGCAAAGCAAGCCTTCCCTCCCTGCCAGACCAGAGGCATAGCCTTCAGGGCCAGCAGGCAGAACTAGGGAGAGGGGCCTGGCAGAATGTCCACCAGTCCTGGGGAGACCTGTGGTACCTTCTGAGATTCCCATGATGCTTCAGAGGTGACCACAACCAGCCTCTGGCCCAAGAGACCGCCCTTGCCTTTCACTTCCTCAATTTGACATAAGGCTACGTCCCTTGGCTGACCTTGAACCCCACTTTAATGGGCAGAAGGATGGCCTTGGGTCCTGTGATGAGGCAGATGGAAGTACCCAGAGGCATATTCCATGCAGTCAGGGTGACTACCTGGGGACCATCCTGTGGGATCTCCATGGGCATACAGGTGCCCCTGCAGGGCTGGTCAGAGCACGTTTGGGCCAGTGTGACCAGTGGCACACACCAGTGTCAATGCCATTGGCCCTCTTTGAATCCAGACTCTCTCAGCTGTAGGCTGAGGACAAGAGAGGTCCCAGAACTAAGGGAACCTGGGGTGACTGGACCATTCCTCAGGATGAACTGGGCTGGGGTAGGGTCAGCTTTCAGGGGGCCAGGGAGTACCCCTCCAAAGATGATGGGCAGACATGGATGCTGCCCCTCTGAGTCCCGAGGGCTTGAGCACCTGCCTTCCCGTCTCTGTGCAGATGCCCAGCATGGAGGAGGGAGTGGGTGCTCTGGTGGTGAGTGCCGTATCTCCACTCCAGCCAGGATGCTTCTCTGGGCCCTCTTGCCAGATGTGTCTGGAAGGTGCAGATGAAAGAGGAAGAGGCAGAGGCCTCACTGGGGGCCTGTCTGGAGTGCCACATCCAGAGTGCTCAGACGTGGCTGTTATTGTGGCTATTACTATCCTCAGGATTGAGGGTGTCATTGTAGAAGTTCTTGTGGGTTTCTAGAACTTTCTCTGCCAGATGCATATTTGTGTGTGTGAGTGTGCAGAGCTGGGCAGTCTCCCCTAAGGCCCCGGATGTGGCCTCCAGATGAAACAGCTCATCGGAAACAATTTGATGAGCTGAGTGCAAACACCAGGCAGAAGGGCGGGTCGGGCCTCCTGGCCACATCTCTCAGGGACATCCCCTGGGCCCCTTGGCACCTGGAACCAGACACCCCTTGCCTGCTGTGGCTCTGTCTTGGGGGGAGGGGTATGCACTTCAGGGCTGCTATCTTGCCTAGGGGCCACGTGGCCAGCTGTGTGGGGTGCAGGCAGGCTGTCCACAGGCTGACCTGGGCCGCTGGGTCCTCGGTGACCTAGGGAGACAGCGCATCCACCTGGGTTTCTTCAACAAGCTTCAGAAAGAGTCAGCCTTCTGCTGAGGGTTGCCCTGTGAGGGAGGCTGAGGACACAAGGATTGCTGGAAGGGACACAGCATTGGCTCTGCTGCGGGGAAGGGAAAATGACCTCTCCGAGCTGGACCCTGCCCTGGGAGCCTGTTGCTTACTTTTGTTCCAGGGATTTGGGGTGTTGTTCACCTGAGGGGCAGATCACTAGACCAATAGGGGGGGCTATTTCTCCTCCCTCTGCCATTATCCTCAATGTTCTGATGTCATCAAAGGGAAACCCTGTAGACATGAGTAGGGACCTGCAGGATGGTGGGCAGCCCTGCAATCAGTGTGTGCAGGCCCATGTGCACACACATGTGTGTGTGTAAGTCACAGCCATACAGTGCTACACACAGGTGTAGGGCACATCTGTGCACACAGGGTCTGTACACCTGCACGTATGTCTTGGACTATTCTGGAGACTTATACCTGGTCGTCAGAGCAAGAGACCATTGTGGTGAGTGAACAGCACCCTGGCTCGGGGAAGTGTGTCTAAGTCCCACAGGCTGTGGACAGAGTGAGAGGAGGGGGCTGGGGGCACAAGTCCCAACACTGGCCAATGGCTGGCCTGCAGGGGGCAGATCTTTACCTTCTCTCCTTGTCAGAGGTGATGGTCCTGGTGGGCCCTAGGGTGTCTGAGGGCCCATCCTCCTCAGGTGGGGTGGGGTGGGCTGGGCTGGAGCCCCCTGGATCTGGTGTCAGGCAGACCCCGAGGCGGGTACAGGGGCTGCCTCTGGCCCTTTCAAAGGGACATTTGATCTGAACCCTGGGGCCCGGTAAAAAGATGCTCGTGAGCAAAGAGCTGATGGAGGTGAAAGCGCTTTCCCGTGTCCGGGCTCTGGCAGGAGGCCCTTTGTGGGATTATCTGCCCCCCTGGGAGGAATGGGAATGCCAGGGGTGAGGGGCCACAGCAGTGTGGAGCTCGCTAGGCCCCCGATAAAGCCGGCTGCTTTCTGTGGCCGCTCTGTTGCCGAAATTTGAGGTGCAGCCCCAGAGTGGAGGTTGCTGTCCCAGGACATTTGAGCCAGGGAGGCTCCGTTCATTCCATACTTGTCCTTGAGAATTTGAGTCCAGGCCACATTTGCTGGGGCTTTCTACCCAGGGTACCCAGGGCTCCTGCTCACTAAAAAACAAAGTGGGCCAGAGAGACATCCAGGGAGACTCAGCGGGATCTTTCATTCCAGTCCTAGCCGCCCCTGGGCATCTGCAGCGATCCTAAGTGCTAGGGTTCGCAGGTGCCAGGCTTTGTGGCAGGAGGGCTGGAGAAGTGCCTCTCTGGTGCCCATGTGGAGGCTGGGGTCAGGCGGCCAGTGGGCTCCTAGGTGGGGGCTTGGGGCTGCTGCACCTGCTGCAGGTGCTTCCTGGGCTGGAGCCATTTCCATGAGCATTCAGGCCCCTTTTCTGCCTCCATTGGTCTCTCACTTGCACCCATCCCAGTCAGGGGCTGACCCAAGGCAGTAAGCGTGGACACATCCAACTGCACTGGGCCCCAGGCCCTAGGCTTGACCTTCTAGAACACATGTCCAGGTGGATTCTGGACACAGACTCCACACGCTAGCATTGTGGCCTGGGTGGGATGCTGGGGTGGGTCTCAGGGTCTTCATGACCCTGCAGGGCCAAAATTATCCTGCAGCTGACCAAGCTGTGTCTTGATGCCTCACAAGACTTGGGGGATCATGCAGGCATCCGGTCACCCTCGATGAGCACAACTGCAAAATGCCCTGGCTGCTGACCAGGGCAGGGGAGCCTCTGGCCCAGGACTACCCATTCTGTGTGTGTGTGTGTGGGGGTGGCTCTCAGGGCCTGGCTAGGGATGGACAGCGCAGGCTTTGCACACTGCCTGGCTGGGTGGAATGCTAGTGTCTACCATGTAGAAGTTGTGGGACCCCCGTTATTCTTGAACCTCTCTTGAGGGTTCCTGTCCTTGTGGGGTTCATTTGTCCCCTGAGGACATCATATCCTGCCATGTCACATTCTTCCTCTAGATGCTATGGTGGGCAGCCACACAGGTGGGCATACCAGGTCTTTTCCAGTGGCCTCAGTTGACCTCCTGGGTCATGGGGCAGGCAGGCAGCAGAGGGCCTTTGCTTAGGACTCTGCACCCTACCAGGCCTGCAGGGACCCCTGGTAGGCACAGGGGTGGATTCCAGCCAAGGCCTCACCTGCCAGAGCTGCCCTGGGCCTGAGAGCTGGTGCCCCACAAACTCGGACTCATGCTACTGACAGGTGAGGTGGTGCCTTTTGGGAGCTCTAAGGGCAATGGGCACCTGGTGATAAGCCCTGGGCCAGCACCTCTCTTTAGCCTACATCAGTGGGGCCTCAGGAGGTTTTCATGGATCCTGCTGAAGGTCACGGTGGCCTGGGATGGCTGTGTAGGGGCTGGTCGTGGCGTCTTTGCATTTATGCACTCCAGGGCATTTCTTCTCGGGGCAGGAAGACAGACAGGGACCTGCAGTGTGCTCAGGGCCAGCGTGTGAGTGCAACAGGCATGGGCGTGGTCCTGCGTGGGTCACTGCTGCAGATGCCCGGTCTCCACAGCCTAGCAGGCCCCATCTGTGGGGTCGCCTGTTCTGACCCCAGGCTCAGTGCCTTTTCAGTCTGCAATTGCTTTTAAAGTCCGGAGTCCCTCTCCTGCTGCACCCTGTCTGGTGGTGCAGGCAGAGGCTCTGGCTTTCCCAGATCAGGGAGGCAGCCCACACACCCTCAGAGGAAAACCCCAGGGGCAGCTTGGCGTCTTCCCTCTGGCCTCCAAGTTCTCAGCACATCGCATGTTGGTCTGGACACTTCCTGGGCCTGTCCAGAAGCAGGAGGGTACAAAGGAAAGGCTGGGGCTTATGCCACTGAACCGTAGCACCCCTGACTGGAGCCAGGGCTCTCCAGCCAGCTGCAGCGTGAGCCTACTGGGCGCACCGACACCCAGGAACAGGCCCAGCCACTGCTGTCCTCTACCGGAGCCCTTTTGGGTGGAGATCTTTCCAAGTTCTTCTGCTTTGGAGGCTTCCCTTTAGAGAGCAGGAATGATTCCTGGCTTCTTCTGTCAGAGCTAGGCTCCTTTATTTCTTTATTTTTTTTCCTATGAAGCATGCCATTAATTAGGCAAAAGATCTGCAGAAATGTGCTCGCGCCTAGAGATTTCTGCGAAAAACGAGAACCCTCCTGAAATTTCCAGTAGTGAAGCAATTAAGGGATGGAATTCCGCAATCTAAACATGGTATCATTCACCTCTAACAAAAGTTAGAAAAAGAAAAGAAAAGAAAGAAAGAAGAAGGAAAACGGAAAGAGAAAAGCTGAGATTTAAGTAATCGTCATTCTTGGGCCAACGCCACCGTGCTCCTAGTGAAACTGAAACTCTGCCCTGGGAGGTCGCACGCGGTCCAAGCCTCTTCCTGGAAGCGCCTGGCCCTTGGAGGTGAAGGGTGTGCGAGCCTTTGTAGGGGTGCAATCTTGTCCCGGCAGCCCCACCTGTGAGAGTTGTGCAGGGCCTGGTGGACAGGGGCGGCCACTCATCCTCCCACCCAGTCCCTAGCAGAAGGGGCCCCCCTTGCAGTCCAGGCTGCCCGCTCCTCCCATGGGGTCCCAGCAAGCCTGGGAGAAGGAAGCTGAGGGTCTTGGCGTCAGGAAACGGCTTCCCACATTAGGGTCAGGTTAGGGTCCCTCGCTGTGGCAGGCTACTCAACCCCAAAGGAGGAAATGTACATGGATTTGTGGAAGGGATTTTTTAGATCACAGGAGGAGATTCAAACCAACTTCGCCCTTTTATTTGCAGATGCATTCTTGGTCAAAAATACCAGTGTGCCCTTGTGCCTGGGACATATCACTCTGGCATTTCCTAATCATCAACCCAGAGACGGCCACCAGCAATCCCCTCCTGACAGTGTGTGCCCTTCCAGACGGTGTGTGCCCCTCTGGACAATGTGTGCCCCTCTGGACGGTGTGTGCCCCTCTGGACGATGTGTCCCCCTCTGGATGGTATGCACCCCTCCAGAGGGTGTGCGCCCCTCTGGATGGTGTGCACCCCTCTGGATGGTGTGTGCCCCTCTGGATGGTATGTACCCCTCCGGACGATGTGTCCCCCTCCGGATGGTGTGCACCCCTCCAGACGGTGTGAGCCCCTCCAGATGGTGTGTGCCCCTCTGGACGGTGTGCACCCCTCTGGACGGTGTGCGCCCCTCTGGATGGTGTGCGCCCCTCTGGACAGTGTGCGCCCCTCCAGATGGTGTGCGCCCCTCTGGACGGTGTGTGCCCCTCCAGACGGTGTGCACCCCTCCAGATGGTGTGTGCCCCTCTGGACGGTGTGTGCCCCTCTGGATGGTGTGTGCCCTTGCTGTTTGGTTTTCATCTTTGCTTTTTTTTTTTTTTTTTAAACCACCTTGAGATGCCTTTGGACAACAAGTCCCTGGTTATTGACAAATCAATTTTCCAGGGAGGAAGACGGTTGCCGTGCGTGCACCAGGGTCTGGGCTCCCGTTTGTGGTTGGCAGAGATTGGTCGACATTTCCTGGCCAGCCGTGTTTCCTCCGTCTCCTGGGACCTCTCTGCTCTTTGGCCTTCATGCCGCGTTCCTTCTGCCCTCCTCATCTCGCTTCATAATGGTGTTTCTCTCACCTCCCGAAGCAGCTGGCAGTGTGCTGGAGATTTATGAGGTCTAAACTTCTAACGGGATTGTCCATTTTCTGCGTTCTCCCTGTGCAGTCTTCGCAGCCTGACCCCGGCACTGCCCTCAGTGCGCTGTGTACATGCTGGCCTTGCTTGGCTGAGAAATCTCCTTGTAGGGGAGACGCATTGCATTAAATCAGGGAGCAAGGGGCTCCAGTCACTGAGAACAATCCAGAAACCAATAACACCCCCCGCCCCAACAGGCTTTTCCCCGTGTGTTCTTGTGAGTTTGAGTAAACCTGAAGCCAGACCCTTGGCCGGGCCTTGGGGGGCAGGAGGGGAGAATGGGGCACTGTAACGGTTCTCCCCTTGTTGCACACACTGCCTCCATCTCACTGTCTCTTGTGGACATCCCTTCCTCCAGGTGAGCATGGAAAAGGGGCAGTGTGGTCAGCAACACCTGGACACTGGTTCCCTTGCTGTACTGTGGCCCTGAGTCACAGAAGCCACCATTAGGACTGGACATGAGGCGTAGCGGGCCTCCCCTATACTGGTATCTCCTGCCTCTCCCTCACTGGAGTGGTGGCAGTTTCTCCTTCAGAACCCACTCCACCAGGACCAGGGCCCCTCACCCCATGGTGCCGGGAGGTACAGGCATTTCTAAGCGCCATCTGGCACTCCACCTGCCCTCCCCTGCAAGGGACTCTCACAGGCCTGGGTGGATGGAGGTGGTGTCTAGACCAGCCTGGACCCTGCCTGGAGGTGGTGCCCAGCAGGTAGCTGAGGCTGTGTCATTATCTGAAAGGTATGGGACCCCCCTGTCAGCCCTGGGTTCATGTGCACCATGGCTGCCTCCGCCCTCAGCCAAGTTCATGGCTGGCTCGTGTACTTGTGCTGAAGGGGGTCTGAGAGAGCTCATTTCAGGAGGCGGAAGGCGGTATAAAGTCCTCAGAGCACAGCAGCCTGTTTGTCCCTGTGCAGGGAAAGTGAGATTCCCGTCAAGATGTCATCAGACCACAGAAGGTATACCGTCCAGTGGGCCTTCCTGCACGGCAGTTTCCCGACTGAAACAGATACACTCCTGCTGGGCAAGAGGGGCTCAGCAGCTTGTTCTGGGGCAGCCCCCACTGTTGCTGCCCCAGCCCCTGTAGGGTCTCTTCTGCTTTAGTGGAAACAGGAACCCTGTTGGAGGCCTGAGATGTTGGCGGGAGGGCAGGTTCCTGGGAAGACTGTGACCCGTGTTCAGAGTCGCCTCATCCCTCCCCTGTGCGTCTGTTCACAAGTTTATTCCTTCAGTGGTGATTTGTGGGGGCCCCGCCTGCCTCCCCAGCATTCTCAGAAGCCTTTCTGCTCGCTCAGTCTCACTGGAAAGTGAGGGAGAAATACTGTGGGTGTGGAGCAGCCAAGTGAGCCCTGCGGCCCCTCCAGGACACCCTCTGTTCCAGTGGGGATGGGGAAGAGAGTGCCAGCCAGCTGCCTGCATCCTGGAGTGCTGGAGTCTCAGTCTGTGCCTGGCACTCCCGGAGCCGCTGCCTGCTTCAGGTGGGATCCAGTTGGGAGCCTCAGGCTCTGGGCCAGTTGGAAGCTCAGGCTCTGCCCTTCCATGAGGTTTTGTGGAGCTCCTCTGAGCCTGTCCACACAGCAGCTAGGCCTGGGTGCCTTGTTCCTCTGGGGAAGCCCATACATTTTGGAAACCCCCAGGAATCCAGTGGCCATTTTTAGCCGGGTGGAATGGAAGGGTCATCTTCTTCGTGTGCCCTCCAGCTGTGAGTTCCCCTCCGAGAGTCAGACCATGGGCTCACTCTGAGGGCTGCTCCACAACTCTCATCCCAGAGCTGTGCCACAGGGTGGCCTTCCCAGACCCCAGGCGTGGCTGTGTGGCCAGGTTGCTGTGAGGCCTGACTGTTCCCCACTGATGTTACCTACAGCCCCTGTGAGAGCCCCAAAGCCTCTCCAACTATGAACTCTGGCCCATCACCTCCTAAACTCAGATTGAGAGCTGGCAAGCCCCTCTGCTGGACACTGTCCCTGACATGCAGCATCTGATGCAGGTTTTGGAAGCGGTGGCTGGTGCACCCTCAGGCACCAAGCTCCATTTGCACTATATCAGGGTCTTCAGGAACTGCCTCAGTGGCTCACAGGTTGGGGAGTCCTTGCATGTGGTCAGTGGTGAGCTAGGAACAAGAAGGGGATCCCCTCTTGGGCCTCCTGCCACAAAGCTCCTAGCTCTGGGGTTTCCAGAGTGGGATGCCTAAGGGGGACAGATGTCCACGCTGGATTTAGGCAGCTGCTTCTTCATCTTCAAGGGCCCCGTGGAGCAGGAATTTGCAGAGCATGGGTTCCCGCCATGCATGGGAAGGCCCTTCTCTCCCTGACTCTGCCCCAGAGGCTCTGCAGCCCCAAGCTCCCCTGCAGCAGGGTCCTTCCTCTAAACACCCAGATGCCCAGAGGAGACATGAGCAGAAAGTGCAGGATGCTGGTCCACAGTGAGGTCAAGATTCTGCTCCAGGATCTACCACCAACCAGGAGCAGCTTAAACCACATGAAAATGTCGATTGGACATTCCTGGCTGGTCACGTGGCACTATGGAGCCAGGTGGGCTCCTGGAGACCCCATATGTGGATGGGGAAGCTGAGCCGGGGCGGGGGTGGTTGGGAGTGGAGGTGGCACACACATGCTGCCAGCCCTGACTTTGCTCAGGGACGTGCCAGCTTCGTCTCCCGAGTTTGTCTTCCTGGTACCTTCTAGGGCCGGCGATGTTGAACTTTCCAGAAAGCCTCAGACCCACGTGGGGGTTTGTGAGAAGGGCCGGAATTGAACCAAGTCCGTGCCTCATCCCAGCTTCTCTCCCTGCCAGCCCTGGTCCCCTGCTGACCCTCTCCAGGCTCTGGGCAGTGGAGCTGGAGACCAGGTGGCACCTGCCATGTAGGCATATACAGCCTACTAAGTAAGGGACAGCTTCAGGCATGGCTGCAGCCAGCCTCACTGAGTACTGACCAAGTCCAGGAGCCTCGGTCATTCCACAGCTCCAGAAAGAGGGATCTCTCATCCCCGCCATGGGCATGGGGGACAGGCAGAGTTGTCCCACTGGAGATGGGTGGGATAAGCAGAGTTATTCCTGCTGTAGACAGGTGGGATGGGCAGAGTTGTCCCTGCTGTAGAGGCAGAGTTGTCTCCACTATAGACAGGTGGGATGGGCTGTTGTGTCCACTATGGACAACTGTGGAGGGAGCTCAGGGATGAGCCACCTATGGTCTGTGGACTTATGGAGTGGCTACCAGGCACCACTGCTATTTGGGCCATGGGGTCCCAGCTGTGAACGGGGCTGGAGAGGAAGGGCCTGTCCTCTTTGGAGCACCTACCCCCCCAGCAGGGTGACAAGCCGGGTGAGACTCTTTATGGAAACTGAAGATCAGTAGGGCAGTAACTGGTGCTGGGTTTGGGAGAGTCACTTCAGTCAGTGGCCCAGAAAGGCCTCCTAAGGAGGGGACACAAGTCCTGACACATAAAAAATGAGACTGAGCTGGACACAGACAAGGGCTGACCATGCAGGCTGCTCATGGCGGGAGGCACAGGACTCCAAATACTGTAACTGTGCCCAGGGCCCCAGATGGTGAGCCAAGGCGTGTGGCTCTGGAGGAGAGCCTCACCAGGGGCAAACAGACTCATCCTGCGTCCCCCTCCACTTAAAACTGTCTCCTTTACACCTGTATGTGCCCTGGGGCAGGACCGTGCCACCAGGACTCTAGGTCCATGGCTACCGTGGATCTGGAGGCCCTTCTGGGCATCATGCAGTGAGTGTGCAGGAGCCTTTGTCCAACAGCTTTCTGTTAATTTCCATGGTAAAGAGAGTTGGTAATGTAAGCTGAACACCCATCAGGATGGCTGGGCCTTCCCCTTGGGGCTCTGATGATGGTTCTAGAGTCCCACGCTGGATGCTCCCTGGGTGGCTGGGAACCTCCTCCCTCCTGCTAGGCAGCCCCTATCTGTGCTCTGAGTCATGGATGCTTCCAGAGTGGGGTCCAAGTCTGGGGCCCTGAGCTAGGGAGGGGGCAGGTGCCGTCACCACTGATCTCAAGGGAACCATGTGGTCTCAAGGCAGAACTAAACTGCAGGGAATTTGGAAAGACACACAGCCGTGTGCTACTCTGATGCTGTGGAGTAGGGGACAATGAGAGCAGCCGTCCCTGGCCCTCTGGCCAAGGGGTCTTGTTGGAGGACATGGAGGTGTTTTCCCACCTCTGACATCACTGTCCAGCTCCCTCATAGCCAAGAAACACAGAGTTGTCGTGGCCGACCACACTTGCTGGCATGCTTCTCATGAGCTGGCCGGCGTGTCCCACCCACTCAGATCTCTCGAAGGGCCAGAGTTGAGCCAAGTGTCCTCATCCAGATCTCTTGAAGGGCCCAGGCTAGCACAAGGTCAGGGGCTGAGCCCAGGCACTGGGTAGTGTTGGGAGATGTTCGAGAGCCCAGGATGGATGCCACAGCTTGTCTTGGTTTCCTTGTGGCCAGCTGTGCAGGGGTCAGACTGGGGTGGAGCTGGGGCATGGACATGAGAGTCTCCTCTCCTGAATTGATGCATAAAAGTTTCTCCAGACTTTGGGGGCTCCTGAATAAAGGGGGGTCAGATCGTGTCTCCTCTGCCGCCATGCACACTGCGACCCCAGCGTCTTGCTGCTTGTTAGGTCACCTGGCACTAGGTCACAGTGGCCATTGGCTCCTCTGGCTTGTGGGTTTGCTTGAGTGTCAGTGGTGGATGTGGTGAGGTGTGAGTCGTAGGAGAGGCAGGGATCCTGTGGCCAGAACATGGACAGCAGGGATTGGGAACATGTGAAAGGTTTGTGGGGTAAGGCCTGTATCCTCCGCACGCCCAGGCAGAGAGCAGGGGACACAGGGAAGGAGTTTCTGGCAACTTTCCCTGAGCTCTGAGAAAGTTGCCACCGGTGTGTGGACTTCTGCGATTCTGCGGTCAGGCCACCGTGTTTCAGGAAGTGCCAAGCAGAAGTGGAGACTGGCCACTGACCGGTCTGGGGAAAGTGGTGGCTGCAGCCAATGTGGTCTGTGGCTGCCGGTGACCCAGAAAAGAACACCTGAACGGGCAGGGAGGGGGCTGGGTGCCAGGCAGAGCAGAGCTGGGGAGAGAAGGGGGCTCTTAGTGCCTCCAAGCCCTGGCAGGCGGTGACATGGGGACACCTGGGCAGCAGGAATTGTGACCCCCCCCATCTGTAGCCTCACTGTGGCCACGGAGTTCTCAGACTAGAGTTGAAGTATGGCCATGTCACCCTACAGATAGGTGGTCTCCCAGGTCATCTCAGGCCTGCTGTGGCCAGATCGGTGGCCTAGGAGCCTGGCCTCAGAATTAGGGCCAGTCAGAGAGCGGTTTGGCAAAGCCCTCTGCAGAGCTGTTTTCCCCTGCACTTGGCCCTGGTGGCTCTGACAAGGAGGTGACTTTCATGCTGGTGACTGAGAACATTTCCCTTACTGGGGTGAACAGACTCATTCTGTGGAAAACACAGGCCGTCCCCTGAGCTCTGTCCTACCAAGGAATGCGGGGCAGCTGTGCCTTTCCTGCTTAGACAAGCAAGGACCCAAGCGTTGGCTTCCCCGCTTCCCAGGACTCTGTGCAGTTGGAAAGCAGGGGCTTGTCACCACTGTGGCCGCTGTGGGACTCCAGACCAGGCCCCCACCTGGAGTGAGGATCCAGCTCATGTCCTAGAGGTCTGCTGAGGAGCTGGCAAGGCTCCCTCCTGGTCTTCCTCCACATGGATGGATCCGCAGGCCTGTTACTCGTGACCCAGAGCCCTGCTGATGGCAGGTGGGGAATCCCCAGGCCGGGTGAGATGGCGTCTGGGGCACTGGGACCCCTCTGCCCATTCAGGCCTCTCCCCAGCCCTGCCCTTCACAGTGGCTGGCCCACAGTGCTGCTGCCCTTGTCAACTCCTCAGCTGAGAGGAGGAGGAGGAATGACAGGATGGTCCCAGGTTCCATAGCTCATCCTGACTGAGTGTTGGCCAGGTGCTGGCCAGGGTTCTCCATGGCCCTACCTACCCACCCGTGACAAGAAGGCCCTTGCCTCACTTGGTGCATGGAAGATAGGCTGGGCCAGCCTGTTAATCACCAAGTTCACACCATGCCAGTACCCTGCTGGCCAAGTCTCATGCAGGAGCCCTCCAGCTGGGTCTAGTGAAGAACCGGGGGTATTTGCAGCAGTCTGGGGGTGGTGCCTGTACAGCTGAGGACCCAGCAGGATAATCGTGTTTCCCCTTCCCAGGTGACAGGGGCTGGTGCTCCTGGGGTCAGGAATGGGGCAGATGGGGTACCTGCCTGAGAATGCTGCAGCCGGGCCTGTGGGGATCTGACTGAGAGGGAGGCAGGGTGTGTGCATGGCAGGGCCTGGGCCTGGCTTCTGGGCTCCCTAGGGCTCTGGCTCCAGATGGCTCTGTGAGTCCCACACATGCTGTGGGCAGTTTAACCAAGGCTAGGAGGCAGGAGCTGGACAGAGGGCCAGGAGGGAATGACCTGGGGTCTGCAGCATTTGCAGGGTATGTCTGTCCCTCAGGGTGCCCTGAGGTCTGCTGGGGTGTGGACCTACAGTGTCTGGCCCCTCAGTCTGTACTGTAAACCTGGAATGGGCCCAGGGGAGGGAGAGGTCACGTTCCCTCCCTCCTCTCCCCAGTCCCCCACTTTCCTGGGCTGGAGTGGCCCTTGCCCTGCACCCTGGAACCTGTCTTCTTGGGCTATGAGGTGGACCTAGGCTTAGAATGTCCGAGACCCCAGGAAGCCCCTAAAGCCACCTGGCAGCTTCCCACCTCTCTCTCAACCTGCTACGTCACCTGTCTTCTTGGGCCTCCTTTACTCCCTTCACCCAGTCCCCATCTCCTGTTTTACAGCTCCTGCCATGCAGGTCCCCATCTACCTGCCTTCCTTTTTCTGAGTTCCTCAACATGAGAGTTGGGACCCGCCTTGGGAGGGAATGAGGTCATCAGGTGGTGGAGTGTGCAGGAGGGTCAGTCAGTGGAGCCCACACCCCAGTCTGAGGCTGGAGCGGCACGCAGGCCCCTAGCTTCCCCTCTGGGGCCGGCCTCTTCCTCTTCCCTGCTAAGCCTGGGGACACCCCCAGTCCGCATCATTGCCTTCCTGTTGAGAGCATCGGAGGGGACTGGACATCCAGGATGGCCTTTCCTTCCCCTGGGCAACAGCAAGGAAGGTGGACTGGTCTCAGGGCTGGAGTGCACTTGGAATTTTCTGGAGCAGGGATGGATGGTGAGTGGGCTGCCTCTACCACCAAGAGTGGAACAGGGTGGGTATGCTCAGTCCTCATGGCCTATCCACAGAGTGGCTGGATGGGTGCCCCAGTTTACCTGCCCATGGTTCTAGCAGAAGCTACCATTTTTTTCCAGAAACCACAGCTGGTGGAGACACCTGCAGATTCTTGAGGCTCCATTTAGAGACCATGTCAAGGCCAGCCTCCCACCCTCTTCTCTTCCAGGCCCCCTTTTACAGACTTTCATATGGGATCTCCTCTTCCTCTGAGCTCTCTCTCCCGAGAAGCACTCCCTTAGAGCCACCTGCCCCTGGCCACGTGCTGGCGCATGGGTGCAATGGGGCATGCATCCCTCAGGGAGGGTTAGTGGGAAGCTGGTATCAATAACACTGCCCATTTTCTGGACAGGGGATCCCATGTAGAGCTTCCCAAGCCACTGAGGTCATGGGCAAGGTCTCAGACAGAGCTGAGGTCTTTCTCAGTGAGCGGTAGAGGCTGAGATTTGGGTGTATTGGGATAGCTGTGGGTTCTGATAGGTCCTTGGTGGGCTATGTGACCTCTAGCAAGTGTCCTGAGCTCTCTGAGTTTACTTCCCTATCTAAGAAAAGGTGTGACTATGTCCTGCTGAGGGCTGTGCCTCCAAAGGGCCTAGTGGCACATCACGTGCTCAGGAGCCATCATTAATGAGAACAGGAATTGTGGCAAGGCCACCAGCACTGTTTCCTGACCTGATGTCTCCCTGTAGGTCGTGTAGGTAGATCCTGGTCAGGGCCTAGTTGTTCCGGCTCAGCACATGCAGCCTCCCCGACCTCCTACCCACCCACTACCCACCTCCAGCCTGGTGGCCTCTCTGGGGTCTTGGCCTCTGAGCCAGCTGCTCCTGTGCTGAGGGCTGTGCTGGGATGGTGGTGACAGCCATAGGACCTCCCTGAGGCCTAAGAAGGCGCCTCCCGGGACCAGGTGTCAGTAGGGGCCAGCAGCCTCTCCCGCTGTGCCCCTGTAGTGAGAACCCAGGGCGGGGTAGGCTGCCACTCAGGGTAGGAAGCAGGTACAATGAAAGCCCACCCTGGGCTGAGGAGGCACATGGGCTGCAGGGACAACCTGTCCCCATCCCTGTGACTCAGGCAGAGCTCCTGCCCGCAGCTGGGCAGGGGGCTGACTGTGTTTATTTGGTAGGTTTAGAAATTCCGATGGCCTTTCTCCCCACCTGCCCTGTGGGCTGGGGACTTTCCTAGTTTGTACAGGGGCTTCCAGGCCACATGTGATCACATCGGGGACAGCTCTGTGCTGAGTCAAGCCTACCTCTGCTAGTGGGAGCAGCCCCAAGCCTGCCAAGGGATCCATGTGCTCACTCCAGAAACCCTGGACTGGATTTGGTTCCCTAAAACAGGGGTAGGGGCCTGAGTCAGGAGAATGCTCCTCCTGGGCAGTGCCCTGACCCCCAGCCTCTCCCCAGCATGGATTTTTTCTGGGCTTCTGGTGCCGCCGTGAGATGGAAGGGGGTCTGGTTCTGCGGCTGCTTGGCTCTGTGGTATCACCTTTTGGGCCACCCTCACTGCCTATCTAGGACTGTGAAGACACAAGCTGGTGATGGGGTTGATGGTAAGGGATGTAGACTACCCCTTACTACCACCAGAAATGCTGGCTGTGCCTGGGTTGGGGGCCCACTTGTCTCTCCCACCCCGCCTCTGACTGGCCCCAGAGTCCCTTCTGGCCGATGAGGAGAGATTCTTCAACTCCCCAGCTCAGGGGAGGAGCCAGGCAGCGGGGGGGAGGGGGGGGCTGTGCCTTCCCCTGGGCGTTGGTCACCTCATTTGATATACACAGTCCTGTTCTTGCCTTCTACGCGCAGGCTGTCCTTGGATGGTGGTTCAGGGCTGCTGGCCGTCCAGAGTGGGTGCCAGGGTGCTGGAGCCCTCCCTTGTAACATGTACCCATTTCTTGAGGGGACACAACCACTTCTGAGGTCTGTGAGAGGCTCTGCTAATCCAGAGGAGTGAGGCCTTCTCTGTACTTCTGAGGCCCCTTCCCACCCCACCCTGGGATAGGATCCCAAATGAGGTCGTGGAAGGCCCAAGAGTGACCTCCCCACTGGGAAGGTGGAGGCCTAGCTGCCTCATGCTTCTGGTCCCCCACTCCTGCTGCTGATGGCGGAGTCAGGCAGTGTGTGAGCTGTCCCTCCACATCTCTATCCTGCTAGTGGTGTCATCCCTGAGGGCAGGGCTGTATCCATCGCAGTGACACGGCCAATTCCCCACCCGGACCTGGCACACGGTGCTCAGAAAACACTTTTTAGGTGACTACAGGAGCTCTCTGAGGAGGGGAGGGAAGGAGCCACCACCCGACAGAGTGTAGACTTGGGCTGCTGTTCCTCATGCCTAGCAGAGTATGGAGAACTGCAGGGGCCTGGGGGACATGTGTTACAAGCTGCCCTGGGAGTCAGGAGGCCGCCTGGGATAAGGATCCAGAGTGGGGCTCCGGGGTCTATCTGTGCCCCTGGGTGCTGAGCCCCGGTGGAAGGCAGCTCTTAGCTCTCAGCCTATGACCCACGTCCCACCCACCCATCCACTTCCCACCTCCCACCCTGGCCTGCCACTGCCCGTTGTAGAGCCCCAAGAGGGCCCAAAACTTCTGTTGACTCTCGTGAGATGCAGACCATGATGTCTACCCACAGGGACCCGACCGCATTTGTACACAAGGCACTGGCTTTAGTTACACCAATAACCAGCCTGATGGGCTGGGACCATCACTGGTGTTGCAGGCCCTGGTCTTGCTTGCTTGGTGCTGGGGCCCCACCAGCATGGGGTGCCTGTGCATGGTGTCCTGATGTTCAAGGGCTCATGAAGTCCACTCCAAGTATGGGTGCCTAGTCTAAACCCTTGAACTTGCCCTCAAAAGGAACACACAGGGCCCAGGGCCAAGCCCTGGACAGGGGCTGGGGAGCCAGAGTTCTCATGCTGACACCAGGGACAAGGCTGTGCCTCACCATGTCCCCAGGGAGGAGTACTTCATCACTGTGCCACTGTGGCTGTTTTAGTCACCAGTGTAAGTCCCCTGCTGGATGCCCAACATGGACAGTATCCTGGGAGGTGGACAATGCACTTTCTGGAACACGGGTTGACAGGGCATGGGAGCACAGCCACACTGCATGTCATGTGGACTGGGGTACAGGTGGGTAGACCAGGGCCTGGTGATGTTCCCTTGGAGCCTGGTGCAGGAGGGGCTGAGGGAGGGGATGAGCCCAGTCACCCTAGAAAGCTTGAGGTTCTGAAGCCCGAGGCCATGCCAGCTGAAGCCTGGGGTCAAAGGGGTGCAGGCCCAGGCCTTGCCAGGGGGTCCAGAGGGCATCCCTGGGCTCAGAGTGTAGACCCTCATGAACCAGGGACAGGAAAGGCCTCTGCTCTTAGTCCGACCTACAGACCCCCACTGCCCGCCAGTGGCTGGGGCCTGGACAAGGGATGCGACAAGTGTCCATGGCGACTGCTGGAACCCCCAGGAGGTAGAGTCGAGTACGGCTGGCAGAGAGGTGCTGGCTCCCAGGGGACCTGTGTCACTTGCTGTGTGGTTGGTGAGTGGCATAGTGGCCAGGGCCTGGAGCAGAGCATGGGCCCAGGGCGGGTGTCTAGCTGAGGACTGGGGCTGTCGGAGAGTGGATGCTGCCTTGTTCTCAGGTGTCTGTCCCCACCTTGGCCTGGCTGGCACTGCTGCGGCCGTGGGCGGGGCCTTCTCTCAGGGCCCCTCTGGTGAACAGAGGCTGTGCCAAGATGCGCTCCACTTTCTCTCCTGCCCTCCTCCCGCCCGCGGACGAACACTCTTCCCGAGAGATAGTGGCTCCCATCCAGCGCACCCGCTAATCACCAGCCATCGTGGGAACAGCCTGAGATGCGGCCGAGAGGCTGCATTGTCTGCGTGAGATTAAAGCCCCAGGGCTGTATTGTCTGGCCAGGGGATAAATCTTCGTGCTGTCACTCAGGCGCTGAATTAAATTCCTCCTCGTTTTCTAAAGGGGCTTATCTGTGCTGAATGGACGGCCGCACCACAAGCCCGAGCGGACGTCCTGGGCACCTTTGGAACAGGCTGGGACAGTGGCAGCCGTCAGGAAGGGGACTCTGGGCTCGGATAGGCCACACGGATCCTGGCAAGGGAACAGCCTACCTGAGAGCTGGCCCTCTGCTGCATGGAATGCTGGGCATGGAGGAGCTGGGGACTCTGGAGGACTCTACTCTAGGCCAAGCCAGAAGCCCTCCAAGGGAGGGGCCCAGAGAGGGAACAGAACGTGGCAGGGTCAGAGGGTGTACCAGTAGCCAGGCAGGAGCAGCAGAAGTCCTTGGGACAGCTTGAGGCTGAGACGAATGCCAATTCAGGTAACCATGTGTGACCTGGAGCCTCCCATGCAGTGGCATCAGTGTTAGGGTAAGATGGGAAAGCCACCCATCCCGCCCCTCCTATTCCACTCCACCCCAGTGATGGAGCCCTGGATGGGACACAGTCCTGCTGGCGGGGGGCAATTTGAGAAGCACACCTCTACCCTTGCTGAACACCATCCCTTACCCACCACATTCAAAGGAAGGAGTTTCAGGTGTGGTTTTCATCATTTTTAGAAACAGGACTCCTTTATAACCCAAACCTCGTGTGGAACTCTGATTTATGTATAGGTGAAATAGCGTTGGGGAGGTCCCCTAGCCCTGGCTGTGACTCACGCGGCCTCCCGGGAATGCCATGTTTCAGATAGAGAAGCTGAAGTCCAGGGAGCCTGGAGGAGGGGCTGTAAGCTGACGGCCACCTCAGGGCTGTGCCCCACTCTGGGCTCAGGCCAGAGCACACAGTGCACTCTCCCAGGCAGGAGTCATGAAACGAAGGTTATCATGGGAAGACAGCTCCATCACCAGTGGGTCAAGGTCCTGCAGTGGGATTTGAGCTGAAAGTTTTAGCTAGGAGCCCCCAAGACCCCGTCAAAGGAGCCCCCCTCCAGCCTTGACTTCAGGAGGGCTGCTTCATCCCTCTGCCTCAGACTGGACTGTTGGATTCAAAATACATGTTGGTCTTTGGACATTTGGGGAAGTGCTAATCGGGGTTTTCTGTGCTGTGTGCAGATTTTCTCCCATGGGTGAGCTTTAGTAGGCCCTGGGCTCTTGCAGATGTTTCTGGCTTTGCCATCACCTCCAGTCTCCTCCAAAGGACCCAAACTGTTGCCTGAACAAGGAGCCTCCTACCTGTCACCAGACTGTTAATAAGCAAATGGCTTGTCATGAGCCACAGTGATCCAAGGGTTCTTGGGCCCTGCAAAAGGACCCTGGATGGACTAGAACGCTCAGCTTCCTACCCCCTGGGCAACTCTGAGGCCCCCCACCTTCTTCCTCCTCCAGAGGGATGCCCAGGTGGGGTGACATCAGGGTGAAGTAAACAGTGACCCAGGTGTGAGTCACTTTCGAAGGTGTCACTTTCTTCCTCTACTGAAAGTGGGAAGACGTCTGCCCTGTGTGCACAGTGGTAATGACCTGGAGTCATGTTCACCCCCTAATCCTACTGGATGTGAGGTGGAGGCAGGGACAGTGGCAGCAAAGATGAGTGACTCCATCCCTTTCACCAGCCTGCCTGCATTTATCTGAGCCGGTGGCCACAGAAGGTGCCACAGGCCACATTTGGGGTGGCTCGGGCTGCAGGAGTTTGTTGTCCCACAGTTCTGGAGGCCGGCGTCCATTGCACGGAGTCCTTCTGAGACCCTGAGGGATGGACGTATCTCAGGCCGTCTGATCTCTGTGTCCTGGTGTGGTTGTCCCTCTGTGTATGTCTGTGCCCCCATCTCTGACACTAGTCCCAATGACCTTGTGTTAATCTCATCACCTCTTTAAAGTGCTTTTCTTCGAATACAGTCTCTTTCTGAGGTGCTGGGGTTAGGACTTCAACATTGGGTTCGAGGGGACACAGGGCACCTGGGACAGTGCCCCTCTCCACAATGCAGGGGTGACTTGGGGCCACATGTCACTTTGGCCCTCAGAGCATCACGATCATGATAATCTAACACTCCCAGCAAGTGCATTGCAGCTTCCAAGAGCCCCTGGGCCAGAGCAGGGTGTCCTGAACACAGATTACAGAGGCATCCCAGGCTTCTGGGCGGCCCCAGGAGCAGATGTGCAGGGCAGGAGGGGGCAAGGATTCTGCACTTGGCACAAATGTGCCTTTTAGAAAGTCCAAATGAGCTTAAAAGAGAGGCCTTGAACCTGAGAGGCGTCCATGGAAATCAGGGCTGCTGTGCAGTGCTCAATTTTTCCCATTTTTGTGGGGTTGAGCCTTTTCAATAAGATTTCAAGAGAATAAAATCAACAGGCCCCAGGAAATTTGCATACGGCTACTTAACATCAATTCTATGTGTGTGTGTGCATGTTAGTGTGTGTTTTTAAAATAAAGAAATAAACACATCCACAAACTTCCTTATCCACAGGGTGGGACTACCCTGGGAGTTAACCGTTCAAACCTTTACAATTTTTAAAAACCCAACAGCTTTCCATAACAAAGGGCAAAATTCACAAACAAATTGCCTTCCTGAAGTCTCTGCTCCTTGGCCGGTAGCTCCTTGGGCCACCACTGAATGGCGGATTCCCACGGAGACAGGGTCCCCCGAGGTCTGTTGAGAACGGTGAGGCTGGGCCTAATACATACTTGCCCCCTTGCAGTCTTTCCAGAGCTTCAGCTAAGAAGCCACATGGTGGTCACCCAGGAGGTGGCCCTGGCAGGGAAGACAAGACTCCTGTCCTAGCTGGAAGGGGCTGGAAGGAGGGGGCCTTGCTGTTCTGGGAGTGCCAGTATGCTGCAGCTGACCAGACAGGTTGTCCAGAATGGACGGCTCTGGAGGGTACAAGGTGCATTGCCAGCAGGAGGAGCCGCCCACAGGTGTTGGCCAAACTGTAGCCGCCCCCCACACCCCTCCCAGGAAGCCCTCGGCCAGGCCAGGGTCAGTAATAAAGAAATAGTGTGCCCCAGGAAGAGAAGGGCCCAGCTGGGGCTGCCAGAGTCCCAGGGAGCTGGTCCTATGCCCCCTGTGCACTTCTGGGACCAGGATCCCACAGTCTTGCCCCAGACTCCTTTCTGTGACTGATTCTGGCTCAGCCTCCTCTTCCTGTCTCACCTCTGGCTTGTGCACTCCAATGAAGCCTTCCTCAGAGCCCCAGGCTCCCCCATGTCACCCTGTTCCTGGCTGTGTACTTGTAGGCTGTGGCCACCCCCACCTGCAGACCGTGACCCCTGAAAGGCAGGGAGGGTTTCCCTGCTCCTCCCGGCTCCTGACAGCACCAGTGCCCAGTGGGTAGTCAGTAGCTACTCACTGAATACACAGCTGAGAGATGGACACCCACCACGAGGCGGGGGGCAGGTCCCTAGCAGGTGAGTCCATCAGCTGGTGATGGGTGTGGGATAGGATAGACTGTTCTAGAACTGGTATCATCAAAGGGATTGGATCAGGAGAGGCTGGGCAGGAGGATGGGCAGCCCCCATCTGGGTAGCCAGTGCTGCCAGGAAGGTGGCCACAGACTCTGTGCTGAGGGGTGGGGTCTTCTGCTGCTTGGCCTGGCGTCCTGGGGGCTTTCTCCTGGGGCTGCCAGCATCCTGCCCACCCTGGTCCCCAGGAACTAGCTGGGCAGGCCTGTTCTGGGCAGCAGCTGTCTTTTTCCTCCAGATGCTTGTTCCAGAGCAGAGGCCTAACTGCTCACCTCTGGCCTCGGCCACCACCTCTGCTGATCCCTCTGTCTGTCTAAGACATGTCAGAAGGTCCAGGCCCTGTCCCAGCCAGCAGCCATTCAGTGGACTCTTCCAGAAGTATAGAGAAGCACCTGGTACTTGGACCTGCTGGGCGGGAGTTGGCCCCTCTGACGGTCACTGGTCTGAACCCCAAAGGGTTAAGGAGAGAGTGCCGGGGGCTTTGTTCACGGGCATCTCATCAGATGTTAACCTACAGCCTGTCCCCAATCCCTTCCTTATGACTGCGATTAGTATTGCGAGGGATGAATAGGCCAGCACGGATCCCTATGGTAACCTTCAAAATGCATTCCTCCAGCAGGCTCTGCCTCCTCCAGTAATTACATTCCTGACTCGGCCCACAAACAGCATGCTAATTAGCTGCTTCTGAGAACGGGCCAGAGGACACTTCTGTTTGTAGCCACCCCAGGCCCCCACCCCACACAGGACAGGAAGCTGATGAGGTGTGGGGCAGCCAGGCCCGTGCCAATGGCCGCATGGGATACACGAGGGCCCCAGACCCCTCACTGCCCATACTGTTCTCAGCACCTCAGGGTCCACTGGCCTAGTGGGGTGGGGGCAGGGGTATGTCCACCAGGCCTGGCTGGCCCCCAGCTCCAGGAGGGGCTCTGGCTAGCTTCCTATATGTGAGCCCTGGGTGCAGGGCTCCCACCTGTGCCCGGCTTCCTAAGTGTGACCCCTGGGAGTAGAACTTCCATCTGTGCCCAGCCTAGTGCCCTGTTCCACATGCATCCGTAGGGTCCTTGCGGGTGGGCGTGGGGGCTGCAGGTGAGCAACCCCTGGGGGAGCTGGTCCCTTGGTGAGAGCAGCTGCCAGCAGGCAGGCGGCCAGGTCTTCAGCTGCGTGTCTGCTGGAAGGTGATGGGGCTGTGTGGGGAGCAGCTCCAGAAGGTGGGGCACAGGTGTGGGGAGGAGGCAACCTACAGGCAAGGAGCAGGAGAGCTTGGCACCTCCAAGGCAGCCCTGATGCTGGCCTGGTCGGATGGAGGGTTACTACGTTGGCAGGGGGCAGATGAGCAAGAGTGCAGGAAGCCCCAAAAGGGCTTTCAGTGAGGGGCCATGTGAGCCAGGTCCTGTGTGAACACCTCCTACTCTCTGAGCTTCAGGGCAAGGAGCAGACTCGGGAGTGCTGGGCAGAAACAGGTGGGAGCCTCCCACCAGGGTCCCAGATAAGCACCTGGTAAAGGCTGGACAGGTGGTGGTTGGGAGATACCGGAGGGTAGGATGCGGGCACTTTTGGGAGGTGGAGCTGGCAGGAATTGCTGGCAGATTGAATGTGGAGTCTGGAAAAGGACAGGCACCCTCAGGTTCTGTCCAAACATCTGGGCCAATGGTGGCCGTTTAGCCAGAGCGACTCAGAAGGAACAGATGGTGGCTGGGCTGCCTTGCGGCTCCCACAGATGTCAGGGAGGCAAGGCCCACAGGTGCAGTGGGATTGGCCTTGGTTCAGACTGGTACTGTCCTTCAGCAGGCAGGTGGGGCCCCATGACAGCTCAGCTGTCCAGAGTGGGAGGGGCTAGCATTCCTAGGCCCTGCCCCAGGCCCTGGGGCCAGGAGCTTCAGTGCACCTGCTGCTCTGGCCTGGGTAGGACCACCATTTCTCAGGGCCATGGGGAGGGCAGCTGTAGGTCAGGAGCCAAGAGCAAAGCTGCTCACCTCAAGCCTCACCCCTTCCTGTTCCTCCCTCCCCCTGCTCTTGGGCCAATCTGGTGGATTGCTCACGGCTTTGCCTCTACCCAGACCATCAGAGCTGGGAGCAGGCTGCCCTGGGGCTGGCTGGGGCTGGGGGGAGCCATTGATTTTGTGCCCAGGTGGTTTAGCGTGTGAGGCTTAGGGAGGGATTACCAGGGCTTGGGATTTGGAAGCCAGCAGTTCCTTGGTGTCAGTCTGCACAACTAATTCTAATGTAAATAGAGGGATCCTTTAAGTATATATTATTTAATGCTCGACAGGGAGCCTGCAGATCTTCTTACCAGCAGCCTCATCTACAATACCTTCTGGTTAACTCCTCTTGTCTCAGCCCATTTCCCCGATGGGCTGGTGTTTGTGGTAAACCCTGTTAAGGTATCACAATAATTATGGAGAGCGTCCTGGGTAGATTTCTATCCCCTATTGTGCTCCCTGTTGGACTGACACCTCGAAACCACCCTCTGTTGTCAGGGATACACATGATCCTGGGAACTCTGCTGGCCAAGCCCCAGCCACCTCCCCAAGGTGCCAGCCCTGGGCCCAGGCCTCTGCTCTCTTTGCCTAGGCCATGCCTTGCCCAGCTGACCACTGGGCAAGCTCTAGCCCTTGGTGGCTGTGTGTCCATCTGGGTGTGGGCTTTGCTGGGAGGTCCTAAGGTAAGTGCAGAGTGGCTCCTGCCTGGGAAAGGGGAATGGGCTCTTGGGGACAGCCACAGTGACCCTGGCACCACAACTGTCACTGGGCTCAGGGCTCCGTGCTTCACACCAGCCTGTGCCAAATGCATTCTTGCTCCAGACAAACCTGTGAGCCGCAGGCTCTTGTTATCCCACTTTTATAACCCGGGAGACAAGCCCACAGCACACAGAGTTTGAAGGCTCACATTTGGAGTTCATGTAGTGGGGAGCAATCTTGTCTTTTGTCCTTAGTGCTTTTGTGTCTTTTAAAATAAATTCTTCCTATTCCTTGGTTAAATTCTTTACTTTCCATAATTAAATCCTTAAATCCTTCTATGGTGAATGTGTATGGTGTGAGGTAGGGATCTAAGTTTCATATTATGCACCTTGTACATAGCTGGTGACCTAATCTGGTTTGCTGAGTGGGAGTACTGGTCTCTTATTTATTTATTTTATTTTGAGACAGAGTCTCACTTTGTCACCCTCAGGAGAGTGCTGTGGCATCATAACTCACAGCAACCTCAAATTCTTGGGCTCAGCAATACTCTTGCCTCAGCCTTCCAAGTAGTTGGAAGTACAGGCACCCACCACAACAATTGGCTATTTTTAGAGAGTAGGTCTCACTCTGGCTCATGCTAGTCTTGAACTCATGAGCTCAGACACCCTCCTCAGCCCCTCCAAGTGCTCATTACAGGCATGAGCCACTGCACCCAGTGGTCCTGGTCTCTTTGATCTGAAATGTCACCAAGTAACCTATAGTGTCACCTATGCGAGGGTCAGATTTCTGTTCTGATGAGGGCCTGTCTCTTCCCCATGATCATTTGGTCAATGTTTGGTGCCTTATACAATTACTGGAATAATCGCCACATGCTAGTAACAGGCGCATCCAGAGTCTTCACTGTGCCAGGTGCTAACACCTGCTTTGGGAGAGTGTTAGGCACAGGGGGCTGCTGAGAGGGCCTTGGAGGCAGAGCCACATGCACAGCCTCGATCTGCACACCCTGATCCAGAAGCAGAGATACCTCCGGGGCAACTGCTCTGGGCCAGACCTCTGCAGAGAAAGCCAGGCTGCCCCGAGGCTGGGACCTGGGTGCAGACACCAGTTCTCTTCCTGACCCCCAGACCAGGGAAGGTCTGAGCGGGACAGCCTGCAGCAACGATCCCCTGCTGCTCCACTCAACCATGCTTGTTCCAAAGAGTGTTGGGAGACTGTAAAAATCTTGAAAAACAGAGTCACATACATCAAAACGGATGTGTGCTGTGTGGAACCCTAAAAAGACAAGGAATTCACGTTTTTTTCTGGGTGTCTTGGTGCTAAGCATTCTGAATTCATGTGCATTTTGAGATGGGAGGGCTGCTACCAGCGTCTTTGCCAGTGGTTCTCAACCTGTGGGTCACAACCCCTTTGTAACAATGAAAATATATCCCGCATATCAGATATTTACATTACGATTCATAACAGTAGCAAAATTACAGTTATGAAGTAGCAACGAAAATAATTTTATGGTTGGGAGTCACCACAATATGAGGAACTGTATTAAAGGGTCGTGGCATTAGGAGACATTAGGAAGGTTGAGAACCACTGGGACTGACTGCTGAGGGTTCCAACTTGTATTCTGTGATGGTTACTGCTGCCATTTTATCATTGGCCAAGGGAGGGCACCATGTTGGGGGGCAGCTAGATCCACATAGCCCCCCAGGAGTGCAGGCTGTGGCTTCCTTCCCCCTCAGTACAGAGGCTTGGCCTGGCTCCCTGTGCAAATGCTGAGATGATTCCTCTCTGCAGGAGATCTCAGAAGTCAACTGTCTTTTAATAACCGTCTAATACTTAGCACTCCTGGGAGGCCCCAGTGAAGCCTCACAGCCCATTAGCTCAGAGCCCTCCGCCACTGCGTAATTGAGTGGCCATGAGGGATCTGGCTCCTGATCTGGGCAAGAAACTGTTGTCTTCAGTGAGCCGCACCAAGCTCATACTTCAGGGTAGGGGGAGAATACCCACACTGTGTCTGTGTTTGAGCAAAATAGAAGACGCCTGGAGTCCCAGAGTTACAGCAGCGTCTCCATAGCCAAATTTCTCTCCCCAAAACATTCAAGTGGCACATGGATACGTGTGGTCCCAATTGGTGAGCTTTCTCTGGCAAGCTTGCCTGTGGCGGAAGTTAGCTCCAGTATGCAGGGAGGTGGCATCACCCCTTCCAGACACAGATGCAGCGAATGGCTCCTCCATTTCTTGGGGGGTGGGCCCTGGGACTGCTTTCCACAGCGCTTGCTCTTAATTTAGGGAAAACAGTAATTTGCATGGTAATGATGCGTGTGCAGCGCCAGGCACCTCCCTCAAGCTCATCCGCTCATCACACCCCCAGTTACAGGTGAAGGCCGTGCTGCTCGCACAGATTCTGCCTGTGAGCACCCTGTTGGATGTGAGGCCCTGGGTCCGGAGCCTGCAGATGTCCTCGAGGCAGCAAAGACACTCAGTACCCCCAGCAATGGCGCCTTCTCTTCCCCATGGTCCCCATGAGGCTGGGGATGCTGGGGGAAGTACAGCAGGTGTTGGGGGGCAGGAGTGGACCCGCCCTGGAACTCTGAGGTCTCCCATCCAGCCCTCAGGGCCCATGGATCAGGGCCTTCCAAGGGCATTTCATGGTGCTGGAGGCCCTGTGCTCTGTCCTGCCCAGAGTTGATGTACGAGGTTGTCCCCAGGGTGCTGGTACCCTGTCCGGCTTGTGCCCTGACAAGGCCTGCGTGCTGGCCCAGGATAAGGTGCTATGCAGATGAGCTCCTGGATTGACCTACTCTCCGGGATACTGGCTTCCCTGAGAGCATCCACAGGTATAGGTGGGTGCTGCAGGAAACCCCTGGCTCCTTCCAGGGAATGTTCATGTGCTATTTAGGGGACACAGAGACAGGCAGGCCTGGCCCCTCAAGCCCGTATCTCCACCTGGGTGGCCTCCTGAGGGTGGGTGGCGTGGGGCTGTGTGGGCAGAGATAGCCCTGCTCAAGGGCGCCTGCCTGTCCCTGACATTCAGTTGAGCATATTTGAGAGCTTGTGGTTGGACCGACAGCAGCCCTCTTCTCAACAATCCACGCAAATCAGCGTCTCTAGAGATGGATCACTTTGGGTGGATCCCAAGATTAGCGTGGGGTGAATTTCCTTCCCCTCATGTGGTGCCCCGAGGATAGCTGCTGGGTTCTTGCCGCTCTGGAGGCTTCCAGGGTTGGGGGTGTCAAAGAAGCAGGAGGCCAGAGGTGGACCAGGTCTGAATAGAACAATGGGCAAGAGAGGACATAGTGGAGAGTCGGGGGGCCTGGGTCCCGAGCCATTGGGGTGACGAGAGCTGGAGGGAGGCTCGCTTTGCAGGGCCTGGGCCTTTCCCAGAGAGCTGGGGCCTGCGTTTGTACCCTGCCCTGGCCCTAATGGCTGCAGCTGGAGCCTTGTGCCCCCACCCGCAGCCCGCCTGTGCCAAGTCTGGGGAGATGCAGACAGTGGGGAGGAGCTTGTTCTCTGCCCCATCTGGGTGGGGGCAGGTCTGCACAGCCCTCCAGGTGTCCTTGCCCCAGGAGGGCAGCTCTGTAGACAAGTCCTCTCCCAGGGGTGCTGGGGGTGGGGGGTCTCATATACAGGCAAGATTCTTGTCCTGAGGGCCAAGAACCAGGCCAGGCACTTATGAGGACCTGAGGGCCATGCAGATTTCCGTGGGGAGGGGAGAGGCGAAGGGCAGGGAGGAGGGAGAGAGGGAAGGAGGAGGGGGCTGGGAAAGAAACAGGAAGAGGAGGGCGGGGAGGAGGATGGAAGGGAGGAGGATGGAAGGGAGGAGGGGAGGAGAAGGGGAAGAGGAGGGACAGGATGGGGATGAGGAAGGAGAGGAGGGGAGGAAGGGGAGGAGAGGGAGGAGGAGGAGAGGGAAGAGAACAGGGCAGGCAGAGGGGCCACCCTGGGCAGGGGTGTCCGGCACATGCAAAGGGGCAGCATAGGGACCCTAACACCCCCTTGGGGCAGGGGCGCAGGCCGGCTTTCAGGTACAGCCTTTTGTCTGCTGCCCCAGGCTCGCCTGTCAGCCCCGCCGTCAGAGGCCTAATCTTTTCTTCTTCAGGGGCTGAAAAGGCCCAGCGTCACATCAGGCAACACACTGCTGCCTATTCTCTTCCCCACGGAACCCAATCACTGGACAGCGCCGCTATAATTCACTCCCCAGCCCGCCCTTTGAAAAGGTGGGCCGCCTCTGCGCTGCGCCCCAGCCAGATAAATCATGTACTCGAAATTAACTTCCATTGAGAGGGAGGCGGGAAGAAAGGCCTGGGCCCCGGCGGCGTGGGCATGGGGTGACGGGCGTTGATGAATGTCAGTGCGGATAATTTGGGGACTGTGATTAAGATCTTATCTAGGTGGGAAGCAAATAGGAAAGATTTTAATAAAACTCCTGCCCCATCCCGGCTCACCAACTCAAGAAGTTCTTTTTCCTTCCCCTTTATTTTTTGGGTGAGTTCAGGAGGGAATACCAAAAAGGAAAGGCTCAGGGCACCACTCAGAAGGATTGAACAGACCTCAGCATTTGCACTGGGGACAGAGGGCACAGGGAGTGGAGAGGGGTCCATCTTTGTCTTCAAATTCCCACTTGTAGGAAATGTCACAGACTCAGGGCTGGGCTGACCACGTTCAGGGATTAGACTCCCGGCCTGGCGTTTGGCTTCCCTTTGGTCACAGATGCTACCTTGCTGCTGAGATGCACCCCACAGCCTCCCAGTGCAGAGCAGAGCCGGGAACTGTTGGAGCATAGATGCCAGACTTGCTCCTAGGGTGTCTGAGGGCCCTTACAGGCCGGGCGGGCCGTTTGACTTGGGTATTCATTTTTGCTATTGATTATGATAAGGTTACAATATGCAAGTGGGATCCACGTGGAGGGTGAGGGTGGATGGGGTGTGTTTGCAGGGCCTGGACCAAGGACTGTTGGCCATCCACTCATGTGCCAGCCCAGCCACATGCCCAGAGGCAGGGCCTTTGTGCAGACAGCCACCCCCTGCAGCTGGGCAGCTGCTCTCTGCGGAGGGCTTCTGCTAGCTAACGAGGAAAGTTACACTTTTATTGGCAAGTCCATCTGAGCTCTGCTACTTCCCTAATTGGAATCACCAGGGAGGGGGAGGGATGAGTGGCCCAGCAGACCCTGTCACTGTCCTATGGGACGAGGTAGTGAGCCGAGCCTTCTGTGGGACTAATTGAGGTCACACATGCCAAGAGCTTAGCAAATGGCTTCAAGCATTGGGACGTGCTCCCTGTGCCGGGCAGAGCTTGCAGAGCCAGGCCAGTGCCAGCCCTTGTCACTTAGCACCTGGAGCCCCACCTGCCTCCTGCAGGTTCGAGGTTAGGACTCATTTGCCCAGGAGGCAGGTCCCTAGGAGAGAGTCTGGGAATCCAGAGTCTCTTCCAGGCTCTGGTTGGCCTGTCTTCAGTGATGGGGACCGTCCAGGAGAGGCAGGAGGGGAGCAAGGACAGGGCCTCGGAAGTGACAACCTGGTCAGGATGCCAGACCCTGGTCCTGGACCTCTGGGTGGCTCTACAACCTGGATCCAAGCCTGAGTGTAACTCAGTCCTCAGCCAAGCCAACCACAAGCTGCCACATGGGAGGTGCTCAGCAAAGGTGCTTAAGGAGGCAGGTGAGGAGGGAAGGTGTGGACGCCTGAGGACCCAGCCGTTGGGGCCTTTGTCTGCAGTTGGGATTCTCAGCTGTGTCATTACCAAAGCTTTGCTCTGGAGAACTCTTTGTCCTGGGGTGTCTCCTGCGTTAACTCTTTGTCCTGGGGTGTCTTGGCTGCTGGGAGCTAAGCACCGACCAGCATTCCTCACTGGGGGCCAGCGGCACTCTCATGGTGGTGAGAACCAAAATGTCTTCAGACACTGCCAGCTACCCTTGGGGGGCAGGGCCACAGCTATAAGCTCCTGCCTAGAGGAGGCCCGGTGTCCCTTGGCTTGCTTAGAGCTCAGAGGCTCCAGAATCTAAGGAGTTAGATTTTTTCCTTGAGAGTATTTCCTATCTCTTCCCACTCAGGATGCAAAAGGACAAACTGGAGTGGTTCCCTTTGCCTGCCAATGTTGTGTTTGATTTTGTTTTTAAACCCACTAGTAACGTGCGGAGGAGTTGCAGGGACAAAGTCGCCAAGTTTTAAATGTAGCTTCTCATTTGGGTGTTCATTTATCATGCCATGATGTGTATCAGGAAAGCAGCATTCACCCTACACACACGTGAACTCGTGCACACCATACACACACACACACACACACACGCGTGCGCGCGCACGCGCGCGCGCACATGCCCACACACAGCCGTGCAGGTGCAGGTGGCTGACCAGGAACCAACCAGGCACCACCCCCAGCCCTGTCCGACAAGCCCGGCCAGCCCTGGAGGCAGGTCTGTTCTGTAGGGCCCCATGTGCGCAAGGCTGGGAGGCGGGAGGGTGCCCAGAGGTGCAGGACTCCCCTGGACCTTGGGGCTGAGGGCAGGTGCCTCCCTTCTCCGTGCCTGGTCCCCATACCTCTTTCCAGCTCTGTCTGCTGGCACCCAGGGGGCTCCCAGGTAGCTTTTGGAGTCTGACCCATTTGGGTTTCAGCTGCAGCGTGGGCCTTCAAGCTGTGTGAGCTGGAGCTAGGTGCTGCACCTCTCTGGGCCTCTCTGTCCATTCCCGATCATCCGTTTGCTGGGTGGGGTGTGTGAAGGTGTATTGCTTGCCATGGGAAGACGCAGGCAGAGCACCTTCAGACCCCAACAACACCGGCTGCCCCGTCCCTGCATGGGGGATGAAGGGGGGAGGCTGCGAGAGCGTGGCAGCCCCAGAAATGCCCGTTAGGCATGGCGAGCAGGAGGCTTGGAAGGTGGCAGATAAAGAAAACAGCCCGACTCCTAAACAAACCCAGCAGGACAGGGAGGGTGACAAATGATGGGATTGTGCTGGCTTGAGAGCAGAGTGGACTAATGGCATGCCGGACTTTGACTTGGGATCAATATTCCATCAGGCAGGAGAGCCCAGGCCTTGTGCACAGCATCTGTACGGACAAAGGGGAGACGGGCCATGGTCTGTGCACTCACTGCCCGTGGCGCTGGCCTTTGCTGCAAGCCTAGAGGAAGTCGGGCGTGTGCTGTGAGGGTCTTGGCACCCTGAGGGAGGGGGGCCTGCAGTGCCACCACCCCAGCACGCCAGGACCAGGTCTGTGCCTGGCTCTGAGTTGGATGGCTGTCCCCTCTCAGGATGTGTCCATCCCATCAGTGTGTCTAGCTCCTTCTACAAACCAAACCCAAACCAGTGCCAGCAGGTGCACATGGGTGCTGCAGGCACAGAGGCAACCTGGAAAGGGCACCTGTCCTCTGTCTTCTATAGGAGTTTCACTCCCAAGAGGGAAGCCAGGCCTGGATGTGCCAAGCCTTTCCCAAGCAGCAGGCCCTGGTCTGGGAGTCTGTCCCTCCCTGGCTGGGGCAGCCTCTCTCGGCTCAGCTCTTCCTCCTCGTTGTCCTGGACAGAACCTGCCCCAAGGGGGCCATTCCAGGACCTGACTGCAGACACATGTGGCCTGTCAGCTTGGGTCTGAGCATGAGCTCTGGGCCGGCTGACCCACTACACCCTTTCTGGGCAGTCGTGCAGCAACCCCCTCTCCCGTCTGACTCTGGCCTGTGGCTCTGGGCCTGTCTAGCAACACCGGTGTTCACTGTGGCCCCCTGAATGCTGTCACTACTTAGTCTCTGTTGCAGCCCTGCGGACCAGGCACCCTCCAGAGTTGACCCAGGCACAGCTCAGGCCCCACCTTTCTGCCTCCCTGAGCTGGCACCTGGTGGAGATGGGAAACTGCAGTCCCCATCTGTCCTCATGTGTAAAAAGTGAGTCTGAACCCTGTAGGAGGCAGCTTCCTGCAAATGCCTGAGCCAGGGTGGGCTGATGGGGGCACAGCTGCCCCCAGCACTCACAGGAAGGGATGGGTTTCGGGCTGCCTTCAGGGCACCCTCCCCTCTGTAGGGGCTGATCTCTTCCTGTATGCTCTTCTGCTGTTAGATTTTTGGCTATGGCTTTTTGCAGTAACGTCCTCTCAGAATTAGTTCCTGGTTTCTTGTCTCTGTGAGTGATGCCGCAGGCTGGCCTGGGTGAAAGGGCATTTTAAGTACAAATGTGGCCAGCAGGGGCCAAGAGTTGGCCCCAACACTGCAGTGGTCATGGCCCTGGCCTTCTTTAGGAGAGGAAATCAGATTAGACTGTGCAGGGATGGGGCAGATTGAAACCAGGGGTTCAGAGGGTCCATGGGGGGTAGTCAGGGCTGGCCAATGAGGGCACTGTGGGAGTGATGCCCCTTCTGCCCTGGCAGCTTCCAGCTGTCCCAGGAGGTCCTAGACAGGCACGGTTGTGTTCCTCACCTTCTCCCTACTGCCCCAAAGGCCTCCTCTCCATCACCTCCATTTCCCAGCCCTGTGCTGAGTGATTTGTTGAGTTGTCCAGACCAGAAAGTGACCCTTTGCCTCCTGAGGGCCCACCTTCAGCCTGAAGAGTGGGGTGGGGCCGGGCCCAGAGTGGGGCCAGCGGGGCAGCTGAGTCCCGGGTGGGTTTCAACCTGCCTTGGGCTAACATGTGTGCATGTGGTCCTGGTGCCCGAGCTCTCAGGACCACCGCTCTCAGGGAACTATAGCTTATCCATGTGTGTCCCTTGGGGTGCTGGGGACAGGGATCCAGTTGTACCTCCTCTGGCCCCTGTAGACTTACACAATAGTCAGTGGGGCTTGGTGCTCTGAATCCCCCAAAGTGTCACGTGTGCGAGCATGTATGCGTGTGGCAATATTGTACACACACATGTGCTCACACACACACACACACACACATACGCACACACACAGAGCCATTTCTTCGTCCCTGTGAAACAGACATTCCCCAAAGGCTCAAAGTCATTCAGAAGGTAACAGGGTAGAATGGCAGTCCTGATGGCAATCCATGTTCCTGTGTGCCCTGCCCAGCCCCTTGAGAGAGTGGCAGCCCCGAGGGGGTTACCTGGGTGTGTCTGTGTGGAAGAGGCCTCTGTGCTCTCAGCTCTGTCCTCCTGCTCCTGGCTGGGCCGCTGCTGGGATGATAGAAGCTTCTCTGGGAGGGTGGGAGACCAAGCCAGGAAAGAGCAGGTGTCCCCATGGCTTCTGCTGCGTGTCACATGCTCCTGTGTGTTGTATGGCCAGGGCCAGCCAGGGCCCTTCTTCTGAAAACCTCCCCCACCCAGAGTGGGGGGTTTCAGGGATCTCCAGAGCTGACTTGACATGCACAGGGGTACAAATGCTAGGACACGCTGGGGCACGTGTGTGCATGTGTGTGCATGTATGTGTATAGTGTGTGCACGTGCATGCGTTTGCAGGTGTATGGACATAGGACTTGAGGCACCTCTGTGCACAGGTAGACTAAGGATCCCCATAAGAAGGGCCTGGGAAAGGCCCTGCCTGACCTTCCAAGGCGCTTTGGCAAAAAAGAGACCCCAGCCCACAGGGACCTTCCCCCTGTGTGTGGGCAAGGCAGGGCTGGGGGTTGGGTAGCGTGGCCCTGACACCTCTTCATTCTGTTCCTGGTGTCTCCCTCAGACTGAGGGACTTTGTGGCCAAACTTGCTGGCTTTGCATCGACTCAGGAGCTGGCCCTGCCTGGCAGAGCCTTGCTGTTCCCTTTAGGGCAGCTGCCTCTCTCCACAGCAGTGGGGCTTCCTTGCTAGGCGCGGGTGGAGCAGAGAGTGCCTTGGGCAGTGGGGGCTCTTTGTGTGGCTGGGTGGGTGACCCATCTGCAGGCTTGGCCCTCTGGGGTCTGGAGGCTCTTTGTGTGGCTGGGTGGGTGACCCACCTGCAGGTTTGGCCCTCTGGAGTCTGGTTAATTACTTCTCTTCAGACGCCTGGTGGAAAGTCACTTTGCTGAGAAGATGCTGTGAGAAAGGGCTGCCTGGGTTGGGGCTATGAGGCTGACTATTCTTAGAGCAGCCACAGGTGGCCCCAAAACCATGACTGCTAGGCACGGACCCTGGGGTGGCCCTATGGCTGGCATCCAGGGAAGGGCGGGGGTGATTTTGTCCTTTATCTCTCTCAGTCAGCCTGGGGAGTGGCTGGGCTGGGGGTCCTGTGGGAAGAGAGTTCTGGAAGCCTGGCCCAGTGTGGCAGTGCTGAAGGGGCCTGGCGATGTGGGAGAGAGACTGGGGTGCTGCATCTCTGCACAGTGATGTTTTTATGACTGATCCTCTTCCTTGATGTGAGCTGTGGAGTTATGTGGTTGGAAATTGTCACAAAGGCTGAGAAAGGCCTTCCTGGTCATGCTGGATTGTCTCTTACTCAGCAGCTGACACAGCCCATCTGAAGGACATGGGGGAGGAGAGGCTGTGGAGGGACAGCCCCTCTGACCCCTGCACCCCCTGAGCCAGCCTGCCCCAGAATCTGGGCCCCTCCTGACAGCAGACACTGGCCAGTTCCTCCCTGAGGGCAGAAGGAACCCAGGGAGAGTCCAGGGCATTTGGAGTCGTCAGTCTGCCACTAGAGGCCCTGGCTCCACAGGTGGGTCCTGTGCTTGTGTGGGAGGTGACTGGCCAGACCCTGTCACCTGCTGAGTCAGCAGTTCACAGCTTGCAACCTAAGCAATAAGGGGAGGGGTTAAACCTGTACCATGTCTGTAAGTAGAGCCTGTCATATCCTTCCACAAATATGTATATCCTCCCACTCTGCCCCCAAAGTCCGGGGCCACCCCTCCCTGGGGTGCCAGAAGATTCCAGGGATGTGTCTGGTACACTTCAGCCTGGGCAAGGTGGCCACCACAAAATGGACATTTGGGGATTTGGCCGGAGGACTGGAGATAAGCAGGGGCTTCAGAGTGTCTGGGGGAGGGCATGGGCTTGTTCATGACCTTGGGGGGATTGTCACAGGCAAAAAGGTCATTTCAGGTGTGCACCTGGTTATTGATTTTAGGGACCCAAAGGGTCTGTTGCCTCCCCCTGAAAGCAGAAAAAGAGAAACCTCAACAGCCAGAGAAAGACTAAGGAGACGTCTGACCCTCACCACCCGGCAGAGCCCCAGGGCTGGCGGATGCCTGAGTCTGATGCTGGGGCTTCTGGAGCCTTTGAGGCAGGGTGGGCATTTGGGGAGGAGGAGTTGGAAGCAATGGGCCCCACGGGGTGACCCAAACCAAGCAGCACTGGGGGACTGTAGGTGTCAAGGCCCAGCCCAAGCTGGGAGCGCAGGGAGAAGAACCGTTAGAGGCCGACTTCCCACTCTGCAGAGAACTCGTTCTGTGTTTAGATTGGAAACAGGATATAATAAACTCGTTAACATGTCAGAATCTTGTGTTGGGACAACATAAGTGGGTGTTTTCTCCTCTTTTCTTTCTGTTGTACAGGAAAATGCCGCAATTAGTGCCCGGCTCTTGAGGCAGGGCTGGGGGAGGCGGAAGGAGCCGGGTGGCAGAAGGCAGCTCTCTGTCGTGGAGCTTGCAGCCCCCAGGGCTGGGCTGGCCCTCCAGCATCATAGGGTCAGCTGGCCCAGGCAGCATGGAGCCTGCCGATGGCCCTGCTCAGGCGGGGTGAGGCCTGGGGATGGTGGTAGCTCAAGCCCTGGTATTGGCCTGTGAAAATGGCACTAGGTCCTGTGGGTGAGAGAAAGCAGGGGGGTGACATTATTTTTTTTTAAATAGCTTTTATTGTAAAAGCCCATCTTGGAGAACATCATGGATCTGTTTTCAGGATGAGCTCAGAAGTGATGGACTCCTGATTAAAACAAAACGCAGAGAACAAATGCGGTAGCCAGAGGCCCGGGTGGAACAAAACGTTTCTGTGGCGCCCCCGAGAGCCGCTGCTGGCCACGCGGGGCTCCGGACCGGGTGAGGGCTGGGAAGTGGGGGCAGAGGGCGGTGGTGAAAAATGAACAGGCTTCCGAAAGCCGAGAAACAGATGTGAGCCTGCGCCAGCAAAGGGGGGACGGGCTGCCTGAGGACCTGGACAGGACCCACGTGCAGCCGTGCAGCCTTGGGGACAGTGGCCCTGGCTAGCCGCTGGGGCCTCTTGCTGTCTGGCCCTACTTGGCCTGTCCGGACAGGCCTCCCCCACCCAGGGGTGGCTGGGGACCCCTGGAATGCTGGCCGGGTTGTGAGCAGGGGAAGAGCAAGGGGCTGCAGCCGCGTCAATAACCTTGGTGATGTAGTGAGTGAAACATCATGAAAAATGAAAGCAAATCCCGCTCTAATCTCCCTGAACAAAGGCCTTTCAGTTGGGCCTGAGTGGCGGGCGCGGGCGGTGGGTACCGCCAGATCTTTTATATTAAATGCGCACCCGGCAGGGTATGGATCTGATTAGGGGAGCCGCACTCTCCGTGAGCCCCTTTCCTGAGCATGGTGTCTGAGGAGATCGGGGCTGAGGGCAGCATTCTGGCCACATGCAGCCCACAGCGTGGCACCGGCATGCCTGTTGGAAGCTTCTTTCTGCCAGCCTGGCCATCCCCCTTCTGACTTCCCCAGTCCGTTATCTTTTTAACAGTTTCTAGGTGATTCCCAGGGTACCTCAACCCTGACACTCTCTGCAGGTAACTCCACAGCCTCCTGGAATGGTCACATGCGGCCCTTGGGGTTAAGAAACCCCAAATGTGACTGATGTTGGAAAACCCAAGTCTCTGCAGGTTTCAGGAGGGTCAGTCCCTCCTTTGCCTGTAAGTTGATCACAAGCAGGAGGTGACATCTCCACTGCCATCAAAAGCCAATAGTCCTCTTGAAGGTGGTCAGCCCAGCCCGGGCACCTCTGAGTGTGGAGGGCAGCCCAGCGCGGGCAGTTCTGAGTGTGGAGGAGCTTAGCGTCTGTGCAGATTAAACAAACTCAAGGGCCTGCCGGGGAGAGAAGGATCATTATATGAGTGAAAAAAATGAACCTTCTTGACTTGAGAAACGCCATCCTCCAGACTCACCCCTGCCCCCCTCTCACCGAAAACAGCCCGGGAAAGGAAATCAAATTTAGGGTTTCCCTTACTGGCCAGAATTTTTAATTTAATAAGGGGTAGAGAGATGCTGTTGTATTTTATTTTATTTTATTTCTACTTTGAACAGGTTGAATCTTCCTGTAGGGCCTTAGGAAGGCAGCTGCTGGGAATGAAAACCAGCCCAGGTTTGCAAATTCAAACCAGGACTGGTGCAAGGGGCTTGTCCAAAGAGAGGGTGGGAGGACAACAACCTCCGTGGGGTGCCCCAGGCCTGAGCTGGTTTAGGGGTGCAGGGTGAAGGTGGTGGGAGGAGACGCCTCAACTTTGGTGCCCCAAAGGAGGCATCACTATCTTTTGGTGCCGAGGCAGAGATGTTAAGGGGTCCAGTTTTGTGTACTAGCTGTGGGGCCACACCCAGAACCTGGGATAGAGGTTCCCAGGTCCTTGGTACTGCCCTCCTCTGCCACCCAGCAGCTGGCACTGCTCACCTGGAAGATGACCTTGAGGGTTTCTGCTCCTGCCAGGGGACCTGGTGCTGAGGCATATTTTTGGTGCCAAAGCCCCAGGAGAGTGTCTGTGTCCCTCAGGAGACCCCTGTGGACCAGGAGTTCAGAAGCATAGTCCCTCTGGGGGTCTGTCACATGCAAGACTCCACGCAGAGTGAGGCATGGGGGATGAAGCTCTCTCTGTGGACGAGGTGGGAGGTGGTGCCAGGGAAGCCTTCCTTGGGGAGGGCAGCTGGCAGTTGTAGAGATGCCCCCTACTCTGACCCACCTTTCAGTATAGGTGGCAGGAGCCTGCTTTCAGGTGAGGGAGGCTTGCTCAGGTGATGTGGGTGTGGCTAGTACTGCAGGTGGGGGCAGCCTGCGGCCCCCGATCTTCACTTGAGATGGTGAAGGTCAAGGGCACAGACAATTTGGGAGATGAGGCCTGGGGGTAGCGTGTTTCTCTGCCTGGTTTATCTGTCTCTCAGGTGGCCTGAGATGGGTGCTGACCAGGCTCCTACAGGCCTTACCTGGTGGTCAGGCCAGGGGATCTTAAGTTCCGTAAGCTGTGGGGTTGGCACAGTTCGGGAGGCCTCTCCTCATCTGGGGGCAAGAAGAGGCACTGTGCCTTTGTCAAGATTAAATGAGTTGGCACCATGTGCGGGGGGAGCTCAGCTGCACCCTGTGGATGCCATCCCCACCCTGCACCATGCTCCGTCTCCCCCACCCCATGAGACTCTTCCAGAACTGCGATTTCTTCCGATCCCTGCCAGCTCTTCTGCACTGCCCTCAGCTGGCCCAGCCAATCTGCATCTTTCACCCGAGGCCATTTGCCTGTGACCTGAGATGTGACCCACTGTCCAGGCTGGTGGCAGGGGCTGGTGGTGGGCAGGACAGAGGTGGTAGCCACAGCCAGGTGATCCCCTCTATTTAGGAAAGCTCTCGCAACAGTGATAGCTACTTGCTATAGCCAGACCCAGAAATCAGGTCACTTTTTCTGTCCTGCAGGCCGCTGAGGGTAGGGAGCAAGGCCCTGGGGCCACACAGACCTGGGTTCCTCCATCCTCATCCTGACAGCAGCTCCACAAAACACTCTCAGCCCAGGGGAGGCACTGGTTCGAGGGGGCATCTCCCTGACCTTGGTGGCTGGTGTGAGAGGTCACCCATACACCCAGCCCCAGGGTCCAGGATCATCCCAGATGCCAGCCCCTCCCTCCTCTGTCCAGGTGTGCTGTAGGGCAGGGGGACAGGGGAGAGCCGGGCTCTTAGGGTGTCTGTGCAGCAGTGATGGCCTGGCCTCCCCAGCAGCCCCTCATGCCAGGCTCAGAATTCTATGGCTCCACCTTTCCCTGGGCCCCTGGGGCTCCTTCTGTGTCTCTGGAAAAACCCGCTTGGCCGACCCAAACCAAACACAGTTCTGCCGAGTTGCTCTTTGCCTGACGTGCCGACATTTCTGCCTTCCTGAGGCACAGTCAACTGCCAAGGGCAACACGTCCGTGGTGAGAGCATCCTGGCTGCCACTCACTGAGCAGGTCCTGTCCTTCTCCCGCCAGTCCTTCCCACAGTCTCAGATCACACCACCTAGGCTGGGCACGACAGTTTTATGGGTTTGGGAGGCTGAGGCAGGAGGATGCTTGAGACCAGGAATTGGAGGCTGCTGTGAGCTGTGACCACACCACTGTTCTCCAGCCTGGGTGACAGAGCAAGATTCAATTTCTAAAATGAAGAAAAAAGTCACTACACTGAGCCTGGCAGTCCCAAGGGGGCCTCTTGCCTATCGAAGGAGAAGGACAGGGTACGTGGACCTCTGTCCAGCCCCTATGTCACCTCTAATCTCCAAGGTGCATTGCCAGCCCCCCGGGGGAAACTGAGGCTCCAGAGGCAAGGCCACTGCCTCCAGACAACCCGCTGCTGCCCCATGGGTCAGGAGGACACGCTGTGCAGATGCAGATCCCTGGGAGCCTTGGCCATGGTCAGCTAACAAGGTTCCTGAGGAGCTGTGAGTTTGGGAGGTGATTGTTCAGGCCCCTGGACCAGGCTTCGTTTTTTATTTTTAAGGAAAGAAAGAAAAGTGTTCCCCAGCAGCTTTCCCGTGGAGCTCTGCTGTGCCTACTGCCGGCTACAGCAGGTCGGGTGTTCGCAGCGCACTTGGTCCTCAGAAGGGGCACTGACCCCGCTATGCCCGGCCCCTCGGAGCGGCGCGGGGCGATGGTGCTGGTGCCCGCATTCGACTGATTCATTAAGGGCTCAGCTCCTTTGTGGGCCCCCGTTCCAGGCCCATTGCTGTCACCGGGCTGTTACAGGCATAATGACAGGGGCATTAGAGGCCCGAGAGCAATTAACAGGCTGCTTAATTAGCAAGAGGAATTAGCGTTTGAGTGGCTGATCTTCCCGTAAAACCTTGTAGAGAGGGGGCAGTTATCTGATTATGCATTGATCGGACTAGCCTCGTCCTTAGGTAATCCTCTCCCTCCTCGCTCTGTGAATATACAACTGTTTAAATATTCCAAACTGAACTGTCTCAGCAAACGAGGGGAGAAAAGGGCCATTGTGGGCTTAGGCGCTGCTGGCCTCCCTTCCCGGCCCAGCTCCTCTGTCCCCACAGCTGTGCCTGGGAAGGACGTCGGCTGGCCTGCCCTCAGCTGGCCCAGCCACAGGTGCCTGTGGCGTCCTGTCTCCCAGGCTCCGCCAGCTCAGTCCACTGTGCAGGTAGCACGGGAGGCTGAGAGGCTGGCTGCAGCTGAAGGGGGAGTGACTGGCTAGGCAACCTGCAAGCAGTGTCTGGCTCCTGGTGGTCCTCCGGGCCAGGTGGTCAGATGATGTATTCACAGCTCCTTCAGAAACAAATCTGCCCAGCACCTGCTCTGGCTCCTGAAACCAATGGTGGGCTTTGGAGACCCAGTACCCTGTGCCTGAGGCCAGAGGTATCTTCCCACGGCACATGTGGTCTTTGGGAGATGCAGGGCTGGGACTGGATCAGTGGCCTCCAGTCCTGGTCTCTGGTGAGGATGATGCTTCTAGGATGGGGGTAGGAGATGGACAGGAGCCAGTTCTTAAGGGGAGCTCCTGGCTGGGACTGGGGCTGTGATGCTCACAGGTAGAGATGGAGAGATGGGTGATCAGCCATGCATAGCACCCCGCAAGCCACAGAGACGGAATGTTCCAGAAAGTCTTCCAGTTCCATGTGACCAGTGTGGGAGGTGCAGGTGGGCACGGGGGTGTGCCCTGTGGAGCTTGCCCTGTGTTCCGACAGTCTTTGGAAGGCTGAGAGCTTCTTCTGACTTGGCTAGGAAGCCCCAGGCCTGGCCCCTTGAGGCCCCTCAAGCCAGGGCTACCATTAGTCCTGGACACACTTGCTGGAGTCCTGTCCCCACACCTCAGCCCAAGCCTGGAGCTGGAGGCCGGCAGTGGGGAAGAGGTTTTGACGCTGGCTTTAAAATGAAGAGAGAGAGAGAGGCCCAGACAGTCTCTTGTTTTGCAAAGCTCAAAATAGATTTCAGCACTGTGCTTTCAGAAGACAAATCTTTGCACTCCTCTGCGATCCCTGCTTGACCCCTCCTGGTTTCTGGCAAGGAGGGCCTGTTACGATTTGGCATCGAGTTATTTGAAATGCACAACAGCGGTCCGCAGTCCTTGCCAAAAGCTGATATATGTTGGTTTCTTGAACTTTGCTTTTCTTGTCTGCTACATCTGATATCATCTTACCCAGACGATGCCCTCATGAGATAGATCCCCCCACCCTTAACTGTGGGTGCAGCCGGCTGTTTCATTTGCTGCCTGCACGATCTGTGTGTCTGGGGAGAAAGGAAGCGGCAGGGCCTGGCTTCCCCGGGCACTCGGGGAACCTTTATCGAGCTCAAATGATTAGACCTGGTTTCTGGTTTCATTTTGCAAGACTGGCTGCTAAGCGGATCCATCCCGCCTGTAAAACAACACAGACGCTCAGGCTCAGGGCCACCGCGGCCCCCGTGTCCACGCAGTGGAGCGAGGGTGACGCTGCGTGAAGATCGGGGCCCGTGTCTTTGAGCATGAGGCCAGTTTGTCCCTAGGCGCTTGAAGGTCTGAATTGTGTCCCCACGAGGGCAGAGTGTCCCATGATGCAATACCACAGCTAGACCCTCGCCTGGCCACCCAGGAGCCTGGCCACCCTGGGCAGAGGCATGGGCGGTGTGGCCACTAGGGAAGGGCTCCGGACTCAGCCCTTATCAGAGGTTCCTGGCGTCTGGGAACACTTCCCAGCTTCCTCCTTAATGGCTAATTCCTGAGAAAAGGGCCAATTTGTGTCCACCCACTTCTGAGGGCACTTGAAGGTGCCCGGGCCCCCAGGTCAGCCCTGCTGATGAGACACAAACTCCCAACTTCATCCAAGACAGCTATTCTCAGCATGTTCCAGGCATGTCTTGCATGAACCAGTGATCTTTTCTGAAAGGGAAACAAAGAAATAAAGTTGGACGGGGCAGGAAAGTTTCTTGTCCTGGAGAGTTGGGACATCATCACATCACCTTTGATTTCCTGTGTTGTCCCAATTAAAATGGCACGGGAAATATTTGGGGTGCATCACCCACTACTTTTTCTGATCACCATTCCTCATACCTGGGTTTGGGATGTGAAGCCACAGTATTGGAGCATTGAAAAGGAACCCTATCATGTGCCCTGTGCCCCAGGAATCAATGGCTCCATCCTGGTGACATTTCCTCCAATATTGGTGACCTACAGGCTTGCAGTGCAAGGCAGGGAGAATCTGGCTCAGGAACCCTCAGTCTGGGGAGAGCAAGGAGGTGTTAGTGAACGGCATGAGACCTGCATGTTCTCAAATCACGGGTTAAACTTGGGGAGTTGGCATCACAGGTGCCCATGTGCATGAGTGTGTGCACATGTTCCTGTCCTCACAGGGAGCAGAGTGGGTGCAAACAGAAGCTGTTTCTGACAGCCGATGCCCTGCTTGCTCTGTGTGCCTCTTGCAGGTTTGGGCGGGATTCTCTCCTCCAGGCCCTGCCTGGTAGAGGGTCTGCTGCTCTCCCTCCCTCGACATCCCAGTCTCAGAGGGTCCAGGTGGTCCCTCCCCCAACAGACTCCATGTGGAAGGTGGTCGTGATGTAATGTCAGGTCACCCTGACCTCTGGGCTGACCGAGGATGGACCACATGGGGGCAGACAGTCCCTTATAGCTACACCCAGGCCCCTGTGGACCATGATGTCTTTCCCACCTTGCTGTTGGGGTCAATACCACTGGCCAGTTGGTGTTTTCTGGGTGGTGGTGGCACCTGGTGGCCCTGCTTTCCTTTCTGGGTTCCCTGGGACCAGTCTGATCAGATGGACGGCTATGCACAGCCCAGAGAGCACACCTGCCTTGGCTGGCAGCCTTGGGTTCCTCATCTGCAAAGTAGGAGCAGCCTTGGGATGACATGAGGAAGCCCCAGGGAGGCTGGGAGTGTCCCACACTGCCCACGGTCTTTTCCCCATCACGGATGGGCGGGAGCACGAAGACTGTGTGTGTCCTTGTGGGGATCCAGGAGGGATCCAGAGCAGTCTCATCTGTCCATGTACACTCATCAGACACAGACACATGAGAGACCTTGTCCAGGGCTGTTTAGGGAACCCTGGAGATGGAGCCAAGTGCAGAGCCTCCCTCCTGAAGCCAGGACCTGTGGGAGCCCAGGACCCCATGGGAGCTGGGAGGGAGCTTCCAAGGTACCTCTGTGCCACTTGGCCCCAAATCCTTTAGAGAGCAGAAATCTCTGAAGAGAGGAAAGGATTTGTTTGAGCTTAGCCTAAAGGAAAGGTTTTTCCTGCCCCGACGGGACCCCAACTGTGGCTCTGTCTCCCAGCTCTGTCTCTCTGTCCTCCCTGCTTCCTCTTACCCCTAGCCTTGGAGCTCCGGACCCATTTGTACCCAGCAAGGATATGGCCCTCTCAGGGCTCCGGGCTCCAGGAACCCAGGCAGGTGGGGTCTCCTGAGCAAGGACCTGCTTTGGCCTGGAGGTATTAAGACAATCGTTTGAGGAAAGATTTCAGGCGCTGAGACCCCTGTGACATGTCATTGCTAGTGGTCTCCATGGGTCCTGAGCTGTGTTCACAGCACCCAGGGTCTCAGTGAGAAGCCAGCACATCTCCCTGTCCCTTTTCTGCCTCAGCCCTGCCAGTCTTAGAGGTCGGTGCCAGAGGGTTTCCCATACTCACACTCCAGTTGCTGGTGACACGGCACATCTGCCACAGGGCCTCAAGACGTGGGGGCCAGGTGTCCAGGGCTCGGGGAGCGCTGGGGGCTCTGAGGCTACAGCAGCTGGGGCTCTTCCCAGAGGCCACAGAGGTTTCATGTAAACCCTGATAGTGTCCTGCAAATTACAAACAAAAAAGCCCCCCAGGGAAGCAGCCATGAGGAGGGCCCCGAACTTCCCGGGGCTTTTAAGGAAGTCTGAGTTGCCCCCAAGGCAGCTCTCGGTGGCCCCCTCCATGCAGGGCACTTAAAAGTGCCCTGGCCCCCAGGTCAGCCCTGCTGGCAGGTTATCATCAGGACCTGTCCTTCTCACCCTCACCTCCTGTGCTCTGTATACCTCTGCTCCCCCGGAACTTGCAGCCTCATTTTTCTGTTTTCTTTTTTTTTTTTTTTTTTTTTATTAAATGATAGCTGTGTACATTAATGCAAACATGGGGTACAGTGTAGTGTTTTCAAAGTCCTCAGTTTCTAAATTTGCAAGAGCCTGTGACAGACAGATTTTACCTTCCTTTTACCAAATAATGCAACTTTTCCCCGTGGACATTTGCCGTTTTGTCAGGTGGTGTGAATTCTTTATTTCAGCGGTGGCCATGCTGGCAACCTCCTCCTCACACTCGAGTCTGTGTTCAAGACTGTGTCAATAACACGTTAGTTCTTTCCGGCCGTTTTCTGGATTTGTGGGATAGATTGAGAACTTGACCCTGTGGGCTATTTATTCTGAAGTGTGTCTTGAGGGAGAAGCTGGAACAGTGTCCTGGGGGAGCACCCAGACCTTGACCTTCCCTCCCGGGGCCCTGTGGTGTACGGCTGCTCACTCTCCCTCAGCAAGTGGGGTCACCCACAGAGTCAGTCAATTCTGTTTTGTTTTCTTTACCTTCATAACCCCTATCAAATCTTTAAATTCATGGAAAAATAAGGTCTCCCTTCTGTTTTAATCATTTCTCATCATTGTCCAGTTTTATAATTCCCCCTTCTCAAAAAACCTTGGACTCATTTTTTCCCATTAAAAAGTTTTATTTTGTAATGCTGGTGCATTTCTAGGTTAAAGTTAAGGAGCGTGAATGCTTTATAATTTCTAATTCTCCCCCTTGGGAAAACATGATATATCTTTTCATTTATTCAATTTTTTTTTGTTGTTTTTACAAAATGATTTTCACTTAAATTTTTAGTGCTGTATACAGAGTCTCAACATATTTCTTGGTGAGTTTTACTTCAAAAAAGCAGGAAAGTAACAGAAAAAAAATGTTTAAGTGGAAATAATTAAAACATTTATACTTCCCTGCTTAGAACACCTCCAACGCAAAATAAATTTTTTTAAATGAGACAATTCTGGGGACAATAAGCAAAGGTTTCCATGGCGTTGGCAGAGTCTAGGTCCCTGCCCGCTCCAGGGTGCTGAGGTGACACTCTCGTTTGAGGCTGTGGGGCGGGGCCCCAGGCGTGGGGGGCTGCAGCTCCGCCTGGGCTCCCCCAGCTTCCTCCTGCAGTGCCAGGGGGCATCCAGGCCCCTTTTAGAGCCCTCCCTTGTTCAAGAGCTCTGCCCCTCCCAGCCTATGTCCTAGATAAGCCTGTTAAATTAGCCCCATAATACTTAAAATGCTAGTCCGTTTAATATGTAAACAATGACAATTTTTTTCAAAGGGTTTAGGATTTAAATGAGTTTTTTTAAAAACCCAATTACTGCCATTTAATTTGGAGAGGGAGCTCTTTATGTGCTAATTACATAGCTGGGAAATGAGCGATCTGGGGCACAATGGGGCATTAAGGGCACTTTTTAAAGGTTTAAACTTATTTATCTGAGTTTGGGGTTTGGAGCTGGCATTCTAGTCCCTGCAGTGAGCAGTGGACAGCAGGGTCAGAGGATGGCAGAGCTGTGAGGGCGACTTTGGGAGGGAGGCAGTGTGGCTGCTCAACGCAAGGGGAGCCCTGGTCACTGCTGTGTGGACAGTGTTAACTGTGTCAGGACCTGGATGTGGTCCCTGGTCACCGCCCAGATTATGCTCCAGGGGGCAGAGGAGAGGAGGCCGCAGGGTGGAGGGAGACAGGACTGGAGACAGGGGCCTGCCTGGGGGAGGCTCTCCAGAGGAAGAAGTTAATGACACCCCCTAAGATGGCTCAGCTGTTGATGGCGAAGCTGGTCCAGACCCAGATCCATGGGCCCCCCTTGCCCCTATGTGTCGTGGAAGGACTCCCAGAGGAGGGTCTGTGCTGTCCGCTGGCAGCACTGGGTGTGGGAGGCAGGTCCTCTCTTTGTCTTACTTGGGTGAATTTGTGCACAATTACTCCACACAAGGCAGCTCCTCCCTTCCCCAGGGAGAAATGATTGGCCTCCAAGAAGCTGGGCCTCACCTGGCTTCATCTGGACCATAAGCAGGCCTGTTGGAGCGCTGTCCCAAGTGCACACCTGGGGGAAGGAGAGTTTTCCTATCCCCTCTTCCCCCACCAAGGCACAGAGCACCAGGGAAAAGTCGGGGGAGCATTCCAGTTTCTCTGAGAACTAGGACTCTGGGCTCAGGACGATCCCTGTGCTTGTCCTAGGGGCCCTGGCTCCTTGGAGCTGATGCCCCAGAAGGTTCCCACATTGTGGGAATTATGTGGAAGAGACCAGGGAGGAGGCGTCCAGTGGGCGGGGGTGGGGTGGGGGGAGGAGTCCAGAAGGTTCCCTAGAACGTGGTACCTTTCTTGATTCTTACAGAGGAGGTAGGCAGGGGAGGTGCCAGGCCAGGGGCATAGGAGGGGCATGGCCAAACTGAGAGGGACACAGCTGCACCCCTACCACCTCCCCAGCATAGCCTCTGGCATTGGGCCAGCCCTCTGCCCTGGGAAGGCCAAGTCCGCTGCTAAGACCAAGGCCAAGGTCCAAGGGTGCGGGAGGCCTGTGGAGCCCACCTCCCCTCGAAAGGAGAAATAGGAAAAAGAACCGTGAAAAGCAATAGGAGTTACCATGGCGCTTGAAGGACCTTGACCTAATTGGTCCAGGAAAGTCAACATCGGCACCTAGAGTGTTCAAAAAAAGTGAAGATTAAACTTAAAGCGATTAGACAACTTATTTTTCTTTTTCAAGACATTAGCTGGTCAAAAATGACAAAAATGTCCTTAAGCCGCGATGAGGCAGAGGCAGTGAACAGGCTGCCTTTTGTCTGACGGAGAGGCCTGACCACCCGAGCCTGCGTGGGACACCCAGGAACCCACCTCCCGAGAGCCCGCAGAGGAGATCGGGCTGGGTATTAGCTGCGGATTAGATGGTCGAGCTGCCGGCGTGGCAGAGAAGCTGCCGGCCACCCACAGGCTGTGTCCACACGCTGGCCACCCCAGGTCAGGGGTATCTGGGAGGAAGGGCATTTTCTTGCAATATCAGGTCACTCATTTCTTTAGGGGCTGTGGAGCGCCCGAGGGTACCAGCAAGGAGACCCCAAGAGGTACAGCCAGGTCCCCTCCTGGGAAGGAGGGAGAGGGCCCAGGTGGCCCCTCAGCTCTGCTGGGGCCCTTGGTCGCAGGCAGACCAGTGATGGTGGCCCAGGGAGCAGGCTGGGGGCCTCCTGCAGGTCTCTGTGGTGGGAAGGGCGGGCCCAGCTCGGCCCTTCCCCTGCGCCCAGCTCTTCCTGTCTTGCAGACACCGTCCACGGCCCGACATTTTCTCAAGAAAAGAAAACACATAAGCCCACATTTCTTATCTGAGGGCAAACAATGAGATCCCGGCAGTCCCAGAAAGGGGTTTCTCAGCAAATTCAAAGCGCCAAGAGTTCTTAGCAGCCACTGCCAAGGCCAGCGGGGCTCTGCAGGTGGGCGCGTCTCCCTGCCTGGCCCCCTGGTTCTGTGTGCCCCAGGGCCCAGCAGAGTCCCCCAGCCCCCGTGGCCGGCAGGTGACACACCAGCTGTGAGTCTGGGTAACCCGAGCCAGCTGGCTGGACGTGCCCTGGCGTGGCAATGACAATTAAAGGGTCTCCTCACCGGCTTCTGGGCACTGGCATTGTGGGTCCAGCACAGCCTCCCAGGGCTTAGGCATAATTATAGGGTCAGGTTACCCCGAGAAACAGGTATTGGCATTGTTCAGTACAAACCTCCACTGAGCTGGATCCAGCCACCCCTTCCCTGACCCAGTGCTCTCTGGGCTGGGTCTCCCAGTGCCTGCCCCAAGACCCTTCCCCAGAGCCCCTCACCCGCTGTCTTTGGCCCAGAGAGCCGGAGCTGGGCCAGGAGAGTGGGGCAGGGCCACCTTCTGGGACGAGGGCACATGAGCATCTGCTTCCATTTCCCCAGCAGTGGAAATGAAAGTCCAGGTGCGAGGAGATTGTTTTGCTCCCATTGTCCGGGAGCCACAGGACACCAGGTGGGGTGGGGCTGGGGCATAGAGCTCAGCCAGGGGGCCCAGAGGCACCCCAGGAGGAAAGAGAGGTGTGGGCTGCCAACGTGGGACTGTGACCTTTGGGCCTACAGGCCCTCATGCCTCACCCAGCGCAAGGGGAGTGCTAACCCTCCAATGGCTTAGGGGCCCCTGTGTTGCAACTGAGGATGGAACTACCCTCTACCCCTTCCCACCGGGCCAAGACAACAGTGGGGCTCTCGCCTGGCCACAGGGACACAGAGTCCTCTCATGCCGCCTGGGGGCTCTGGTCTGGTCCATTTTCCGGGCAGGGAAATGGAGCCTGTGCAGATACCTGGTCTCAGGGTAGAGCTGGATTTGACCCAGGCCCAGATACCTCCAGGCCCTCCTGAGTCTAGGGAGCAGCCAGTTCCTGGCTTGGGGGTGTGATGACCTCCCCCAGTCCTTGCATCCACAGGCCCTGGTGGGGCCAGCTCTGTGGGACCCCAGGGCATGAGGCTTCCCTCGTTTTCAGGGCTGCAAAGGGCAGGACATTGGCTCCGGCTGTTTGGACATGGACAGAGGAACAGGCTTGTCAGGCATTTCCCTGGGCTCCGCTGCCCCCCACGCTTTCCCTGTAAACACACACTTTGCTCTCTAGATGGCTGCTGCCCCAGTCCCACACACCCCTCCTCCTGGAGCCTGCAATCAGCATCTCCTCCGTCCCACGCTGGGTGATTGGGCAGCCCGGTGCTCCGGGATGCTGGGAGCTGACCTGGTTTATGTCCTGACAGACCAGCTGCCTATTGAAGCTCTGAATTGTAAATGGTGGATGCTTCTCCTGCTGCCCCTGGTTCTAGACCGGGAAGGGGCTGGTGCAGAGGGAGGTCTCGGCCCTGGGGGACCCATCTGCAGGGTCGAATCACTAGACAGGTGGGGTGGACAGTGAGGACCAGTGGGAGGGGGTTCACCCCCTTTTACAGATGAGGGAACTGAGTCAGAGAAGGGCCGTGTGGAAGGCAGGAGCCCAGTCCTAACCGGGGATCATGTCCCCTCCCCTGCCCAGGTGTCTGGGGACCACAGGCAGGCCCATCTCTGCAGCAGTAGCAGCCTGAGGCAGCCTGGGTACTCCTCCCCACTCTGACCAACTGGACGTTGCCTGGCCCGAGCACAGGCACGTGAGGGGTCACGCGGAGCAGATTTAGACACAATCCGGCCTCGAGAAGCTAGGAATGCACCGGCTCTGGCTCCGTCCTGCAAAGCCTTGTCATGTGTGTGTGAGAGATTCTGGGGACAGTGGTGGCCACCGGGGGAGAGGACGGGTGCTATTGTAGTCCTTCTGGGTCATGTCCGCAGTATGTTTCTTGCAGGTCCCAGGATGTCCTGCCAGCGGCACCCCAGCCTACATGTCCAGGGCCTGCTGTGGGTGCCTGCTATGAGTCAGACTGGGCATGGCTGGGTATGGAAAGGCCATCTGGGAAGGCTCCCTGGAGAAGGCAGCCTCATGGGGAGGGAGGGGGCTGCCCATGGATACAACCCCGGAAGGCTTCTTGTCTATGTGGGCAAACCCTGGGCGGCCTGCTCATCCCCATGCAGCTGGGGGTCAGGCTTCCTACCAAGAGTGGTAAGGGGAATATCCCTGATGCTGGAGGACGATTCCTGCTTCCTCAGCTCCTGTCTAATCTTCCTTCCAATGAGCTCCATCTAGGAGGGCTGACCTTGCCAGGCCAACCCCACCCCTTGACCATCAGACCCAGACTTGGGCCTCATTCGTGCTCATGTGTCTCAGGACCTGTCACTGTGGCCAAGAAGGCCAGGAAGGGTCTGTGTGCACAGCTGGTTGGGCTGTGGGGAGCATGCTGGGGTCCAGGGTCCCACTTAAGCGTGGCCTCCAGCTGGTGATGGCCTGTGCCTGGCAAGTGGCCTCTTTATATTGTTCACAACATGGGGGAAAGAGGGGACCCCACCCTCTTTTCAAATAATCTTTTGTGTTCATCACTGTTTCTTTTTTTATATTTTTAATTTTAATTTAATTTAATTAATTTATTTTTTTGAGACAGACTCTTACCTTGTCGCCCTTGGTAGAGTGCTGTGGCATCACAGCTCACAGCAACCTCAAACTCTTGGGCCTAAGTGATTCTCTTGCCTCAGCCTCCCAGTAGCTGGGACTACAGGCACCCGCCACAATGCCCAGCTATTTTTTTTTTTATTGTTGTCATTGTCATTCGAACCTACCAGCCCCCAGGGCATGTGGCTGGTGCCCTAACCACAGAGCTACAGGTGCCGAGCCTAATTTTTATTTTTTAAATTTCAGATTAATATGAGGGTACAATTAGTTCACATTTGTTAGGTGAGGTCCCTGTTGTAGTTGTGTCCACCCCCAGGTGTGCCACGTGCCTTGCATTGCAGCCAGCAGGTGGGAGCTCACCACCATCCCAGTCCCTCCATGTGAGGGCACTTTTGGATGTGCTGGAGAGGGGCTGCCCAGGGAGTCTGCCTTCCAGTCAGAGCCCTTCCTTCCAGGACCCAGGAGGTGGGAGAGGCATGGTCCGGAAAGTTCCGGAAAGTTCCAGAAGGCTTTCCTGCCCTGGCCCAGTGGATGCCAAGGCTGCGGCCTTCCAGCCATGTCCTAGCTCACGTGGCCTTTTGGGTACTCCAGTCATTCGTGTTGGGGAGCATCGGAGGTCAGCTCAAGTCAAGCTAGGCACACCCACCTGCGGGTACAAAGCTGCCTTCCCTGCATTGGGGGTTGGCTGGCAAACCTGTGTTTTCTCTGGTTTTATTGCTGTTTTCAGGATCCTTTAGTAAAAATCAGGAGGAACGAGGATGGTCCTTGCTTCCTTGCATGGCTCTCTCGCCTCCCCCTTGGCCGGATTTTCCTGTGTGCTGTGGGCGTTCAACTTTGACCTTTGTGAGAGGAGAATGGGGCTTCTGTTCTTGGGAGAGGCTTAAGGCTCGGGAGCCTGGTCTTCAGAGATCCAGTGTGTCTCGGAGCCGTGTCCTTGTCCACAGATCTAAATGCAGATACGTCTGCAGTTCTCTGGTTTCCTCGTTTCAGAGGGGCAGTGGCTGCCCCACACCCGCGTCCTGCTGGACCCCACCCCTGCTCCCTGGGGGGCAGCCCTCTCCCACCCCTGGGCCATGCATTGGAGGTGCTGCTGCAGGAATTCTTTCTCTCTTGCTGAGGCTGTGCTTGATCCTCTTCCTCCTGGAGGCTGGCCTTTCTCCTGGAGAAAAAGGGCTGGAGTCCCCCTCTGTGACCCTGGGGAGCAGAGGCTGGTGGTGAGCCATGTGGCCCTCTGCCCAGCGTGGGTGGCAGACTGAGAGCAGGTGACTTGCTTTGTGAATGTTGAGCACTCAGGCAGGAAAGCAAATTGGACAGAGCAGTGGGCAGGGCGCAGTCCAGCGCGGGCGCCCGGGTGCTGCCAGCTCACTGTCATCGCTAATGCCATCCCGAATAATAGTGGGCACTGTTATCTGTGGTTTTGCTGCGACTCACATTCTCCATGCCTGGGCTGTGAGGATTCCTTCATTTCTGTGCACACAACTTCTTCAGAGCTCCGGCCGTGCCCACGAGAGCCCCCAGCTGCCTCAGTGCACAGGAAGGGAGCTGTTCCCACCAAAGGGTCGACAGATCCTGGCCTGAGTGTGCTTTGGCGGCTAGCATAGGTAGAGGGTGGTCCCGAGACGTCCAGCCGCCTTCTCCTCCTTCTCTCTTGCTCAGAGCTGTCCCCTCCCTGCCTCGGCCGGAACCCCAGCACCCCGACCTGGAGCCCCGCAGACCACTTTTTAATCACATCTGCCAGGCCGACAGGACAAGCCCGTGAAGCTACTGTCGGGATGAGTTCCTCCCCCTGAGAATGGGCTGTTGGGTTCAGGATTTTGACAATGTCGTTAGTAAGACCGGCATTTTAAAGCGGCATCTTAGAAAAGAGGCTTTGGGAAGTGATTGTTTCTTTTATTTTAAATCCAACGTCGGCAGCACCCAAAGTGGTCTCCTCTCTCCTGGCGGATGCAGTCTCCGGATGGCCGCAGTTGCCATATATCTTTGTTTAGGAACCTGGTTTTTATTAAATTTAATTGCTTCCTTTTCTGGCCTTAAATCAAGGGTGGCCTCAAAACAGGGACAGCATCAATTTAATTTAATTACTCTTCACTGCAGCCTTCTGAGCCGAGATGTGGCTACTGGGGTCTCACACAAGCCCCCCAATCCAGGATGAGCCCTGGGCCTGCACAGGGCCCGGGAGAGGTGTGTGCTCTCAGGGGAGGGCTGGGGGTCCCGGCACGGAGCCCCGACCTCTCTGTCCCCCACTCCCCACTTGCCTCTGCAGAGAGCCAGCCGGGACCACGGCTCCCATTCACTTATTGATGTGTTTATTTTTCATTTGCCATTAAAACCACGTCGGCTTTCTGACTCAGGGGCAATTCATTAAGGGCCATTTATCTTTTGCGGCGATATTTTACCCACAGAGCCCAGCTCGGGGCCGTCCAGCGCAGCAGCACGTGGGGGTACGTTCGCTGCAGGAGTCCCAGGTGTGTGGGTAGGACCACAGCTGGGACCCTCCTGCACCCCAGGCCCCCTGCCGGTCAGCCTGTCCCAGTGTCCGGATGGTGCACTCGCTGGCACCACTGGCCTCCCTCACCAGAACGCGTGGTATCCATTCCCTTGGGAGAAAGGCTGGTGCTGGTGTGGCTGCCCCCGGCCATGTAGACTGAGCACTTGACCTGTCTGGCATTGATCCCTTTTCCCCTAACTTAGAAACCCTGTGAGGATGGCAGCTGCAGAGGCCAAATCCGACGTGTTTTATTAAACACCACCACTGGCAGGAGGGCAGGGGCAGCATCGGTCCTCGCCACCTCCGCTCCCTGGAATGCCAAGGAAAAAACACTAGAAATTATTAAGATGATTTGTTAAATAATAGAAAATGTTTTTCATTCCCCAATTTCCAGCTCTAGCTGAAACCGTCCCCCAGCCACCCGCTTCTCATCCCAGAATATTTAGACTTATGGGCCAATTTAAGGGTATTTTCTCTTTCTGCCGTGATTAATGCTTCTATGAAACAATGTCATCACAAGTCACCTACCTGCCCTGTCAGCTCCGCATCAATCTCGCTGGGCTGGGTGGTAATTTATGACTGGTGCCGGCAATTTGCAAACCTAATAGGGAGGAGGGACCGAGGAGCTGCTGCGGCTGTCTGCGGCCCGCAGTACCCCCCCTCCCATTAGCAGAACAAATGGTGCAGAGATCAGACATCATCTCCAAGGCTCGATAAATATTTTATCAGCCATAATGGAAATTGTCAAATTGATCTAATTGTACAATACGTTATCAGTGAGATATCAAAGCCAGGCCTGGCCTCTGCCGGGACCCTCCTCGCCGCACCGGCAGCCAAGAATGGGAGTCGGTGAGTGAAGCGTCCGTCCCGACGTGGCGTAAATAATGCCCGGCTGCAGTGGCCCCTTAAGGAGATGATAAATTCCATGGAAATAAATGGCCTTATTCTGTTGTGCTTTGCTAGTCTTGATTTTTTAAGAGAGAGAAGGGAACAGAGAGAAATGGAAACCAGCAAGACAGAGAAGGTAAGACAAATCCAGAACTTTCCAGAAGCACTGAGACCATTCCCATCTTCTTAGCTCAGGGCAGGGGCTGCTGACTTGAGCTGGCCAGGTAGATGCCAAGAGAAGGCCCCTCCAGACTGGAACTGCCCTGTGGCAGAAGTGAGCGTCACTCGTGGAAGGAACCTGAGATCTGCCCAGGGTGAGGGCTAGCTTCAGGGCCACGGGCACACTTGCTGAGGGTGGGGCGCACTCCAGCCGGGGCCGGCACCAGCCCCCCATCCGCAGGAGCTGTGAGCACATAAAGCCGTCCCCGCCGCTACCCTGCTTCTCCTATCGGGGGGTGGGCATCGACAGGGTCCGGTCGTCCCGGAAGGGGTGGTGGTCAAGCCGCTTTCACAGCCAGGCAAGACCTTTTGATTTCTAGAACAAACAGCTAAGTAGGAGACCTGGAGCAGATTTGCAAAATCGAGTGGAAACATCTGGCCGCACTAACCGTGAGCAGCCTGTGTGGGAGCTGTCCCTGGCTGCAGGGTGGGGGCCATCCCCATCCTACAGCGTCGACCCTCCTGCTCTGTGGCCCCACAGCATGATCCTCATGACGCCCCAGGGAAGAAGCCTTTATCCACTTTTCAAAATTGCTCCTCAGTCTCGGGGGCAGACTCCATCTTGCAGAATGCATGCAAATGAAGGAACAGATTTCCAGAGGCCACCGCCAAAATCAAGTAGCTCTCAGGTGTCAAGGAGGGCCAGGGCATCCACACAGATGTCTGCACCCGCTGTGGGTTTGCCCAGGGGTGTGACTGGGGTGGGTGCAGACAGTGTGAATCTGGGAGTCCCTATCAACAGGCAAGCCCCAGAAGGCCATAGACATCCCTGCCAGCTGAGCAGCAGCGTCGGAAAAGGCTGAAGGTTCTGGGGTTCAAGTTGCTCTGACAGCCTGGGCCGGGCCCTGAAGTCTCACACTGGGGAGGGCCCACTGGGGCACGGGACCAGCCAGGCACATCAGCTGCCCGCCCCCGCCAACCCTCCACCCAGGCAGCCCCAGGTGGACACTGGTCTGTAGGCAACAGCCTTCCCTCCGGGGTCTCAAACATTTCCACCTGTCTTTCCTTAGATCACGCAGGGCTGTGGACACACACGCACAACTGCCCACTGGGGCCCAAGCCCTGTCTGTTTGGTCACCTGTCCTTCTAGATCAGGTGATGAAAATAAGAGGGGGAGTGCATTGGGAAGCAAGAATTGCTCTCTGCAGCTTTCTCCAGGAGTCAGAGCGGCGTGCTCCGCGGAGCCGGGCATCTGATTTTCGGGAGGCTTCTGATTTTCCCCGGCTGTGCAGCCTGTTGGTTGAGCAGGGGTTGCCAGGCAGCATGGACTCGCTCAGTACCCTGAATAGAAGGGCCCATGTCCCCAGACTAGCTTGTGCGATTTCTTGATTTCTTTCTTTCTTTCTCTCTTTCTTTCTTTCTGTCTTCCTTTCTTTTCTTTCTTTCTTTTTCTTTCTTTCTTTCTTTTTCTTTATTTCTTTTCTTTTCTCTTCCTTCCTTCCTTCCTCCCTTCCTCTTTCCCTTCCTTCCTCCCTCCCTTTTCTTTTTTTCTCTTGCTCCCTCCCTCCCTCCCTTTCTTTCTTTCTTTCTCTCTCCTTCCCTTCCTCCGTCCCTTCCTTCCTGCGCTCTCCCTTTCTCTTTCTTTTGTGTCTTTCTTCTTACAAATGAAAATGACAACAGCCTTTGAAAGTCTTTTTTATTCCTTGGGTCTCACCTGTGCCTGGAGCCAGGGCATGTAGTCTGAGGCCCTGGGGAGCTCAGGCCCACTCTGCGCAGGCAGGGGTCGGGGAGGAGGAATCTGTGTGTTCCTGCATGTCTTGTCCTGAGCTCGTCACAGCAAAGATCCACCTGCATTTTAGGTGAGGTGGGAAGAGACCAAGGCAGGCAGGTCAGCTCTTGCCCACCCTGCTGCCTGGACCTCTCTCTGATTGGCTATATTTCTGCAGTTTCCTCTCAGAGCCCCCTATATGGTCAGCCTCCTTCCCCTCAGCCAGGCCTGGGGGAGCAGTGGCCAGGGCAGACTCGGCTGCAGCTCTCCAGGCTCCACTTGGGACGTGATGACCCCTGAGGCCAGAGAGTGGATGGGTGGGAGGGGCTGGGCTGCCGAGAAGGTAGGGCATCAGGTATGCGGACCCCTCACTTCCCCACCTGCCCATCCCAGAACCTGGCAGCCCTGTGGGGCCCCTGCCCTTCTCCCCCATCTCAGATGAGGAAACTAAGACACAGGGCTTCATGATGTTGTGTGGGCTGAGCCAGGGTTTGCACCCAGCTTCCTGGCTTAGGACCCAAGAGGGTCCTCCCAGTGAAGGACACTTTCTTTTCTTGAAATTTCGTGGCCTCAAGAACACCCTGGGGCCAGGAACCCAAGACAAAAATGTGTCTGGATTGTGTTGGGTGTGGGGGCCCTTCTGCTCTCGACCTCCGGGGCAGGTGGCAGGGCTCCTCGCAGGAGCTGGCTGTGCCCTTGTGCCTCCCTACACGAGAACCTTCCTGTGGCTTGCAGTGAAGTCACCTGAGTGTGACACTTTGGAGCTGCCGTGGCTTTTCCCCCCACTTGTTTCGAGGGAGCGACCCAGAAGCCCCCACATTTGCACACATGTGGGGCTGGCCCAGGGGACCCTCAGTGCCACCCTCCTGGCTTCTTGGGGGCTCTGTGTCCAGTGTCAGCAGGAAGCAGATAGGAGACACTAAGCACTGCACCCTCCGTGGGTGTGAAGTCCTCGCTGCTGTGCAGGAGCAGTCCTGCGGAGAACCAGCATGTGCAAATGGGGAGTGTGTGTGAGCCACAAACTACCACTGGCCTTGTTTTCTCTGTGGGACAAGGGCGGGGTTCTGCAGGGGCCTGGAGCTGGACGCTTGTGGCTGAAAGGCCCCTGGCTGGTGGCCTCTGCACCCCTGAGGCAGTGTGACCATGCTTTGCTTTCGAGTGTCCCCCCTGCCCCACCCTACCCCAGTCCTGCCTCTGCAGCCCTGGAGGCAGAAAGGCACCTGGACAGTGGCTTGGGATGGGCAACTGGGGTGGGAGTCCCCAGGCTGCCCAGTGCAGAGCCAGCAGAGGGGGAGGTCCACTCGGGGGCCCCTTCTTGCTCCCTTTCACCTCCGCCCCTATGGATAGCTGGCTGTAGCCTGGCTCTCGGCTACACAGACAGTGAGGTCATTTCTGCCCACCAAGGCTCCTGATAACCTCATTAAGAAAGTGCAATTTATCTAGCCGGTTTCCATTTAATTATCTAATTTGTCTGAGTGAGCCTGGGCTCCCTGTCGCCCCGGCAGGTGGGCAGCCCAGTCACCTGGGGGTCAAGCTGCCATTTCCTCCTGGACCTGAGTGCCCCCTGGGTCACACAAATCAGCAAGGTGTGAGCACCACCCTGGGGCCTCCCACTCTGATGGGGCTTCTGAGCCCCATGAGGAATGTGCTGGAGATGCAGCTCCCCATGCTGTGAAGGGTTTGGCTGTGCAGGAAAATACTTAGACACCATCGCATGGCAGCTACATGCTGTCCTGTTCTGTACCCCCTGGACTCTCTGCCCCAGTCAGTGCCTCCCCACCTGCCCTTGAGCCCCCTTCTGTGGCTGGAAGCTGGGGACACCTGCCAACCAGTGTCTACTGAGGCCGGAGAGGGGGGTCCACAGCTGTTGTTCTTGCTCTGTCTGCCTAAGATGAACTATTGGGGTGTAAATCACTCCAAAGTCCAGCTAGGAGTGATGTGCAGAACTGGTCTGCTGTGGCCCCAGCGTGCCCCAAGCCGTCTGCTGTCCAGGCATCACACACGTGCCTGCATGAGTGTGGGCCCTTCTACGTCGTGACTTGAGGAAACACCATAAGTTCAACCCTGTATGTGGGTGGGCACACCTGCTCCCACCCATGTCCCCGCCGCCATCCCTGTCCCCAGTAGGGCATCTGTAGGCCGAGCTGAGGAATACACACGGCAACCTGGGCCCCCACCAGGCACTGCTGGACCACGTGCCGAGGCAAGGCCACATCCAGGGCTTTAAGGCTGTGAGTTGTCTGTGGGTTTCTTGAGTAGTTCTGCCCTCCTCTCGCTGAGGAATGGAGTCTCTAGTGCCTGGGAACTGTCACCATTGCCCTGAACTGTCTTTGTGAAGAATGAGACCCCAGATGCTGACCTTGGCTCTTTGAGGATGCCCAGGAACATCTCGATTCCAAGTCACACACAGTGTTGGCCCCATGCTAGACTCTGGGGCATCCAGGAGCTGGACTGCTGTCCAACAGGCCATGGATGCTCCATGGGGTCCCAGTTAAGACACCTCCCCTCTCTGGGCTCCTTGGTTCCCATCTGTAAACTTGGGGCTTGAGCCAGAAGCAGAAGCAGCTGGAGGTTCTGCAGAAGGGTATCCAAGGCTCCTCCAGCAGAGGGGAGGCAGAGGGGCCCAAACCAGCCAACTTGTCCCAGCCAGATAGGGGAGTGTTTAATGCCTTCCAGTAGGGTCTGCGCTGAAGTTCCTTGGTGCACTGAGAGCCTCCGATTCTGCTCAGGCCCTGTCCTTCTGTCCTTGCTACTTGGCTTTGGAGTATCAGTGACCGGTAGTACAGGGATGTGGAAGATAGGTTTCAGTCTTTGATCTTCTCTTGAGGGCCCCCGTCCCTCTGCAATGGCAGGTGGGGGATTGAGTGACAGGACAGCTTCATGGGAGGGACCAGACTGAGGCCTAGGAAGGAGCTGGCAGGGGACTGAAGGAGCAGGTGCAACATGGGGCCCCCAGGGAAGCAGGCCAGCCATGGAACAGAACAGTCAGCGACAGCGTCCCCAGGGGCCCCTCCTCTGGGCTGCCTGTCACCAGGTGGTCCTGCAGTCCCAGGAGGTAGAGGTCTGAGGGAGCCGGCCCCCCAAGGTGGGAAGAGCCGTCCCACATCTGAAGCTCCCAGCTTACCCTCCTCCAGAGCAGGTAGAGCCCCTGCTCCCCTCCCCCCTCCCCCCTCCCCCCTCCTGAGAGGTCAGACTCCCCTGAGGCAGGTGATGCTGACCCTGGAGAGAAACATCTGGGTTTTTCTACCCAGGAGATGCCAGCTCCTTCCAGGGGGCTCCAAGTCACCCCCAGACCCCAGGTCCTTGAGTCTCAGGCTGGCTGTGACATGTTCTGCCTGAGTAGGCCTAGACCTTCTGGAAGCCCAGTTTGCATCAGGGCAGCTAGCAAGGAGTGGGCGGTGCTGAGTCTGGACTCTGCTCAGGCCCCCTGCCCTGCTCTCCCTAGACACCCGGGACCACGTTTCTTTAAATTCTCCCAAATCCATTTCTCCTTACTTAACACGTGTTTAAAGTCCAAGAAAACAAGGGATTGACTTGATGTGTTTACTTTAATCAGTGTGGGGGGTGGGTCGTGATCCTAAGCAGGACAGTGGGGGAGGCAGGGACTTGAGTCTTGCTGCAGGAGTCTGGGAGTCGAAAGCCCTCCAATCTGTGTCCGTCGCTTTCAGCCCTGGGGGTCTGCAGGGTCCGTCTGCCTGCTCAGACACGACTTGTCCTAGGTCACCAGTTTCTGTGGATTCCTTGTTACAGGAACGGCGGGAAGCTGGTGGGGCCAGGCCAAGGCATCTGAGAGTGGCATTGGGGAGGCACAGACATACTCAGCTTGCCGCATGGTCCATGTGCCGGGAGTAGCAGCAGTGGGGCCAGGGAGATGGGGACCTTGGGTGAGAAGGAAAGCCCCCAGCCCCGGGCTCCTTTCTTGTGAAGAGGACAAAGCTAGCTGGACCCTCAGCCAGCAAGGCCGCGGACAGGGAGCACAGAGCACCGGAGGGGACCAGACAGCTTGGGAGGCCCTCAAGGCTGAGCTCAGTTAGATGCTGTGGGTGCCCACAGCCTATCCCACCACCCAGCTGAGAAAGTGGCCTAAGTGTACATGAGTGTATGTGTGTTGGTGTCCAGGCTCTGCCCTCTGCGGGGAGCCGGTGGGGGCCGGGAGTCCACACTCTGGTGGGCCACATCTGAGAAGCCCCCACCGACTCACTGGCAGGGAACACCCTCCTCTGCTAAGATGTGGCTGGATTTTACTTTGCCCTCCATGTCAATCGCTCATGAGAGAGGGGGCCTCCGGGCTTAGGATGCTATGGCATGCCCTTGGCAGAGGTGCACAAGGCCTGGCACTGGCTGTCTGGGACATGCTCACACCTGCTGCCGCTCCCGAAGCTGCTTCACCCCTGCTGGGCCTGGACAGACACCCTTCCCACTGCAGAACACACAGAGCTCTAGGAAGTCAGGGCCACGGGTTTTCTGGGCTCTGTGGCCACCATCAATGGACAGAGAGGGCAGGGCAGTTAGACACTGTGACCAGGGTGTGTCTGGTCTCAATACTCAGTGCTGGTGATACCCTGCGTGGCTTCTGCCCCTAAGGAGAGGAGGCAAGTCACACTGGATGCCAGAAGTGGGGCACAGACATCCCTCTAGGATGGAATCTGCCAGAATCTGCCAGAATGCACAAGCCCTACAAGGCTCAGGTCACACGTCCGTTAAGTCTGGGAATGGCTCTGAGAGAGCGGTGAGCATTCCAGAACTTATTCCCTGTCTGTAAAATGAAGGCTGTGGATTTGACACTTGCCCCTGGCCGTCTGAAAAGTGAGGCTTTAACTCTGTATCCCAGAACACACACATGCCAGCCCCCTGCTGCGTAAGAGCGGTGGGTGCACGTTTGCCCCGCCCCTGAAGAATGTGAGCATCCCATCTAGGCAACTCCAAGCAGATGGGAGGATGTAGACGTTTTGGGAAGCCCACTCACCGTTGCCGACATTTGAGCTTCCTTCTGGCTCTGGCCTCCGGGGCCTGGGGTAGTGGGTACTGTGGAGAGGGGAACTGGTCCTTAGCCAGCTGCCCCCAGGCCCTCAGGTGACACACCCCTTGTGTTGGCTACCCCTGTGCTGCTGTCCAGGTGTCTGGCTGCCTTTGTCTCTGGACAAAGCAAAGGGAGTCATTGCATTTCCCCCACAGGTCACTCTGCTGGAGCCCTGAGGCATCTGCACCCCCCTCTGGTCTAGAGAAGCCTTGACCAGGCTCCCAAACTCCTCAAATCCCAGGCAGATGGGGGGCAGAGCAGAGCCCTTCCTGGGACGTTCTTTCGAGGGTTAAGTGATGAAGGAGGAGCCTGCCCCAAATTCCTTCTGGGAAGTGAGGGACAGAGGAAGCTGCCCCAGGGGCCACGGTGCCCGGCTGTTCCTGAAGCCAACAGGCCTCCTTGGGACACTTCCATGGTGATGCTTTGCCTTCTTTTGCTAGAAGAGATCCTGAGGATGGTTTCTGATTGCCTGTCTACCTGCCTGTGTGTAGGTGAGGCAGATGGTGAGGTTTATCTGTTTCCAAAGCAGCATGAGTGTCCTGCAGCCGAGGCAGGAGCTGGTGCAGGGGCAGTGTAGATGCTAGTGCCTGACTCTGCAGCCTTCTCCAGGGCACTCCTGCCGGCGTGCCTGAGCAACTGTGAGCGCATTAGTGAAGAGCCCTATTTCCAAAGTCACCTGGATTCTTTTTTTTTTTTTAGAGATAGAGTCTCACTATTTATTGCCCTTGGTAGAGTGATGTGGCATCACAACTCACAACAACCTCCAACTCCTGGGCTTAGGTGATTCTCCTACCTCAGCCGCCTGAGTAGCTGGGACTACAGGCAACTGCCACAATGCCCGGCTATTGCTTTTGTTGCAGTTTGGCCAAGGCTAGGTTTGAACCTACCACCCTCAGTATATGGGACTAGGGCCCTACTCACTGAGCCACAGGCACCACCCAACCTGGATTCTTCATTCCTGGAGAAATCAACCAGCTGTGTGGGCCAATGGGGCTCATCCAAGCCACACCCCTGGATGGTGTGTCCCTCTGCTTTCATCCTGGAATTGTGGAGCGATGTTATAGGCATCAGTCAGGCCTAGGGCCCTCTTTTTCTGGAGAAAGTTCCACACGGCCCATTGTGGCTTTCAAAGCTCAGAAAAATGAACATGCCTTTGGCCCAGGACATTCCACTCTTGGGGAGAAAGAGCCTGAGTGGGTGGGAGTCTTCTTTCTGGTCTTCTGTGTGCCTTTCTGAGGCTTGGCTGGGCCACCTCCTGCCCCGTGGCATATTACTGCCAGGGCAGCCTCAGCCTCATGGAGACTCGTGTAGGAAACCAAAGCAGGATCAGAGGCAAGCTAAGGACAGACTTTGTGTGGAGGTCCCTCCCCAGATCTGAGAGCTCCTAGGAATAGGTGCTACTGTGATGGTGAAGGAAGGTTTGGGGTCTCTGAGCATCCCTGATCTAGAATCTGGAGTGATGCCACTTTAGGGCCTCTTCAGAGCCTAGCAAACAAGATCCTTGATATTTGATATAGTGTTTACCCATCCATCCATCCATCCATCCACACATCCATCCATCCATCCACCCACTCATCCATCCAGTCATCCCACTCTCTCATTCATCCATCCATGCACTTACTCATATATCCATTCATCTATTTGCCCACTCATCCATCTACCCACCCATTCACTTATCCACCCACCCATCCATTCATCCACTAATTCACCCATCCATGTATCCACTCACTCATCCATCCAGACATTCCACCCGCTCATTCATCTATCCATCCATCCATCCATCCTTCAATCCATCCATCCATCCACCCACCTATCCATCCATCCATCCATCCATCCATCCTTCAACCCACTCATTCACCCATCCATCCATCGATCCATCCATTGATCATCCATCCACCCACCCACCTATCCATTCATCCATCTGTCCTTCTACTCACCCATTCACCTATCCATCCATCCAACCATCCATCCACCCACCCACCTATCCATCCATCCATCCATCCATCCATCCATCCTTCAACCCACTCATTCACCCATCCATCCATCGATCCATCCATTGATCATCCATCCACACACCCACTTATCCATTCATCCATTCGTCCTTCTACTCACCCATTCACCTATCCATCCATCCATCCATCCACCCACCCACCCACCTATCCATCCATCCATCCATCCATCCTTCAACCCACCCATTCATCCATCCATCCATCCATCCATCCATCCACCCA
>NW_003852462.1:1628874-1630024 GCF_000181295.1 Otolemur garnettii
CACCCATTCACCCATCCATCCATCCATCCATCCATCCATCCATCCACCCACCCACCTATCCATCCATCCATCCATCCATCCATCCTTCAACCCACCCATTCATCAATCCATCCATCTAGCCATCCATCTACCCACCCACCTATCCATCCATCCATCCATCCATTCATCCTTCAACCCACTCATTCACCCATCCATCCATTGATCCATCCATCCATCCACCTACCACCTATCCATCCATCCATCTTCTATCTTCAGGGATTTACTGTGTGCCTTAACCTGCCAGGCACACTGTGCTCTGGCTTGTTGATTTCCCTGAGCAGGCACCATGAATTAGGTCCCCATGTACCAATAAAAACACAGAGGTCAGAGGAGTTAGGACTTCTTTTCTTGGCAGCACAGCAGACCAGCAGCACTGAGCATCTCTTTCTCTCTAAGAGCCAGGGATGGAGGCTTTCTAGGACAGTGCTGTCCTGCTGTCCATCTGCCTCCAGATACATGGCTGGGTCAGGCCCCTGTGGAGCATGCAGAGACCATGCATAGCACAGAGGTGCTGAGGCCACATGTTGGGCCCTGGGACCTTCCCATCCTCAGGCCAGAGGGGCTATGCTCAGGGGTACAGGCTTATCCCCCCATGCCCTCTTCCCTGCTATGCCCCTTCCCCTGCCAACCTAGTGCTAGAAGACATGTGCCCGGTACCGTCCCAGGGAGAGGACCCCTCATCAGGGAGGTGTCCAGGAACTGCCAGCCCAGAGGAGATAACCAATAGGCCTAAGGCACAGAACCAGCAGCTCTATCCATACTTGTTTCTGCTCCATGGAGTATGAGGAGGGGTCATCCCCCACCCTGGGCCTACATATTTGGTGTTCAGTGCCCACTTACTCTGCTGCCTCTCAGGGTCTGCAGCCCCTGTGTCTCCGTGCTTGTGGGCAATAGTGCAAAAGATGCTGGGACTGGGCCACAGTTAGGAGGGAGGTCCATAGGAGGCCCCTGGAACCTGGGCTGGTTGTGTGTGTGCACATGTGCGTACACGTCTAAGTGTGCACATGTGCGTACACGTCTAAGTGTGCACATGTGAGTGTGCGTGTACGCATGTGCGTGTGTGTACACATGTGCGTACATATGTCTAAGTGTGCACATGTGAGTGTGCGTG
>NW_003852462.1:1630044-1646671 GCF_000181295.1 Otolemur garnettii
CATGTGAGTGTGCGTGTACGCATGTGCGTGTGTGTACACATGTGCGTACATATGTCTAAGTGTGCACATGTGAGTGTGCGTGTACGCATGTGCGTATGTGTACACATGTGCGTACACGTCTAAGTGTGCACATGTGAGTGTGCGTACATATGTTTAAGTGTGCACATGTGAGTGTGTGTACGCATGTGCGTGTGTGTACACACGTGTGTACATGTCTAAGTGTGCACATGTGAGTGTGCATACATGTGTCTAAGTGTGCACGTGTGAGTGTGCGTACATAGTGTGCACATGTGCGTGTGTGTGTGTGTGTGCATGTGTATGCTTCTGTTGGGGCTGCACACTGTGTGCGGTGCTCCATTCAGCCTCCCATGCTGGGAACGTGGCCCAGCTACAGCTGAACGGGATAAACACCGGTTACCACCCTATGGGCAGTTGGCTTTCCAGGAGGAAAAGCTACACAGGCCCTTGATGGGTTCCTCGCATGGATGTAGCCCAGCTGGACCAGGGCAGGCCCATGGGGAAGCCACCCAGCACTTACCACGGGGTGAGGGAAATTGCCGAGTGTCTTTTCAGAGGCTGAGCCCCTCACTGGCAACGGTTTCTTTCGCTAACATTTGGTCCCAGAGAGCCCTGGTTCACCCTTCCGGAAAAGGCAGTCCTGTTTGGATCAAAAAATAATTAGCTGGGCTTTAAGTGGGGGTTTCAAGAACACATTTAATTTACACTGATTAACAGTCATATGCTAAGTAAACACCAGCTGAATATTAAACTCATACCATTGAGAAGCGCAGACTGGGAGGAATAGAGAAAACGCAGTAAATGCATAGTTTCTATAACTGGTAATTATATTAATAACAGGCAGCACTTGTCTCACAAATTCAAACTGATACGTGGAGATCCGCGTGCAGATCCACCCGCGGCAGCGTCTGCTTCTGCGTGTCGCCGGGGAGCTGTCCCTGTGAGCGCGCGCTGCAGAAAGCCACAGCTTCTGGAGCAATTAGGCTGATGGTGGAACATAAAGTAAAACCAGCCCAGACGTCTCCCCTTCCAGTCCACCCTCCGGATCCCCAGCCCCTTTGTCTGTGCGTTTCTGATTTTAGCATCCCACTGGGCCCTGCCTCTGTGTGCACTGCTGCGCTGTCACCGGGACCTGCCAGAGCCGGGCTGTGATGAGTCCTTAGGAGCGCCGAGGCGGTCCGCCACTCTGTCCCTAAATGGGTCGTCACTGCAGGCTGGCGCACTCTCCCAGGGGCGGGGGCTCTCAGCCCAACCGGTGGCAGTTGCAGGAGGAGACACAGCTGTCTCCTGTGTGCTGACCTTGCACCTTCTATGGGAGCAGCTTTGAATGCCTCGGAGAACTACACCAGGTAGAGGCAGGGGGAGAATGGGGCCAGGGCTGCCCGTGGCCCACTGCCCAGGGCCAGGGCTCCAGGACTGGCCTCCGTCCCCCCCACCCCCGACTCCAGGCCCCAGCTCGGTGCTTGTAGGGGCAGAGGAAGGCGGGCCAGCCAAGACCTGTGGTTTCCCCCCAGGCCACAGGCCACATCACCCTTCATGGCTGGACCCCCAGAGGATAGGGGCAGAAGCTGGGCAGGGCAGGGCAGGGGGTAGCACTTATGAAAACTGCTAGGAAAACCACTTTGCTTCATACAGAGAGGAAAAAAATCAGCCTAAGCAAAAGCAAAAGACTCAAACCCTATATTAAACAACAAAGCAGAATGCCAGAAGCGAGTCTTCCGTTCACAAGGGTGAATGGAGGTTTTGTGTGAGCTGACCCCTCATCCCTCACAGAAATAAACTCTGCTCCTCCCTGGGCCATGGGCCTGGGGTCTTGTATCAAACTTGGGGGGCTCCACGCTGGCCTGGGCTCTAGGTGTCAGCCTATCATCCACCTCAACCTCTGACTGCCATCCCTACTGACTTCCCAAGGGAGGCCCCGGGGGACACGTCTCTCCAGAGGCACCAGAGCTGGCTTGATCTCAGGCCAAAGCAGGTTGTGGGACCCAGGGCCTGAGCTTCTTTCTTGGAGGGTCTTGAAAGAAAATGAAATAAGGGAAAGAAGATGCAGGTGGCAGGGCTGGCGGAGGCCGCTCCGGGTGACAGCGTCTCTGTAAGGACCGTGGCTCAGGTTGGCGGCATGGGGCCTGCTGTCTTCCGGGGGTCCTCTGAGGACAAGAGAGGGACCTCCATTGTCCCTGGCGCACTTGCTCCTGAGACTGGCACCTTCTGCCGGTCTCCCCCTTTCTTCCTTCTCACCCAGGGACTAGGCGGGGGACCAACTCCCAGCCCCCGTGGACCTTGCCTTCCCAGTTCCTGAAAAATGAGATCATTGCAAACTGCGCTGTTTTTCCACTTTGCAAAACGTGCTTGCGTTTGGGGGAGCAGACGTTTCCTCTTTTATTTAAATAAAATCTAGGCAGTAGAAGGGCTTCGGGGGTTTGGTGAGAGGCCGGCCTGACCTCAGCTCAGGGACAAGCTGGTTTTGTTTTTCCTTTTCCTGACCCTCAGGTGCGGAAGCCATTCCCACGTTACCCTTGTCTTCCTCTTCAGAGCTGTTTGGTGTAATGGATTTCTTTAAATTAATAATGCGTAGAAGGAGATTTACAACACATCGCTAAAATATTGTCTTTGCCTTTTATTCATGCATTTGTCACTGTGGCCTCTAATCGAGGTGCTCAGAGAAGGGATAAATAATGAAGAGAGAAAACAGCTCTGTCATAATCCAGGACCATTTGCAAATTCATCACCGATATTCCTGGGAAGGAAAGACAGAGGGGATGACAAATACCTCGCCACGCTAATATATCTCCTTGATGTCCTCTCCCATTTATTCAGATAACCTACTTTGAGCCGTGATAGAATGAGGGGTCCCAGGCTGCCCTGAGCAACAGTTGGGGGGGCCCAGGCACGTGGACAGTTGCTGTGCGTTTGACTCTGGCTGCTTTGGGTTTTTACTGGGGTGGGTTTGAGTTCAAGAGGCTTTGGGGGCAATGATCAAAGGCGGTTTCTACAGCAGACCCTCTCTCTGCCTCTGTTCTTAGGCTGGTTTGAAGTCAGTAGCCGGCACGAAAAAGAATTAACTCAAACCCCAGCCAATATCCCCTCAAAGACACAATGCTTTCTCGTTGGGAGGGATTCTTTTGCCAGCACCCACCCACCCTACCCCACCCCCGTGAAGGTGGAGGACAGGCATTTGGACGGGGCGCTCATCGCTCCCCCCACCCCACTGATGGATTGTGACTGAGGGATGAGAGGGGGAGCTAATCTGCTCTGGGAATTTTCCCAGATAAGCCCCCTGGGTGCACCCTCAGGGCCCACCCCCAAGTGGGAGCAGAGCCTGCTCAGGGACCAGGTGGGTGGGATGTGCAGGGAGGGGTCAGCTCTGTCTGAGCCTCTGCATGGACCCTGTGGCTTCCAGCCCAGGTGTGACTGTTGGCTCTGGGGGCAGCCTCTAGCTGCCCTGGGGCGGGGATTGTGGTGTTTGTATGTGGCCCATGGTGCCAGTGAGGGCCAGGGCAAAGGCAGAGGGCCAAGAGGGACATGACCACTGGGGCTGGCCGTGGCTGTCCAGTCCCCAGACTATGGTCCCAGGACAGAGCAGGACCTGGAAGGGGAGGGTCACCTGGCAAGGGCTGAGCTGGAGCAGATCTTTAGGGAGGGTGGCCAGATTTAGCAGCTAAAAATCTAGAACATCCAGTTGAATCTGAGTTTTAGATAAACAGCACACAGTCTGTTTGTGTGCATGTCCTAAATATGGCCTGCCTTTTCTTGTATTATTTTATTTATTGATTGAATTTGTGGCATTTTATCTGAAGCCCTACCCTCCAGCCCTCTGCAACCCCATTTGAAAATTAAAAAAAAAACTCCCCCCCAAAAAACCACACAAATCTTTTGGGAAGGGGGTACTCTTAGTTGTCCTTGAAAACGGACATTGGCTAGGTACGGTTCTTGGTTACAGGACTCGTGAGCAGAAAAGAGACTGGATGAGAGAAAGCTCAGGAGTTGTGGACCGGAGAAGCAAGTGGGTGTGTCAGGACAGGCCGGTGGGGAGGCTCCCAGGCTCAGCCCTGCTGGAGAGGGGAATGCATCAGCGAATACGCACGGAGCTGTTTGCTCCTCTCCGATTCGTCTGCCTACCATGCTGGCTCTGGAGATGAGGCTGAGGCCAGGGGACGCTGAGCCCAGGGGACGTGCTGGGGTCCTGGGGTCTTGGCCTCCTGCAGCCCCTCTGCTCCACTCTCTAGAACCCATTTTGTTTTCCCTTAAACTTTTCTTTTGACAAACATTAGACCTTACATAGTATACAAATTATAAAAATCATAAATTATAAAAAATGAGTGCCCATTGTAGAAAATACAGGAAGGTATTTTGAACACCAAAACCTCACATCCCATCATCTGGAAATAACATTGGGTATGTTGTTCAGTCCTGAGTGTGTCCTCTATGTACACACAGACACACACGCGCAAATTACTGCACCGTGAAACTCACGAGGTGAGGTTATGATTCACGTCCAAACTGTCTAGTCCGGAGACACAGCCACCTGCCTGTATCACCACAGCTGGGTGGTGGTGACCTCCCACCAGTTTATAGACTCATTTTTCTCCATAAACAAACTTCCAGGCTCCCTGAGAGACACCATACGGCAGCAGAGATGAAAAAACCCTAACAGCGTCACGTCACGCTCTGGTCTTATCCTTAAGGGAGTTATTTTCTCAAACAGGGAACTGGACCTATGTGTCTTTTGTTGAAAACACATTATGAATATTTAAAGTAGAGTTCTTTAAAACATAATTTGAAACTGAAAAGTATGTAAAATAAATTTAAAATAAAGTTTTCGTCTAAATTATTTGTAAAACGTACCTTTTCCACCTGTACCAGTCGCTGGCATTTTTTGCTGAGTCCCTGGAATTTTAAAACCTGCTTTTCTTTACACGCTGAAAGGTGCTGGGACTTTACAATCTGATCGTAATGGCCTCTACCAGCTTTTATGGGGGAAAAGGAAGAGACCAAGCTTAAAGGTTTGTTAGATATTTTTCTTTCTTTCTTTCTTTCTTTATTTATTTATTGAATGGTAACTATGTACATTAATTCACTTCTGGGGTACAGTGTGGGGTTTTCACATGCAATCCAAACTACTTCCATCAAACTGGTCAACACAGCCTTCATGTCATTTTCTCAGTTATTGTTTTAAAACGTTCACATTCTACTCTTAGAAAGATTCACTTGTACCCCTATAAGATAAACCTCAGAAGTGATCCCTCCAAACCCCCTCCCTCCACCCATTTCCCCTATTATGAAACTAATTTATACCTTTTATATGAAAGATATTTTTCTTGACAAAGTCCAGAAAGCCCATTAATCTGCGGCCCCTAGGCACGGGGCGGAGATCTCAGGCTGGAGGACCTGGGGCACACTGGGAGGCCAGAGGCGGCTACAAGATGCCGAAAACCAAGCCCCTGCCACGCCGAGTGTCTGTTATCCCTGCCATGGCTGTGCCAAGTTGCTTTGGGGAACAGGGTTATATCTGTCCACCCGGCTGCCGTGCAAAGTTCTGCAAACTGTGTGTGTGTGACAACAGTCCAGATGTTGGGGGTTCCTGTGGGGCCTCTCCTGGACTTGTAGATGCTGCCTTCTCCCTGAGTCCTCAGTGGTCACCCCTCTGGACGTCCGTCCCAATCTCCTTTTCTGATAGGGTCAGTAGCCCTATTGCTTCACGGCCCACCTATATGACCTCCTTCTAATTTAATGGCTTCCTTAAAGGCCCATCTCCAAATACAGTCATGTTGTGATATCTTGGGGGTTGGGATTTATAGGTAAGAATTTGGAAGAGACGCGGCCCCATCGTAACTGGCAGTGGGTGGAGTGTGTGGGAGGAGAACCCTGACTCAGTTCAGGCAGCCTGGACCTGGACACTGTCCTGCAGCAGGCCCATCAAGGAAGGTCAAGGCTTGCCCAGGGGGTGCTGGGGGTCCTGGCACTGCCCAGGACGGTGAGAGGCACTGGCCGTTGGAGTGAGCTGGGGTGAGGCTACATCTGACTCGGGTAACACATGGAACACCCACCTAAATTTAAGTTTCAGATACACCATGAATACTTTTTTAGTATAAGTATGTCCCAAATATTGCATGGGATATACTTATACTAAAAATTTATCCACTGTTTATATGAAATTTAAAACTAACCTGTGTTCTGTATTTTTCTTTCCTCATGGCTGTGCCTGGTTAGAGACCCCACACACCCCCTGTTGGGTACCAGATCACAGAGGAGACCCCAGGCAGCAAGGCATTTCTGAGCTCCTATAGCCTGAGGTCTCCTTCTTGGCTCATGGAGCTGGGTGGGCCTGCAGGCACCAGCCCATGGAGATAAGCCGGGAGGGCAGGATGTGCTGGAGGCACTGGGGCCTTTGCCCCGCCAGTGTAGACACCTCAGACCTCATACTTAGGTGCTCTCAGTCTGGGTACAGAGAAAGTCTGAGAATCCCTGACAGGCGGGGTCCCAGCAAAGATGCCCCACCCCTCTCTTCCTCATCTGTGAACTTGATAGGCATGGTGGGTGCTCACTGTGTGCATAGCCATTGTGGAGGGCAAGGAGGATCAGTGACCCTTGTCTGGGGTGAGAACCACCCAAGGGTGGGGGACAGAGCCCCATTGGACCCAAAGAACACAGAGGATCCTCCGTTCCACCTCACCAGGTGCAGGGCAGGCCTCTGACACAGCCTGGATTCAGAGGGCCCTCTGGGTCCTGTCCTAGAGCTGTGCCTGGCTAGCCATGGGACCCTGGTCACCTTAGCCACCTGGAACCAATGTGGTTTTACCGGGATGCTGTGCCAGGAACCCTGCAGGATTTATCCCGGTTACTTCCTCAGCTTCAGAGGGAAGGATACTGTTCTCCCTTGTACTTCTGGATGGAACAGTGGAAGCTCAGAGAGGCCAAGGTCTTTGCCCAAGGATGCTCAGCCTGCAGGAGGGTTTGAGCCCCGCTGGTTTTCAGGCGAGACCTGTCAGTCTGCGGCTTACACTGCTTTATTCTCCCTGCCCCCTCGACTATGCTGTCCATCCATTCTGAGGCCACAAAAGGGAGAGAAAATGTGGAGAAAGTGGGGAGCCCTGTGGGCCCTCACATCTTCTTTCACCATCACCCTCAAGCTGGGAGGTGGTGGCCGGGAGTGGACTCCTTGTTGCCCGAGCCCCCTCCCCGCTTTTTCCGACAGGGGCTCGGAGTGGGCAGCTGACAGGTGAGGGGAGGCAAGCAGGAAGGCGGCCAATGCGGAATGTTCCGGCAGAACAGAACCGTTTTCAAAGTTTCTCAAAGGATGGCAAAGGAGCGCTTCAGATCGTACCAGAAAACACACAAAACACGTCGAAAGTGCTCAGGGAAAAGTTTATTTGAAACTTGGCCCCCGGAGCTGGTGAGGGCTCTTTGTTTGCTGGTCACAGCCGCACAGAGTACAGACCGAGGTGGTTTCCCACATCTTGTCAAAGGACGGCATTTCCTCTCTCCATTCTCCTCGCGCTGATTAGCGGCCGGGCAATGGCGTGAGGAGATGTTGGGGGTAGGAAAATGGGGGTCATTTTGGAAAACCTCTTTGTGGATGGGTCGGGAATGGAGAGAAAATGAATAGTTATAAGCTCATTTCCATAGAAACTGTCTCATTACCATGCTGGCTGCCGCGGGCCGAGGCAGGCTTCCTGCCAGCAAGCAGCTCCACAATTAAGTGTCCCCTGCCCGCCCGGGCGGGAGGAGCCGGTCAGCAAGATGGCTCCGGCCCCAGCAAGCCCGGCCGCATCCTCCTTCTTGAAACATTGGACACCTGTGGACATCGCGTCTAAAAAGTTACAAGCAGGTGCCCCGGCTCCTGTTCTCGGGGCCTGATGGTCGGGTGTCTCCGTGTCTGCAGGAGCAGAGCTCCCAGGCGCCCTAAAGACACTTAACAAAAGCCATGGGGACAATTAGGTTTGAAATCACTTCCTTGGCGGTGCCCTTTGTGTTCCTCCCGAATGCGGCCCTGCCCCCGGCACTTTGTCGGCTCCCCACGCGTGGCCTCCCTTCGGCCCCCAGACCCGAGAGCCTCACGCCCACAGGGCTAACTGCAGGCGGCCCTCTCTCCCAGACCCTGCTTGTTTTGTTTTTAATTGTGGTAAAATGTGCACGTCGTGGCAGCTGTCATTCTAACCTCTGTAAGGTGCCGCTGGGTAGCATGAAATTCCTGGGAGGTGTGGCATCACTGCTTTCTGTCCCTAAGCCGCTCTCATCAACCCCAACAAAACCAATAACAGTAACTGCTACCCTGGCCCTGGCAACCTCTGCTCCATTCTCTGTCTTTGTGGATTTGCTGGCTTATGTTTTTAAGAAGAAAAAGCTTATCTCAGGGAAGCAAAACCAAAAATGATTTGAACTCCCGCAAGATCCCCAGTGGCCAGAGCCTGCTCAGGTTGGTGCTGTCCCTAGGCTCAGGCATCCTTGCTGTGGATGTGTTAAAGACTCCTTTGCCCCGTCTTTGTGAGGGGCCTGGCTTGGAAAATGACCCTGCTCCCCAGAAGTGAACAGTTTCAGGTGGACTGTGACCCTGACCCTAGCGGCAAGCTTTGTCAGTAAGTGTGGAGAATGCTCAGGGAGATGGAGAGCATGGGGCCAGGCCCCAGTGCACGGTCTACCTGCCTCATTTATCCCTCAGGGTCATCCCATGCCGTGGGGATTGCAAAATCCCTCATTTACAGTTGGAGATGCATGGGCGGCCAGAGGCCAAGGGTCAAGCAGCCCCATTTCAGGGGTGGTCCTGGGCCCGGGCAGCTAAAACGCCTCAGGAAAGGGGGACACCCCTGTCATGGGCTCCCTTGTGAGTCGCTCGGCACCGTGCTCAGCCCCCAAACTGAGTGTTCAGCTAGAAGATGCCAGGCTGGCACAACCCGGGACTCAAGTGGGTCTCTTGGCCTGTCTGGTGCTTAATAGATGTCCAGTGTAACTAACACTAACAGTTTAGCAAAACTAGTGGATTGAACTCACAGGCATAGGCTCCTGGGCCTCCAATACAGAATGGCCCAGGCCATGTGGCCGAGACAACAGAAACAAATCTGCTCACAGCCCACAGGCCAGAGGTCCCAGGTCAGGGAGTGCACAGGACTGGCTCTCCCAAGGCTGTAGGGAGGGTCTGCCCAAGGCCTGTCCTCGGCCTCTAGTGGTTTGCTGTGCTCTTCGGGGGTCCTCCATGAGTGGCAGCATCTCCCAATCACGGCCTCTTTGCATCCCAATTCTCCTTGTAAGGACACGGTCTTAGCGGATTAGGCACCCAGTATACAGGGACATGACTACGTCTTAGGTACTCACAGCTGCAATGACCCTGTTTCCGAATGAGGTCCGGGGGTATCAGGACATTAGCATATGAATTTGGGGGAGATGGTTCAGCCACAAAGATGCCCAGGTTCATCCCATACCCCATCATCTTCCCAAAGGAGTCGGGGACAGGCTGTGCCCTCCCCAGGCCTCAGCTCCTAGGGTCCAGGAGATGCTGGAGCAAGTAGAGGCCAGGCATGTACACGTGTCCCCCCACCCTCATGCAGCCAGCCCCCCTTTTGTTATAAGGCAGGTTATTCTGTGGCCGTACTCTACCTGCTGTGCCCCGAAACCTGTGTCTCCCACGAACTTCAGAGGTCACCACTTCGAGAATTAAACGCCATCCAGACGTTCAGCCAATAGCTTAACGCGTGATGAACAGAGGAGGTCATTCTGTTTCTGTGGTTTTCTAAGGTTTAAAAAACGATTTACAATAATTTCAGGCTGTCTTGGGGCTGGCGAAGAGAGCAGTGGGCAATCTGAGAAAACAGTTTTTTAAGCTGAAGGATTTTTTCCTCTTTGCTTCTAATTTTTAGAAACACGATCAATGTCCACTGGTGAGGTTGGGCCGGTGGCTTCCAGGAACCACTTCCCGGCGTGCTGGGCCCAGACTGGGGCTCTGGGCTGTCAGGGGCTTTGGAGCAGTGGCTATTGTGCCCTGCGAGAAATTGGAAACCGGCCCTGGGTCTCCCTCCCACACCCTTGTCCCACAAGCAATCTCAGGCCCTGCTGAGCGCGCAGAAAGCTTCCCGCCCTACAGCCTGGCTGAGCATTTCTGCATGAGGGTGCAGGAGCCTGAGGGATTGCCCGCTAAACGCTGGTGGCAGGCGAGGGGCTGTAAGAGGTGCGGTCGAGCGAGGTGACCCATGAGAGAAATGAGGCCGTGGCCTCGCGTGGTCACGGGGTAAGGCATCTCGGCAGCCCCTGGTGGGCTATGTGGGGGGCCCAGGGTGGGCCAAGGCCAGATCTTCACTCTCAGGCTCTCAGGGCAGAGCTGGCGGGGTCGGGGGGACAAGAGTCCTAGGGACCAGGTGGGGGCTGCCCCTCCCCAGAGCGGCAAGGCCTGTTCTCCACCCTGCCCAGGCCTTGGTCACCCTGGTGTTTAGTCATCTGTGGTTGGCAGTTGGGCAATCTCTGTGCCAGGTGACCTGTGCTTCAGGAACTGCTTAGGCACGGCTGATTTGGGCTCATGACAGAAGCACTAGCCCCCGTTATCTCCCCACAGGTAACTCATCACCAGGCTCACTCCTGGCAGGAACATACACCTGGACTCAGGGACAGTGTCACATGGGTTCAGGGATGGGGACCCACCTGGTTCCGGGATGAAGTCTCGCCTGGGCTCAGGGATGCAATTCACCTGGCCTCGGGGGTGGCCCACCCTCCTCCCCACCATGCCCACACCTCCTTTGTCATCTGACACACAGCAAAACCCAAGTGGAGCCAGGGCCTTGGAAAGGGGCTTCCATGCGTGTATGAGGGGCAGGTGGCCGGACGAGCCCCTCCTAGCCCTGGTCCTTCCTGTGCCTGGGTCTGAGTGCACACAGGAACCTCACCTTGCTTTCCGCTTGGCTGAAATTCATTAACTGCCAGGAAATCATGGATTTCCAAACCCACCCTCTCCCGTAGCCCTCTGCTTAGCCCAGAAAATCAAATTGATGCAAGTGAGTAATGAGAAACAGCTCCCTGTACTCGCTAGGAAGCAAGCTCCAGTGGCAGGCCTTATGGGAGGTCACTTCTCAGATGCCCACACGGTGCCCACCAGCTGCCATGGGCCAGGCTTCTGGCTGTGGACAGTTCTAGAAAGGAGAGTGAGCCCCCCGGTCCACACCCGACCAGGTCACATTTGTTGCTGGGTGACTGACTAGCCGCTCAGCCTGCCTGGTTTGCGCTCCCAATAAATGGGGCCTTCTCAGGAGTATAGGCCTGGGGAGAGCTTTTCACTGGTGGCTTCAAAAGACCTAGTTCCAGGCAGCACCTGTGGCTCAAAGGAGTAGGGCACTGGCCCCATATGCTGGAGGTAGCAGGTTCAAACCCAGCCCTGGCCTGGGCTTCAAAAAAAAAAAAAAAGACCCAGTCCCTGTGAGGTGAACATGGCCTGAGCATCACGGGCAGTCTTGGCCCTCCCCTTCCTGGGCACAGGTCCAGGTCCAGCCTTCCTGCACCATGAGTGTCAGCCCACATGTGCTGATGGTCAGAAGAAGAGGGCCAGCACCAGCTACGCCAGGGAGTGATGCTGTCGCCAGGCAGGCCGGAACCAGGCACTGATTGTGCACTCAGCGTGGTTAGAGCCCAGTCCACTCCTGACCACTAACTTCACTGGTGCTCTGTGAAGTAGGTGCCATGTTACTCCTGCTGAAGACCCTGCCTTGGGGCCCAGAGAACCCAGTGCACTTGCCCAAGGACACACAGCTCCTGGGAGATTCCCTGAGGAATGAAGGGAAAGATCTGGATGGAGCCTGCATCTGTGAGGGCTCAGCTGGTCTCCACCACCACTCCTACCGCCAGTGAGCTGGAGAGAGTGATCCTTCCAAGCACATTATCCAGAGAAAGATGAAGGAGGAGGAGGCCTGGGGGAGGCCTCTGTTGCCTGTGGGCCTCCAGCTGAACACAAAGCCCAGAAGCTGCCCCCTGCGTGAGAAGAATTTCTGAAAACGACATCGTCCACAGCCACTGACTGAGATTTGTCACTGGCAAAACCTGCAGCCATTCCCTACTCTCTGTGGATTCAGGCCATGGGCTAGCGGGTTTGGAGACAAGAAGGGGCCGGGGGAGGAGGTCAGAGCTCTTGTCCCCATAGGGTCTCATTCATGCTTGGTGCTTTCAGGGTGAATCGTGCCTCCATCTTGAAGCCTACTCCAGGCAGAGCGGTGCCACTGGCACTGCCTCCCAGCTGCTGCCGAGTCACCCCTGGTCCCGCACTGAGGCCCGGCATCCCCATCCCCCCCCTCATTTTCTGGGGAGCACGGTACACACATCACACAAGTGAGCAAGTGGCTATTTCCAATCTTGCAACATCCCCGGTGAAAGGAACAGGTGGGAAGATTGTTGAGACTTGTAAATTAGTTGCTAATGAGGAAAATTAGGAAATGTGCTGAGGCATAAAAAATGAGAAGTCCAGAGAAAGAAGACAAATGGTCCCCCACCCCTGTCCTTTCAAACCCTGGTTTAGAGCAGCCTGAAATACAGATCTGAAGAGCAGGTTAATGCGAAGAAATTGGTTTAAAACGTGGAGATGATTAATTGGATTAATGTGCAAAAAATGGTTGAAGTATGTCAGGGAATGAAAGAGGAGTGGCCATGTTCCCTGGGCCACCTGCCACCTGCCCTGCCAGGGAAGCGGCCTGCGACGTGGACTCCCTAGTACCCAGAAGGCCCCTGCAGGTGGCCAGGCTGATGAGAAGTCTTAGCTCCTCTCAGAGCTGGGGGTTGCTGCCCACATCCCTCCAGTCTGTGTTGACCCCCCAACCCCACCTGAGATGCAGGGACACAGTGCTGCGGCCCCCGTCTGAGAGACTCCTTCATCTAGGGCAGAAATCCCAAGACACTGTCTGCCACATGCTGCTGCCTCACCCTGCCCGGTCCCCCAGAGAGGGTGGGGGCCAGCCCAGAACCTGGCCCACACCGTCCTCTCAGGGTTGTCTGTGCATTCTATCCCCATGTCTATCCCTAGTGAGGGGATTTTCTACTGCTCCTGCTCACCGGAACCCTGGTCTGGGACCTCTGCAGGAACCACACGTGATAAGAATTCCATTTCTCAGCGCCTATCGCTGAGTCCCTGCTGTTCTGAACATGCAGAACCAGAACACATCTTCACAGAGCTCATGGGGTGGAGAGAGCACCTCCCTGCCCCTGCAGAGGCCGGGACACAGGTTGGGGGACTCAGGTGGGGTGGAGAGAGCACCTCCCTGTCCCTGCAGAGGCTGGGACACAGGTGGGGGGTCTCAGCCTCAGTTTCCTGGTCTGTGACATGGAGTCATTAACAGGACCTGCTGCGGGATGCATGGCAAGGGCCGGGTGTCAGTGGTACCGTGGCCTCCTGGAAGTCAGCAGGAGCAGACGGGAGCCCCAGCAGGAAGCAGGAGCCAGCCTGCAGCCGGAGTCCCCTCTCAGGTGGCAGGGCAGGACCAGCACCCCCAGCCCCATCCTCCTGCACCACAGGCCCTCTCCCCGGGCTGCCGTGTCCGCGGGCCGCACTCGGGTCAGTGGCGAGCTAACGCCTTTGTCAGGGTGATTAATAGTGCTGGGGACTGTCGTTAATTCACTGCCTAATGACTGCGGCCGGCGCGCTCCGAGTAATCGGGTGATGTATGGGGGGAGCGCACACCTCGTGGCAGAGGTGAAAATCATTTCGACAAGTCAAATATTGTCACAGGGAACAAATGGCTCTCTCTGTTAATAAAAATTAATGAATTTTTTTTCTTTCTTCCTTTCTTTTTTTTCTCGCCACTGGCCTGCTAAATGAAGCTGCAGAGGGCTGGCGGGGACGAGCCTGGCCCAGTGAAGCACTTGATTTGACGTTTGAAACTATCAACATCTTTATTAGGGGCAGACGCGGCCAGGGGCCAGGGCGGCGGCAGCCCTGCGGTCCTCCGGGGATGTGGCCAAGCTGGAGCCCCTTCTGAGGTGGGCACAGAGGGTGCTCCCCAGGCCTGACAGTGCCAGGCTCCCCGAGAAAGGCTGCAGCTTCCCCTGCTCTCAGGCCCAGAGGAGGACGGAGATAGCCCCGGGCGAGTCTCACGTGCCTGCAACCCTCACCCCGCCCACCCATCTTCTCCTGGCAAGCATGAGAGGAAAGCAGGGCCAGTGGGTGCTGGTGCCAGGTGAACCCCTGCCCGGGGAGGGTCTTCTGCCCATGAGCTGGGGCACAAGGTGGCACCATTTCCCATGGAGTAGCTGGGTGGCCCTGTCCAGCAGCAGGGGGCTTGATCTCTGTAGCTCCCCAGCCCCACTTGGGTGGGTGGCTGGGCAGGACAGTGAGCCTGCTCACCTGGACACAAGGGAGGTAGCGCCTGGGTGGTGGAGCTAAACTCGTCAAGGGCAGCAGAGTTGCTGCCGTCTCCAAGGCTGATCCCTCCCTGCCCTGCTCTGCAATGTCAGTTTTGCCTCCTGAAGCTCCAGCTGAGGGCGGCCTCTGCATCTGGGCCACTGCAGCCCCCAGGAGAAGCTGGGTCAGGGGCAGCCTGGCCCCCGTGGGACCCCATGACTTCCCCCTCTGCCTCCTGACTGTCATTTGGGAGTGATGCTTGCTGACTTGCAGTGTGACTTGCTCTGGCCGTGAATGGCAGCCACAGGCCCGGTTGGCAGGCACTCGGGAGATAAATAGTCTATAAATAGCGTGATGGTGGCTGTCACGACGCTTGTTCAGCATTTAACCCTGCTCCTCATCCCCATGCCCGGGCAGAGGGAGGGAACCAGGAGCAGAGGACAGAAACCACAAAATGCATTTTCCTTTCTGAGTGTGCCGAGCTGAGCACATCCCATTTCTGGGAGGGCTGGCCTGACAGGGATCCCGTAGGGACCCCAGCTGGGTTGCATCTCCCCAAGCCCTTGGCACCCCAAGTGACTGGCAGCAGGCAGACACAGCCTTCCCGGGGCAGGTGGCCTTACCTACCGTGGCCCACGTCCTTGACACCCCACTTAAGGCTTCCAAGTTTGTGGAAACACAGCCATGTGTGTTTTGAAAGGAAGGCCCCTTCCCAAATGCTGGCTGCTGTCCTGCCCTCCTCGCCTGGGCAGCCCAGCTCTGCCTTTTGCTGCTCTACAGAGCCCTCCCTTTCTCCCTCTGGAAGGGTTTGGGGGCTCTGAAATGCTCAATCAAACCTGGCTGAGGGGCAGCAGGAGCCTGAGGAAGGAGGTGGCCCAGGCTCTGTGGCCACCTGGGTCCTGACACAAGCTGGAGTCCCTGGAAGCCTGGCTTGACTCAGGGGCTCCTCACTACAGAATCCTATGGCAGCCCCCACCCCAGAGCACAGCCTGGCTTCCTACAGACCCGCCACCCTCACACCCTGACAGGGGTCCTGCCATCAGCTGAACAGGACGCATCATCCAAGGAGCACAGCTGGGCACAGTGGGAGGCCATGAGTGCCACATGGGCCACCTGACCATCATGGAAAGACAGTGCCGAAGGCAGCATAGCCTACATGCCGGGCCGTTATGGCTTTGGACTCCCAGGAGGCTTCAGGCTGGATTTATTTCTGCCTTAGAGAGGAGGAGACTGGAGTTCAGACACGTGAGCAGTCTCCAGGCCCCACACCAGGATGGGGACCCGCCAGAAGGAGAGCCTGCCCTTACCTGCAGGGAATGAGAACCAACCAGGTGGTGGGGAAAGCTGCCCTCATCCCCTCCCAGAGACCCCAAGGTCTGGATGGGGCTGTTGACGAGAGTCTGGTTTAGGCTTGGTGATGTGGCCTGTTATAGCCCTTTCCTTGGGTCTTGTTAATCTAAAGCTGCACATTTGAGGTGCTGCTTGCACACCAGGCTCATTGGCAGCGGCATTCACAGAGCTAACTCAGAAGCATCCACATGTCTGTTGACAGACAGACAGACAGACAGACAGAATATTATACAGTCTTAAAAAGGAAAGGACTCGTGACACATGCTACAGAGTGATGAAGCTTAAGGACAGGGTACTAAGTGACATTAGCCTGTTATGGGGACACACACTGCCTGATGCCACCCCCAGTCCCCCAGGGCATAGGTGCTCCTAGAGACAGAACTAGGATGGTGAAGCCTGGGGCTGGGTTAGTGTTTCTCAGGGATGGAGCTTCTGTTTGGGAAGGTGACAGGTTCTAGAGACACTGGTGCTGATGGTCACACTGACTATGCACTCAGAGTGACTAAGTGGAAGTTGTGCTGTGTGCACTCTCCGTGCTGTGTGCACTTTCCCCGCTGTGTGCACTTTTTCTGCTGTGTGCACGTTCCGTGTTGTGTGCACTATCTGTGCTGTGTGCACTTTCCAGATTGTGTGTACTTTCTGTATTGTGTGCATTATCCAGGTTGTGTGCACTATCTGTGCTGTGTGCACTTTCCGTGTTGTGTGCACTATCCAGGTTGTGTGCACTATCTGTGCTGTGTGCACTTTCCAGATTGTGTGCACTATCTGTGCTGTGTGCACCTTCCGTGCTGTGTGCACTTTCCAGGTTGTGTGCACTGTCTGTGCTGTGTGCACCTTCTGTGCTGTGTGCACTTTCCAGGTTGTGTGCACTATCTGTGCTGTGTGCACCTTCTGTGTTGTGTGCACTTTCCGTGCTATGTGCACTTTCCAGGTTGTGTGCACTATCTGTGCTGTGTGCAC
>NW_003852462.1:1648320-1650899 GCF_000181295.1 Otolemur garnettii
CTTCTGTGTTTTCCTTTAAAGCTCACTATTGTGTTGCCGAATCTTGGGTCTTGGAACTGGTGTCTGCTCCCTTGATATTTGAGGGGTCTGATAATGAGTAGTGGATTGTCAAGGAGGGGCACCCCGCTCAGGCCCCCTTAAACGTGATCAGCAGCACAGGGGTCAGGGGCCTGGCTGGGACTCTGAAGGAAAACCGAGATGTGAGCAATCCGTGGGTTACCTCGCTGCCCCGGGGCTCAGGGAAGTGGTATATTAACCAAGGAATAAAGGAGAGGAAGAAAAAAGGCCAAATCACATCTCTCTGAAACAAAGAGGCTTTTTACCAGGAACAAGCCTTGATAAAAATTACAGTGGCATCGCGAGTCATTCAGAGCCTGCCTGGGGCGATGCAGGCGTGAGGGTCTGAAATAGGAGCACCGCCGTCCCCAGAGCATTGCAAGGATAAGTAATCGTCTTAGAATAATGCATAGGCTTTGAGAAGGGCCAGGTGGCCTGGGCTGTCCATAAGAGGGCCCTGTGAACCTGTGTTAGGGCCAGACCCAGCCCAGTAGGCCAGCAGGGGTGTTGGCTGGCAGTGGGCTCTGGACCCAGGGGACTTTGCTGTGGCCAGCAGCATACCCAGACCTCTGCCTGCAGGCTCAGGGGCTGGTTTTCCAGGCCCACTGGATTGACGTGGTTCCCTGCAAGGCACAGGCTCACCTTTAGGGAGGTGAATGGCCGGTGTCTGGTGTTCCAGGCTCTGATTCTACTATTGCTGAGCCTGGCTCTTAACAAAGGGTCTCAGTACCCCTGATCATCATCTGTGAAATGGGTCAATAGTTACCCACCTCAGGGTACTGCTGGCAGATTCAGAGGAGAGGGGCAGGTGGGGTCTGTTGGCCTCCATGGGGTCTAATGATCTCCACGGGCCACGCCCTCCTCTGGCTGGTCAGAACCCTCAACCTCTTTCTTCCTGTGCACTTCCTCGGCTGTTTTACCAAAGCATGACACACTGGGCGGCTTTAAACAACGGACACTTATTCTGTCACAGCTCTGGAGGCTGAAGTTCAAAATCAAGGTGTGGGCAGGGTTGAGCTCCCACTTGGGACCTCAAGGATCCCACCTGCCTCTCCCAGTTCTGGTGCCCCCAGGTGTGCGGGCTCCAGTCTGCGCCTCCCTTACCCCAGGGCTCCTTCTCTGTCCTTATCTCTTTAAGGACCCCAGTCCTATCGGATCAGAGCCCACCCTAACGTCCTTGTCTTAAGTTGAGCACCTCTGTAAAGGACTTATGTCCAAATAAGGTCTCATTCTGAGGGCCTGGGGCCAGGACTGAAACACGTCTTGTTCAGCGCTGCCATTCACCTGGTTACACTCTTCAGCCAACCCCACCTCACCACCGTCCTGGGTGACAGCGGGCCTGGTGGAGACTACACTCAGAGTCAGAAGCCCAGGATCTGCCCCCACCAGCTGTGTGACCCTGGACAAGGTGCTGAGCTGGTCCCACCCCTACCTTGTTGCCAGGAGGAGACAGCCTAGTGCGTGTGCAGGGGCTGGGCACGGGGAGGAGGCCCTACCTCTTGGTTGGGGAATTTGAACCAGTATCTGGGGTCAGCACCCCACATGCCCCTTCCTAGGCTCCCCCAGACCCTAATGACAATTCAGTGTCATCAGCCCCCCAGCTGGGACTCATCCCTTCACCTTCAGCCCTGCAGGCAAGGTCCGAGGCAGGCACAGAAAGACATGATTATTATTAATATTTAGCATGTTTGCAGATGCGTTTGGTGCTACTAATCTGTTTTGCTAACAGCAGCCATTGTCCAGCCTGAGCTCAGACCTCGGGTGGGGAGTGCCTATGAGGTGGAGAGTGTGTAGGAGCCGAGGGGCGGCTGGAGGCCTTGGGCAGCCTGAGCAGGAGGTGGATGGGCAGCATGTCCTCACAGGGCCATTTTCTAGAGTTAACTGCTTTGTTCTTGTGTCAAAGCCAAGATCCAGGGCTGGGGGAGAATTTCCCACGTTGTGCATGGGGTGTGAAGGGCAGAGAGCAAGGTAGAACCTATACATTTCTGCATTTCTAACATGCCATTTTCAGGATGGGGGTCCTCAGGGTGCCTCTCTGCAGCCCCTGGGAGCCTCCCACTGAAGAGGTGGCTTCTCCTCACCCAATTACACTCCATGGAAACCCAGCAGCACAGAAATCCTCCATTAGAAAGGAGAACATCGGGCCAGCCACAGTGGCCCATACCTGTGATCCCAGCACTCTAGGAGGCAGGTGGATTGTTTGAGCTCAAGAGTTTGAGACCAGCCTGAGCAAGAGTAAGACTCTGTCTCTACTAAAAATAGAAAAACTAGATGGGTGTTGTGGCGGGCACCTGTAGTGCCAGCTACTAGGGAGGCTGAGGAAGTAGCCCAAGAGGGTGAGGTTGCCGTGAGCTAAGATGCCATAGTACTGCAGCCTGGGCAACAGAGCAGGATTCTGTCTGAAAAAAGAAATGGGAGGGCGGCACCTGTGGCTCAAAGGAGTGGGGCACTAGCCCCATATACTGGAGGTGGTGGGTTCAAAACCAGTCCCGGCCAAAAACTGCAAAAAAAAAAAAAAAAAA
>NW_003852462.1:1650920-1652293 GCF_000181295.1 Otolemur garnettii
AGAGAGAGAGAGAACATCTTATTTTTCTTAAGAAGTCACCTTCTGGGTGTCTGCCCCTGGTCAGCTGGCTTCCAGGCTGGCCTCTGCCACTTTCTCCCCGTTTCCCATGCAGTGAGCTCAGTAGTTCATGACAAGTCATGTGGATTCACAGGTGCTGGACAGGGAGGACCGTATGGGATCCCTGACCTCAGACACAGCACTCTTTCCTGATTTCTTCTTTTCTTTTTGAGACAGAGTCTCAAGTCATCCTGGGTAGAGTGCTATGGCATCACAGCTCGCAGTAACCTCCAACTCTTGGGCTTAAGCGATTCTCTTGCCTCAGTCTCCCAAGTAGCTGGGACTGCTGGCACCCACCACAATGCCCAGCTATTTTTTGGTTGTAGTTGTCATTGTAGTTTGGCAGGCCCAGGATGGATTTGAACCTGCCAGCTCCTGTGTATGTGGCTGGCTCCCTAGCCACTTGAGGCACCGAGCCCCTGCTTGCTTCTGAGAAGAAAATGAAGAGTCAGAAGATGGGGGATCACCCTGGGCCTGGAGTACTGGACCAGGCAGGCTGCCCTGCATGGGTATAGATAGGGAAGGCAGCCAACAATTAGCCCTGAAGGAGCAGCAGAGAATCTGGCCCCTTTCCCAGGAGTGGATTCTGAGCTAGACAAGCTCAGGTGTCCCTCTCAGATTGAGCCATTGAGTAAAGGGCAGGGAGGAGCTCTGGAGTCTGTTGATGGTTTTCTGTTGTTAGGGAAGGAAAAAGAGGATGAAGAGTGAGAGTCCTGTGTTCTACCTTTCCCGTTAGGGATTGTCCTGAGGTTTGCCCTCACCCTTGTCCATTTATCCATCCACTCATCTATCCACCTATCCTTCAATCTTTCCATCCAGCAATCTTTCAGTCCATCAATTCACTTATTCTCTCATCTATCCATTTATTCATCCATTCACTCACCACACATTCATCTTTCCATCCATTCACCTACCCACCCATTCACCCATTCACCTATCCATCCACCCCTCCATCCATCCACCCATTATCCATCAATTCTTCCTTCTATCTGTCTATCTGCCTATCTATCCATCCATCCACCCACCTACCTATCCATCCATCCACCCACCCACATATCCATCCATCCATCCATCCATCCATCCATCCACCCACCCACCTACCCATCCATCCATCCATCCTTCCATCCATCCATCCACCCACCCACCTATCCATCCATCCATCCATCCTTCCATCCATCCATCCACCCACCCACCTATCCATCCATCCATCCATCCATCCATCCATCCATCCACCTACCCATCCATCCATCCATCCTTCCATCCATCCATCCACCCACCCAACTACTCTAGTTCTAGAAAAGTTCTCTTGTACCCTT
>NW_003852462.1:1652603-1685755 GCF_000181295.1 Otolemur garnettii
CCTATCCATCCATCCATCCATCCATCCATCCACCCATCCACCCACCTACCTATCCATCCATCCATCCATCCATCCATCCATCCATTTATTCATCTATCCATCCATCCATCCATCCATCCATCCATCCATCCATCCACCCACCTATCTACCCATCCATCCATCCTTCCATCCATCCATCCACCCACCCACCTATCCATCCATCCATCCATCCATCCATCCATCCATCCACCCACCTACCTATCCATCCATCCATCCATCCATCCATCCATCCATCCATCCTTCCATTTATTCATCTATCCACCCACCCATCCATCCATCCATCCACACACCCACCTATCCACCCATCCATCCATCCATTTATCCATCCACCCACCCACCTATCTATCCATCCATTCATCCATCCACCCACCCACCTATCCAATCATCCATCCATCCATCCACCCACCTACCCATCCATCCATCCATTTATTCATCCATCCACTCATCCATCCATCCACCAATCCATCCATTTATTCTTCCACCACCCACCCATGCCCTGTACCTCTTGTGTTGTTCTTGAGGGTAGCTATCACTAAAGGCCAGGACACTTTGCAGGTCTGGTCAGAACTGCCTTCTTTAACTTAAATCCTTCTGAAGCCAGTCCTAGAATAGTTCTAGAATGGAATGATCATGTGGTCAGTGGGGACCATGCTTCTTCAAAGGCTTAGAGTGGTGACTGAGGCATTCTCTGTCCTGAAACTTTGCCTCACCTTTGTGGACACATTTATTTTCTAAGTTGGACTGGATTAATAAGTAAGGTTTGAATGTTGCTCTAGGAAGGCCTGGTGAACTTGCTTGCTGCCCGGGGTACATAAGCCTGGAGCTGGCCTTTGGGCTGAGGCCTCACTGCAGTCCTGCCTCTCTAAGGGGGTGCCCGTAGTCCAGGGCCGTTGCTGCAGGTGAGCCTGGTGGGGGTTCAGGTCTACCGAGCCGAGCAAGAACTCTGGAGAAGGCAGGAGGCTATAGTGTCTGGCCACTCCTATGCAGGACGTTTCAGTTAGAAGCAGACTCGAGAGGTATGGCCAAGCCTTGGTGGGACAGGAAATGTAACCCAGCACTGTGAAGTGGCTTGTGGCTGCTCTGCTGGCCAGAGATGTCAGGCGACAGGACAGAGACACTTAAGGACAATGGCAAGGTTTGGTCCACTTATACCCAATAAAATACTCAGAGTATTTCCTTCGATGAAAAAAGTGGCTTGTAGTGGTCTAGACCTAAAGCCCACAGACAGCCCAGGGGAGCCTCTGACGCGGCCCTTCACCCCACTGCCTGCTGCCCATCCATCTGCAAGGCCCCGGCCACATTTCCAGTGGTGGGATGGGCTGGAATCTGGACAGGGCTGGGCAGACAGGTGTCTTCCTGCAAGTGCTTCTGGTGGGAAAAGTGAATTAAAGCTCAAATTCTCTACTCTTAGAGACCAGGTGGCTGTTGATTGGTTTTTGATACTAAATGGCAACTTATTAACACATCACCTGTTCCTGCATGCCTGTGACGCATTCCCAGAAGTCCTGCTGGGGGCCTGCACTCCCCAGGAAAGAAGGCCACCATGTCCTTCCCCGTTTCCTCCTGTCATCTGCTCATCCCAGAACCTGCAGAGTTTGTGGGCAAAGACACTTCTGTGTTCATCTGTTGGCAACGCTTCATCCCTGGGCTGACGCTTCCTTGTGGAAGGTTACAAGGTAACCCAGGTCCACAGTGATCTGGGACAATTTCTTCCCAGAGCTCAGTGAGCCAGGCAAGTTGCAGTGGCCAGCAATGCTGCTTCTCCTCTGCTCCTGGCAGCTTGACCATTGAAGTGGGGCTCCCCAGGCACCATGGCCTGATACAGCTGGTGCCACACAGTACAGGCAGCTCCAGTACATTTCAGGTCTGCACTTTCCCCTGAGAACTCCCTGGTTTTCTTTAGATGAGGACACAAGGCTTCACATTAGTGTCCAGTCCAGCTCTGCAAGATGTGGTCTGACCCTATCTGACTCTGAGTATCCACTTGGTTCCAGCCCAGCATCCTGTGCCCAGCACCATCTGGCCTGGGGCTGAGGCCGTATCCAGCAGGTCTCCAACAAATGACCACCACAGACTTATAGAACCATATAGGTCCTGGGGACAGAGAGTGGGCAGGTGATTGGGCGCAGAATGGTACCTGGTGGAGGGCAGTCCACTGCTCTTGGGTGCTGGGAAACAGCCATTTGTGAAGAACTGGACTGAGCTCCCGACCAGGCTGCGGCTAGTGGACAGCAGGGAGGAGGGGACCTCTGTAATGACCGTTATCCCAAATGTGTCCTTGGAGGGAGGTCTGGGTGGCTTGGAGCTCTGAGGTCCAGGCCCAGATCTGCCCATCATAGGGCCATCCCAGTAAGCTTTGCCCCCTGCCCAGGGCAGGTACCAATCTAGACCTTACAGTGGGGGGGCATCAACTCCTGGGCCACCTCCTAGGGGTCACTGTCTGGCAGGCCGCCAGGTGACTGCCTCTCTGAAGGCAAACACACTGTGGCTCTAGTGGCCTATCTACTTCCAGCAGCCACAGGCTGGGCACTAGGTCTACACCAGGATGGAAGTCTTCAGGGCTGGGTTCTGTGTGCACATCAGGACAGTGTTCCTTAATTGGTTGGGGATGCTTCCTCAACCTCAGCCCCTCTTCCCTGGGCTGACACTTCCTTGTGGAAGGTTACAAGGTGACCCGGGTCCACAGTGATCTGGGACAACCTCTTCCCAGAGCCCAGAGAGCTAAGGGACAAGCTGCTTCCGGGTCCACACCTGTTTTTCTGGGGGGTGCTCAGCACCTCGGCCCCTTCCTGGCTGGTACCAACTTTGTTTTCCCCAAGCATGATGAGGAATTAACTGATGATGTATTTGGGGGTTTACAGCCTGCAATTATTACCCCCTGGAATTTTCTGTCTCTGCCATCAGATCCTTTGGCCTTAGGTTTTCTATAATCCTGAATTTCAGGGACCCATGCAGGACATGCTTCTCGATGCTCCTGAGGCTTCTGGGGCAACCTGGCCATCCTCGCCTCTGCATCTGTTATTCCACTTTCCCCAGCTGTATTTCAGAATATTACGGGGGCACACACATGTTCTGGTTACGTGATTTGTTTTGGTATGATTTAAGAAAAAATATGAGCCCTTCACCCAGAATGTGCGTGTTACACCAGTGAGGTGTTACTTTACCCCCCCCCCACACACACACACACACTTGGCTCCCACTGAGTTCCACCTCCATGTGTGCACAGATGCTGACCTGTAGGTCCAGTTTGGTGCTGAGTGTTGGGTGTTTGTTTTTCCATTCTTACGATATTTTACTTAGAAGAATGGTGTCCAGCTGCATCCAGGTTGTTACAAAAGACACTAGTCACCCTGATTTTTATAGCCGAGTAGTGCTCTGTGTTCCAGCCACCGTGGGCCTCTTGTGTATTGATGGGCACTGGGGTTGTTTCCACATTTTTGCAATTGTGAGTGCAGGTGTCTTTTTGATAAAGTGACTTTATTTCCTTTGGGTAAATACCTCGCAGTGGGATTTCTGGATCATATTATGTGGTGGGTCTGCTTTGAGTTCTTTGCGGAATCTCCATGCGACTTTGCACAGAGGTTGTGGCGTGTGCTGTCCCACCAGCAGTGTGCAAGCGCTACTTTCTCTCTGCTTCTCTCCCTGGGTCTATTGTCTGGGGACTTTTGGTAAAAGCCCTTCTCACTGCAGCTTTTCCCCGCCCTGGGCCAGGACCAGCCCTTCTGAGCTAGACAGGAGTCATTTAAGTGCTCTGCAAATGATCAGAGCCACTTACCAGCCCTCTCGCAGGCACACGGGGGAATAAAGAGCTGTTGTTTTTTGAAGTGGGCATTCTCCTCAATGATGTTGTCACTGGGATTACTGCAGATGCAGAAAGACCCCGAGTGCTTGCAGCACAGTTACCTCCTCGGTTTTGCGAAGCTCTGGGGCACCTGGTGCCCAGCTGGTGCAGGAAAGTGACATGGGCACAGCCACCTCCCCAGAGGCCTGAGGTGACTGGTGCCCCCAAGTTTGCCTTTCATTCAGTGTTCTGGAGGTCCACACATCACTGTGGCCAGTCCCAGCCCCACTGACCAGCTGAGTTGTCCTCATGTAGCCCCCAGTGCCTGGCAGCCGCTCCCCTACAAAGAGCCATCTTTCTGTCCCTGAGGGTGGCCACTAGGCCTGTCCCTCTCCACTGGGCTGGACTTCTTGCTCAGGGGTGGCCTTGCAGATGCCTGATGACCGACACCTCTCAGGCCATAGTGTGATAGGTGGAAGGGTCCGGAACTTGGGGGCTGGTGTTGAACAGGTTGACATGACTGTGCACTCCCGTGGGATGGAATCGTCCTATAGCAAGTGCTGGTGACCTGGGAGGACACTGGAGCCAGGGAGACTGGTTCTGAGCTTTGAGAAGGAGGCCCGGCTCTGGCCCACAGTGGCCCCAGGGACCTGTGGTGGCACAGTGAAGCAGTGACACCCAGGCTGGTGTCAGGATACTCTGGGGGACCCTCCTGGGCCTGGACTAGGTGCTTACCAGGCAGGTGGTGGGGCAGCTGAACTCTGCTTGGGCACCGGGCTCACGCCGCACAGCCTAGCCCACCCTGCCATCCCTGCATGGTGGGGCCTGCAGGACTCACATCTTCTCCTTTGAACTCACCACACAATGAAAGGGAACAGTGACAAACTATGTATTATTCAGAAATATCCCTGCACACTTCTGCTGGCCACGGATCAAGGCTTAAACCTGCCTGTCCCGCTAACTACAGGCTCGGGCTTGGGAAAGGTGCCCTCGGGCTTCATACCTCTACCAATGGCCTTTGAGGGCGCTGCTCGCCTGGCAGAGCCAGTGGCTGGCAGTGGACAGGGAGGGAGGGAGCCTCTGCAGGCCATGTGGCCTCTTTCTCTCCCTAGACCCCTAAATCCTGGCCATGGGTTTGCTTTGTAGACGTGGCTGTCTGGGGAGACGTGGGGGCAGCTGCTTTGGGGGGATGATTTCCTGCTGCTTGAGTGAGAGGGGGCAGAAGACTCCCCTGTGAGGCTGGAGGAGCCGCAGCCCTAACAAGGGGATGGAGGGGCCAGGGCTGGGGGAGGGGTTGAGGGAGGGGCTGAGGACCCAGCCTGGGAGCAGCGGGTGCCTCCACTTCTCTGGCTTGTATTACAAGACCAAAGGACGAGAATGTGCATGTGGACCCGTGTGCAGTGAGTCTCCAAGAGGGGTCTCGGCATGATGCTCACCTGGAACACAGACCTGGCTGGACCGGCGCCTCCAGCAGGTGCTTCCTGGGCCCTCGTGGTGGCTTTGGCTGGGACCCAGCATGCTCAGCTCACGTGCTGGCTGTGCCTGGACACTTTCTCCCACTGGCACCGCCCCCCCCCCAGCTTGTGTCATATTGTTAGGCCCCCCAAAGGAAAATTTAGGAGTGACACCTGTGTCCTGCACCTTGAGAGTGAGATCACTGCAGGACTCAGAGGAAGGACTCAGGTCTCTCAGAGCAGCAGCATCTGTTGCCCACCTGTGTTTCCAAAGTCATGGAAAGCTCTCGGTCTTGGCACACTGCATTCTGACCTTCCAAGGGGTGCCTGCCAGAAACACACCTGTTGGCGTGGAAGCCTGGGTGGCAGGGCCTGGAGGCCAGAGGGTGTCCTGGCTGGAGCTTGTGCCCGAGGAGGCTGATCTTTAAATCCCACACCTCTGGTTGCCCCAGGGACCTTGAAGAGTCCAGTGACTCCCAGCAGGCTCCCTGCTTTCCCTGGGGCACATGGGGCTGGTCCGTGCACCTCACTTTCTCAAAATGTTTTCCACACACTAATGAGCCCTCCTCCCACCCACCCTTGAAAGAAGAGCTCTCTGCTCTCAGCAGTGGGGAGACCTGAGTCTTTCCTGGAGGCTGTGGGCAATTGCTTAACCTCTGTGACCACTGGGAAGGAGGCTGGTGATGCAGGGACCTGCCTTAATCAGCAGGAACAACACTTTTCTCTCCCAGGCTGTTTGCTTGGCCCATAAATTAAATACGCCCTTAAAGGCCAATTCTCCTTTAGTGGGTGAAGGGTTGGGAGAAGTAGAATTCAAACACAAAAATAGTGTTTGTGTAAAGGAGCCCTTGGGTGAACGTGCACTTGGGCTGTGGCAGGACAGGAAACAACTGGCCCCTGCCTCTGCCATCTGAGGCCCCATGGATGGTGGTGGCAGGGGCGGTGTTGCTGGGAGCTCCACAGCCAGGGACTCAAGCAATGAGGCTGCGTGTTAATTACCCCTTCTAATTCACCTTCACTTGAAGTCAATGGGGAGGTTTACGGGGAGGGGGGATTCCTTTCAAACTAAACAACTTCAGATCTTTGGGGTGGAGGGAACAGCGGCTGTAGTTGTGTTGTTGTGTTTCTGAAAGGAGCCCACAGTCAATTAAAAAGGAACTGTTGGCCACTTAAAACATAATAATTACTTCTGCAAACGCTGCTAAATTAAATAAGTGTTATTCCCGTGACTTCTTTCCCCCAAGACTTTGGTTTCTTTCAAAAGAAAACATTTTGTTACTTCTTGTGCTGATCTGTTTGCAACTAGTGTGAGGAATCAGAAATCATTTTTCTTGTATTTAAAAGTTCCTGTGGCTGTGGCTCAAAGGAGTAGGGCACTGGCCCCATATACTGGAGGTGGTGAGTTCGAACCCAGCCCCAGCCAAAAAAACTGCAAAAAAAAAAAAAAAAATTCCTATCTCCCTGGATGCTTCTATTTCACCCATGATGTCAGGAGCCCCGAGAGACAAAGACCAATAGGACCACAGGACTGGTCACTTGCACCGGTTTTTAAACCAGCAGCAGAGGGGGACTTTGGCAGAAAGCTCCAGAGGGGAGTGGGAGGTGCCCAGGGGCTTGGGGTGTCCGGTGGGGCTCAGCCCTGGTGCTGCTACCACCTGCCCTTTGCCTGACCCTCCTCACTCTTTCCTGCCCTTTTTAATGTTATTGAGGTGAAACTCATTTATATAAAAAGGAAGCATTTTACTTTTTTTTTTTGCAGTTTTTGGCCAGGGTTGGATTTGAACCCACCACCTCTGGCATATGGGGCTGACACCCTACTCCTTGAGCCACAGGTGCCACCCAAAAGGAAGCATTTTAAAGTAAGCAATTCAGTGAGGTTTCGTATATCCACCCTGTCTGTAATCACCACTTCTGTCCAGTGCCAAGACATACTGTCACCACACATGGAGACCCTGTGGCATTAATGGCCACTGCCTGCTCCTCTGCTAGGCCCTGGCCACCTCCACTCTGTGCCCTATCTCCAGGGACACTTTATAGAAATGGAATTGGACAATGTGGCTTCTTTCGCTGGACACTAGGTATTCAGGGTTCATCTGTGCCGTCCCAAGTGTCAGAGCTTCGTTCTCTCTAAGGCAGAATAACCTGATTCTCTTGTACGGACCCAGCTCCCTTTGTTTCTTCACTGATTTGCTGGTGGATGTTGGGCTCTCTCTTTTGGTAATTTTGAACATCCACCTGTTGGCATCTCTGGCTGGTGCTCTGGGATGGAGGCCCAGGGGTGGAGTAGCTTTCCTTGGGGTCTGACCCCCTCCACGCCCTCCCTCCCCTCCTCTGTGCCTCAAGCTGCCCTCTGGTGTGGTTCTAGGCCACACCGTCTTGGCACCAACTTTCTCTTAGGACTGACCCCATAGGAAGACACATCTCAAATAAATGAGCTGGGGACCGTTTTCTTTGTTCAGTCTGCTGACCTGCAGTCCTGTGACTCCCATGGCCTCAGCAGGCCTGATGTGAACCCACCACAAGGTCATGAGGAACGTCCAGTAACCTTCCCTGAGACCAGGGCAGCCCCAGCAGAGTGTCTAGAGTGGCCCACCTTCGGGGGCAGTAGCTCTGGGAAAATTTCAGTGGCCCAAGTTCCCAGTGCTCCTAAGAACATGGACACCTATCTATTCCCTGATTCCAAGGCCACAGCTGAGGACCAAGTGGTTTCCCATGAGCCCTGGGTTGGCCCGTGAGGCACAGGCAGCTGCTGTTCTTGTTCTTCTAAAGCAGAAACCCTCCAAGTGTCCCCATGTGGCTGCAGGGCCCGAGGGCAGATGCAGGGAGGACTAGGCTGTGCTGCCTATCACAAATGTTGGTCCATCAAACTCCCTGCTAGCATCTCACTCATCCTCAGGAACCTTGGCTCAATATGGAGCAGAGGTGGGGATGGCAGCCAGAAGCCTTCGGGGCCTCTGCAACCCTCCGTTCCCATTAGGGCCCGATGACCAGGTGGTCCCCAAGCCTCACACACAGGTGGGGGGGTGCTGCAGAGGCTGATGCTGAGTTATCTCCTCCAGGTGACGGTGACGTTGTAAATAACATGTATGAGCCTGACCCGGATCTGCTGGCTGGCCACAGTGCCGAGGACGAGACTGAGGACAGTGTCATGTCGCCCGTCCCCACGAGCGAGGACTTCACCCCCAAGGAGGGCTCGCCCTATGAAGCCCCGGTGTACATTCCTGAAGACATTCCTGTCCCACCAGACTTCGAGCTACGAGAGTCCTCTGTCCCAGGGGCTGGCCTGGGCATCTGGGCCAGGAGGAAGCTGGAAGTTGGGGAGAGGTTCGGCCCCTTCCTGGCGGCACCCCGGGCCACTCTGAAGGATACTGACTTTGGATGGGAGGTAAGCACCTGCGTCTGAGTGTGGCTGATCCTAGCGCTTTGTCTGTGTTCAGTGTGTTTTTGCAGCCGCTGCCAGGCGGGGGCCTCTGTTGGGCAGCGTGTCTGAGTGCCCCTGCCTGTCCCCACCTGTGCTTATTGTGCCCCAGGGCTCACGTGCACAGCCCAGAAAGCGCCAGGGGCCTCGTGGTGGCCTGTCAGCCTGGAGGCAGGGTTTCTCTTCTCCCTAAAACATGACTTTCAGGAGTGCATGTCTTAAAATATCATGTGCTGCCCACTGGGGTGGAGGCGCTAATGCTCCTGGTGTGGCAGGGAGGATAACTGAATATCTGCAAGCAGGCAGCTTCACTCAGGGTGTCACTGCAGGCCAAGTCCTGTGCTGCCCCCAATGCCCTGTGCACACTGACACCCAGGCTTTTGCCCTCCTGCCCCGGTCAGCAAGCTGCTTGAGAGGAGCTCCAACTTCCCAGGACAAGGGGACACAAGCCCTGTGCTGCCAGGAAGGGATATCTTGTTGTTTACGTTTCCTTGGCTGGTGTGAGGGTTCTGGAGCTGTGCGTGCTGGACCTGCTTTGGGGACAGCAGAGGGGTCAGGCAGATGATCTGGGGCGCCCAGATGGGTCCTGCTCAGGCCATGAGGCACACTAGGCCCTGGTTTCGGAGGCTCTCACAGTGGTTTTGTGGGGACTAAGAGGCCCATGGGGGCACTCATCCTCACTGGCCCCAGCCTTTCTGCCAGGCCCAGCAAGCCAATTTTCAGTGATATTTTTGGCAGAATCCCTGCCTGGGTGGAAAATGGGATTGCAAACCCAGATTCCTTTTGGAGTTTCTCAACCTCCCAAAGTACTTAGATTGGGGTCAGTTCTAGGAAGGGCACAGTCCCAGGACAGAATAGGACCCTGAGTGGCCAAGCAGTTGGGTTCCCTAATGGCAGGAGCTGGGGGCAGTGGGGCAGGGGTCACGTCTTGTCCTGCCACCTCTTCTAGCCACTCTGTGGCTCTGGAAAAGCTCCTAGACTGTCTGTGCCTCTATTTCCTGTTCAGAGTGAGCCAGGGATTCAGGTCTGAGCTCCCCTTCCCTTGACATTGAACTTCACACAGAAATTGCCCGCTAGAGATGCAGGTGCACAGATGCCCTCTTTGGAACCTTGGGGGTCTCATGTGCCCCCCAGATCGCCTGGGGCCATCAGCACTTACAACTGATGCTATGGATTCCAAGGAAGCCTGGGTGGGCTAATACCTGGAGTGGGGCCCAAGCTGCCCACTTTCCTCAAAGCCTACAGGCAGGTGGTTTGAGACTCCATGGAGTTTTGTGTGGCTCTTGTCATGGACGTGGGGACGTAGAAGCCTTTACCTGACTGTCACCTCGAGGCCCTGGGCACAACAGTGAGCTGTGAGGCTCCAGATGCATCAGAGGACGGCCACAGTGGAGTCCATGGTCCTCCCAGGTGATGGAGTCATAGCTCAGGGAGCCAGTGCATCCCCTGTCACCTAGAGGACATGAGTCCCCGTGCGGGGGCCTCACCCTGGGTCACCTTCAGGAGAGGCCAGAGGGGGAGAGAGCTGGAATCACACCCACAATGGGCCTGTAACATGTTCCGTGGCCTGTAGGGTCTTCCTTTCTAGAGCTCAGAGACCATTTCTCAAGACACGTGGCTGTGACAATGGGCCTGGCCTGGCAGCGGCAGCCTGTCCTGCCCAGCTGCGCAGGACAGAAATTTCAGGGTGTTTGACGCACTCAGGAAGGTCTGACTGTTTAATTAGTAGGTGGCTTCTAGATGGTCAGAGGGCGAATGAGGCCTTCAGGGAGCGCTCTGGATGACCTTGGGGCGACTTTGTTCCTGTCCGCTCTGATACAAGTTTCTGTTTGCTTAAATTTATTCATTTATTTAAAGAAATCGCCCATATCACAGTGGCCCAGCTGGTGCCAGGTCCGGTTGGGCCGTGCCCTTACCGGTCGGTGCAGTGGAGTTTGCCACATTATTTATTCTCTGCATACGTGAGGGAACGCTCTCCCTCTGGGGTGCGCCGCCCATCTCTGCACAGAGCTTGGTTCTGCAGCGGTGACCTGCGGCTGCCTCTCACCCAGTGCTTGGGGATATCTGTGTCCTACGCACCTGCCTGGACCCAGCATCGTCCTGTCCGACCTTGTTTTCTTTGCAAGCTCAGGCACCACTTGCCTGGCTTTGTGACCTGTCTTTGGGCTTTCCTGCTTTCTGCCAGGGGGCTGAGGCATTTGTGTGTGTCGGGGGCATGAGAAAGCCAAGGCAGAGTCTAGTGGGCAGCCCCCACCCCCTCAGGAGTAAGAACAGGAAGGCTGACACTTAGGGCAAAGCCACTTGTGCCTGAAATAAGTAATGACGGTCAAAGCAGCTTCTCCCCAGCTGCAGCGACCTCACCTGGGGCTTTGGGGGCAGGAAAAGTGATGGGCTTGCCCTTAAGCAGCCTGCCTGGGGTTTCCACCGGTCCCCTGACTTGGTCAGCTGCTGTTTTCACTTTGTGCTTTGCCTTCCTGGGGCGTGAACTGCAGATAGGGCAGGAGAAGCAGGTGCTGCCCTCTGGGGACTTGTCCTGGCTTCTGCCCTGGCCGTGGGTCTTCTGATTGCTGTGGACAGGGACCTGCCATAGAGGGTCATCCAGACCCCAGGGCCGGGGCCTCTGCATGGCTCTGGAGGGGATGTTGGGGGCGTGCCTGTAGACCCCCAGGCACTTGTGCTACTTAGTCCAGAGTGGCTAAGAGGCGGTGTGACCAGCCCTAGTGCACAGTGCCATGCCATGGGGCCTGGGGAGCCTGGGACTGCCAGAGTAGGAGCCCAGCAACACAGACGTCCGGGCTTTATGCGTGCCATTGTTCACTCTCACACTGGCAGTTGAGTTTTATGAATCAGGGTGATGGACTTTACTGCAGTTTATACGATATTCAGTTACTGAAAAGGACAAGTGAAGATGATGGATGAAACCTGAGAAGGACCCGGCCTGGTGATGGTCTCCTTAGAGGTGGCTGGGAGGACGGTTTAAGGGCCTCCCTGAGCTCCTAAGGGAGGCTGCCCTTGGGGGTGGCCCGGGAGTTGGGACTGGCATCCACAGGGGGTTGGAGCAGCCCCCTCTCTTGCAGGCCCCTCTGAGGACCGGTTTGAAATAAAAGTCACATTGGTGGTTCTCAGTGTCATTTTGGGCCACTGTGGAAAGAGTCCTTTCTACTCTGGCAGCAGTGTTCCTATCTGGGACCATACAGCTGAAATGAATTAAGAAGGTCCTATTTCCTTATGTCTTTTCATGAGGAGAGACATGGTGCCCAGCAACATGTGCCTTGGATGACCCACTACCTGGGGGACTGAGGGGTCGAGGGGTTAGTCGTGCTGTCTGCAAGGTGGCTGCGGCTTCAGCAGCTGGGTCCTAGGCATCTTGGTTTCTGTGGGAACATTCTGTTGGCCAAGCAGGACCTCAGGTAGCTCGGCAGCTGTGGTTCTTCCTCCCCATCACTTGTTTCCTGCCCTCTGCCTCCTCCTTCTGATAAACAGGACCCCCCTTTTCCTGGGTGCTTTGGGGGCACACCAAGACAGTGCCCACCTCTGTGCTAGGAAATGCATCCTGAGTCAGATGCCTTTGGATTGGCTCTGGCTGCATCTGTGCGTGGAAATGTCCCCTGGGCTCCCGCTCAGGGGTGGGCAGGGCTCCGGGATGAGCTGCCTCCATCTGGACCCAGCTGGGTTTCTCCAGAAACATCACACGCACTCTCCCTGCTAACACCAAGGCCCACCCTGCCCAGAATAAATCACCCTGTGACTGCATTTTATTGCCCTGAAGTCTGCAAAAACAATGATTTTGATCATTTGTTGAGTAAATCATGACATTTATCATCATGCTGTTTATTTTGCTAATTAAGAGGTGACCACCAGTGACAGCCCAGAGGGAGGCAGGCTCTGGGAGGGGCTGGGGAAGCCACCTGCCCAGGGAAGTGAGTCTACCCGGTCACTGGGAGTGCTGGGGACAGTTTCTTGCTGAGTGAGCCACCAGCTGGACTGGGACTGCTTGTTGCCCGGGAAGTGCATCTCCCTAGAAAGGCTCCCGGCCATGCTGGTGCTCAGCCCGCGGTCGGCACTCAAACATTTTCTGCTGAATAAACATGGCTGCCTCTGTTTAAGAAGCTGGAGAAAAATGTTAATGTGAATTGATGGGGTTTCAATTATCTGAAGAATTTACTCAAGTGGACTATCTCGTCCCCTGGCGTTAGTTGCTGAATATTAACATACGTGTTCGTTTGTTCAGTCAATAAACAGGCCAAGTCTGGCTCAGGGCCTGTGGGAGGCTCTGGAGCTAAAGGGGAAAGGTCCCAGAGGCCTTGGGCTGCCCCAATTCTCCAGCTCAAGACTATGTGGAACCCAAACTGGCACCTGCAGGGCCGCTGGAGGCCCGTGGGGGTCTCAGCAGGCTCTAGGGCCAGCTGGTTACCCCCGTGGACCTGAGCTTCTCCAACAGCTGGGGAATAGAGTGAATTATCAGAAGCTTCTGACCTTGACGAAAGGTGTGGGCCTGCAGGGAAGGACCCCTCCTGTGCTTGTCTGCCTGTGTATTTTAGAAAATTAGTTCTCTGCCCCCAGCCAGGGAACATGAAGAGCCAGCCTCAAGTGGCGGGACAGGGAGGAAAGCTGGGCATAGCCCCATTGGGCATCTGGCTCTGGGGCAGAGGGGCACAGTGTGGGGACTCTAGCCTGACCTCCTGGCACCAAGGCCCTCTGTGGGCTGTAGAGGCATCGTGAAGCAGCATCAAGAACCAGCTTCTCCAAGGGCTGAGGAAACACTCCAGGATCCCCAGGGCTGAGACCTTGTTCAGTCTGATGGTAGGAGGGACAGAGGGCAGGTGTGGCCAGGCCTGTGGCGTGGGATGGAGGGATCACCGGGACCCTTCCTCTGAGTGGTGACCACAGCCTGGTGTGGCTGTGAGGCACATGCACACTCTAGGTCACCAGGTTGGGGGGTGGCTCTGGCCTCAAAGGGCATCCATGTAGCTCCCTGCCTGGGTCTGGCAGCTTTGAATAGTGGCTCGGAGCACCTGTGTTTGAGGTCACACATGTTTTGTGATTATAGGGGATATTTCTTCTGGGAGTTCCAGAAAGATTTCTGAGCTGCAGGAGTCAGAAGAGAAGTTTCTAGGCTCCAGGTTAATTACCAGGTCCAGGCCCTTAGAAGGGACCCCTAGGGGCTCACTGGCCCTGTAGACCTGAGCTCTTCCTGCAATGAGCACCTCTCACACCCTGGCCTGCTTAGGGCTTACATGGGGATGGGCTCTGCTCGGAGGGACTGGGGTACAGGGCCACAGGCAGGATTCACATTTGAGGCTCCCTTTTCCAGTTTGCACAGTAGCAGACCCTAATGCTGGTCGGAGACCCTGTGTGTCCAGGCTGGAGAGCCAGCGAGTTCTGGCCCAACTGGGTCTGAGCACAGCAGGTGTGAACACCCTCCCCTCCGGGACAGATTCTCCGGGCTCCTTGAGCCTGGCTCAATTCTCTCTAGTCCCTATAGCATAGTGACCACAGAATAAATCACAGTCAGCCCAGAGATGGACAGGTGTGGCAAACACATTGCCATGAAGACTCTGGATGCCAGAATGTGGCCCTTGAGCCTGAAACGCCAGTGGCTTCAGCACCACAGGGCTTGTGGAAACAAAGAGTCCAGGCCCTGTCAGGCCTCTGAGAGTCAGCAGGACACTAAACAGGAGCCACGGTGATTCACATGCACTGTAAGCATGGGAAGGGTGGACCAGCCAAGACCACTAGGAAGATAGCACATCCAGGGGTGGCCTTGGACTGTGTTAAAAGCATAAGCATCACCAGCATTCCTGGCAGCCAAGAAGAGCAGCCTCTCTGCTCCTGCCCAGCCCCCAGGGGAGGGGCAGCTGCACCCAGAAGGGCCAGGCGTAGCCTCTCCTGGAGACCACCAGGCTGCCTCGGGCTCTTAGACTGAGGAAGGAGAAATACCCATTGGTGGCCAGTGGCTGGTTTGGACCTCAAAGTGTTTCATTTAGCCACCAGCCTCTGCAGGAAGAGCTCCAGTGTCCAGGGTCGCCCGGTCAGCAGGCTAGGCTGATTCGTTGAGCCCCTGGAGCTGTCAGCAGCCAGGGAACACTTTTGGCCCCACCCAGCTCCAGGTGACCCATGACCCTGGGGTGGTGCTCCAGGAAAGCCATCCTGGAGGGCTCCCATCCATGCTCAGGTGATTGTGGAAAGTGCATCCTTCAAGCGGTGGAGGAGGAACAGGCCTTGTGCCCAGTGATATCTGCTGAGTTTGCAAAGAAAATGTGAGAGTTGCCCAGCCCCACAAACATCTGTACTGAAGAGTCAGGAACCTGTCTCAGTCTCTCTCAGGCATCTGGGACCTGAAGGCAGGAGGGGGGCTGTGGTCTCACTTGACTGCATGTAGGGTTGCCTGGGAGCATACGGGGAGGCAGAGCTGTGGCCAGGCAGGGGACAACCACCCCCTGGCCCAGCAGTGTCCTGGTTCAAGACTGAAGGTCCCAGCAACCCTGCCTGAGCACAGGTGTCCTGAAGCTCCCAGAAGGTTCTAATCTACAGTTGGGGTCTAGAGCCAGAACCTAGAGCAGGAACAAGGGGCACAGGGGGCCGAGGGCCGAGCTTTGCCACAAGAGCACTCCCACCCTCCAGCACATTGAGTCCTGCATGGTAGCTGGGAGGACAGACCGTACTTAGAAAGATTGCTGAGGGCAGTTGTTACTTAGCTATGTGTCTCAGGGTGCGGCAGAAGCCCTTTGGATGCAGGGAGCACCCTCCCGGCCCCTTCTGTGCCTCCCATCCTGGAGCTGAGCACAGCACCATGTGCGCCCTTGGTGGGTTTAGCTTTGAGACCACACTAACGTGTTTTATCTTTTTAATTCCAAGTGGGGAACAGGCAGGGCTGCCAGGGTGTCTGCCATGGGCTGCAGCCTGGGGAGGGAGGCCAGAGCAGGTGTGCAAATAGGAGGGCTCCATTCTGCAGCATCTGAACTTCACCATCGATAAGGCAGAACTTGCTCCTCTGCTGTTCCTTCTGCCCATGGCACAGGGAGTACCCTCCACAGCCTCAAGACACCTAGTACTAAGGCCCCAGCCTGGGAAGCTGGGTCCCTCTCCCTGGACTGCTCACCCACTCAGACACTGGGCTGCCCCACTCTCAGTCTCACTGCCAGGGAGTTTTAGCAAGGCCAAGAAACATTACAGGGAACCCCCCCCCAATAATTCTTTGAATGTTTTGTGGAGGCAGAACATTATATATAAAGAGCCACCCAAACCGTCATGTGCGCCAATGTCAATGCGCCCCAGAGAACAGAGCAGTGCGCTTAGGGACCCTCCCCCGGGTTAGGAACCCTCCCCGGGTTTGAAGAGAGGTGGGACCCTGGCAGGGCAGAGCGAGTTGGAGGCGCCCCTGAGGTCAGAGGTGCTCAGAAGCCCAGGGCATCTCCGTCCCTGCAGCTGACAGCACAGGAGTCAAGCCCCACAGCCTTCCCATTTCTCCCGGCACCATGACATCAAGTCCAGACATTTTTAGCCCAAGAATGCCATGAAATCCTGCACTATCTTAGGCCCAGCTCCGAGACACGGGTATATAAGGAATTTTAGAAAAAAGGAGAGAGATGACTAAGAATACCTCTGATGGCTCTCCTTTATTTCCTTAAGGGGTAATAACTCAGCCGCAGCCCGGCAGAGGGTACTTTCTTTAAATAGAGCATTCTGATTCACAAGCGAAAAAGGAAATAAATATTTTCTTTTCATATTGGAGAGACATCCATGAATACCAACTTCTTAAATGGTATTTTGCCATCCACATCTCACACCCCACCCCCAGTGACACCGGGATCCCACCCTCACTCGAGACGGTTTGCTTGTGAACCAGAGGTGACACCCAGTGCCCGGGCATCAGAAGAGGAGGGAGGTGATTCCTCCCTGGGGAGCCAGCTCAGCCCCTCCCAAAGGCTGCCTTTGAGAACAAGGTGCCCCACAGTCCCTTCCTATCCCCCCTCCCTTCCTCCTTCCTTCCTTCTTTTCCTTAAGGAAAGGGAGGGCTTCAAAGTAAGGGAATGCAGCAAGGCACCTAGCGCCTCCGTGCGCTCGGCGAGGCCCTGCAGCCACACACTGGGCGACAGGAAAGGCCTCAGCCACTCTCCTGGCAATGATTAGGATTGGCCAACCCTCTTTTTGCCTGGAGGAAACTGAGGCTGAGGACATAGAAGAAACCCAGTAGGTTGATGGAAGGACACCATGGCCCGGGCCCTGCTCAGTTACTGTGTCATCAACATGACCTTGACCTCCCTCCCTGCCTGGAACTGTGGCTTCCTGTCTGTAAAGCAGATTCTGAGCCCAGCCCCGTGGGCCACAGTGGGCTGAGAGCGTCTGGGGGGTTGGCAGGGAGCTGTGTGCTGTGTTCACTGTGAGCAGCTGTCTATGGTACCAGAACTCTCCAGACCCCAGAAAGGGCCACCAGCCACAGATAAGTCAGTGTGGGAAGGGGCCTCCTGAGAATAGAGCTTTTTTCAGGCAAGAACTGCAGTGTCCTCAGTTCTAGCAGCCTGTGGGGTCTAGAGCTGAGACCCCCTAATTCTGCCTGGTCATGGAGTCCTAAGGAGCTGTCGTCCTCAAAGGATTGTACTCAGAATCCCCAGGGTACTTCCAAAATGCAGATTCTGGGCCCTGCCCTCTGCCTACTAGGTTAGAATTGGTGGAGTGGGCCCCGGAAACTGCATTCTAATAAGCAATGCTGAGTAGCAGGTAGGGGCCTCCCTCTAGGGGGTAAAGGTCCTTGGCCGAAATCCCCCCATGGGAGGCTGGTTCCCAGAGGTGTAGCCACCACAGGTAGGGACAGAGCCCCCTTTGACCACAAGCCTAGTGGGAGCTGGTGGGGGCAGCTGGGGGGTGCAGAGGAAGGGCAGGAAAGGTGTACTAAGGCCCTAGGAGCAGCCTGGGGGCCCCACCACTGGAGGTGTCAGCATCTTCTCCCCCTTTTGTGAGCCTCCCTGGGGGACAGTCCTATAGGGTAGGCTGGCTGGGGCAGGCGTGCAGTGCCCTGACCCAGGCGGTGTCCTTCTGCTCTGTGTCACTGTGTGCAGTTCCTGTCATCAGCACAGGCTGAGAGCAGGATGGGTCCCACTGCTCCTATGTGCCCGGCGTTGAGTGGCCCCCAGGCCCCCATGGGCACTCAGCCTGCCCATCCCTCAGTTGATCCTGCAGCCTGGCATCCGCATGGAACCCAGCAGGCGTGGCACAGACCTGAGACCCCTGACTCTGCACCCCAGGGTGGTCACTGTCGATTGGGGCTGGGGCTCAGGCTCAAGTTCTTGCTGCCCCGAGAATAGGCAGCCTCTCTGGCCCTCTGGCTCCTACAGCCTTCCCTGGGGAGGTAGGATGCAGTCAGGCTGCTAAGACTGGAGGATCCTCAGGACGGGTAATTTGTACTGGACGTTTCTCAATTTAGAGCAACTTCCCAGCAGGGAGCAGAGGGGTGGGAGGGCAGCCCTGTCGAGGGGGCAGTGCTGTCCCTACTGATCCCTGGGGAGCCACACAAGACCTGCCCACTAGCTCCTACATGGCCCTCCCTCCCCACAGGGTCAGGCAAGAGTCCCAGGCGTTCCAGGCCATAAAAAGTCTCCCTGGGTCATGGGACAAGGGCATAAACGTTGTTGCTGCTGCCGAGGCCAGCGGTAGGCAGCAGATTTTGCAGAGCCAGGCCAGGCCTGCTTATCAGAATGTCTCCCATGGTGGGCATTCCTGGGGGCCAGGCCATCCCCTGGGGTGGGAAGCTGTCATGGGCCTCCTTGGCCTTGGCGAAAGACACTCATAGGCCCACCCAGGGCAGTGGCCCAGGGTCCCCTGCAGCCTGTCTTTCTTTGTGGGGCACCTGCCCGCCGGCAGAAGCTGCTTAAAGCTAGCATGGACACCTGGCATCCCCTGGGCTGGGTATAATCTGACTGAGGGCAGCCACGTGCAGTGACCTGGTCAGCCCTGGGATGAAAGGTTAGTCTGCTATCCGGGCAGAGGCCCCTAGGGGATGGCTGGGAGCCAGAGTCCTTTGTGTCATGGAGGAGTTGATCCACATGGCCTTCTCTGGCCAGGCCTTATTGTTTAAAACATACACGAATAAAACAGCCTAAAAGTGTTGATTTTCTGCCGTCAGGCCGTCAGGGCGTGGCTCAGTGTGTGTGGCATTGGGGAGGGGTCTGCCCTTGTCTTGCTACAGGGGCCTCACTGGCTCTAAGCTCCCGGGAGCACTCAGGATGGCGGGTCCCAGCTTGTGCGTTTGGTCAGCTCCCCTGTGCATTCTGGGGAGTAGCTTGAGGGTGCCATCCCTGCCGTCCCCTGCCGTGTGAGGAGGGGTGCCGGCCTGCAGTGCAGCCACCTGCTGGGCCGGTGCTTGGGCCTGGGCTGCCGTCCCGGGGGCGTCTGGTGAAGGTGGCTGGTACAGGGCAGGATCAGCAGCCTCTAGCAGGGCCCGGGAAGCGCTCGGCTGGCCTTTGGGAGTCCCGTCCTCCTGGGCTAATGCCCAGTTTAATTGTGCTTCCCATTGTGTCGTGTCTGTTCAATCATGTTCCAAAATACCGACATCCACTCCTTTCCCATTTAGATCTTTCTAAAGTCCATTCTGGCTTATCAGCACCGTAATTTCACAAGCAAGGCTAAGATTTCTGCCATTTAGGCCCCAGGCATTGTCTGTGGCGGCAGCAGCTGAGATAAACCCTCACCCAGAACAAAGTCGAGGTGACCTTTTACAAGGAGACGCGGCCTTGCTTCCCTCCAGACTAATTTATCAGCCGATGTTGCAGCCCCAGCGCTCAGCGAAGGCTCAAGAGAGCACGGCGCAGGGTGGGGCGAGGGGGGATCAGGATGCCTGGCGACTCCTCATTCCCAAAGGTACCTCTGGGTACCCTGAGATGTGAGCTGCAAATAGCTGGGGGATACCAGGAGCCCAGGGAGGCTGGGAGACCCAGCTGGGCATTCATTGAATAGGGTAGGGCCTTTGGGCCTGAGAGTCTAGGAGAGGTGGCCCAGCCCCTGCCCAGCCCTGTTCTGTGTGAAGGGTCATAGGGCTGGAAATGAGTGACAGTGACTCTAACAGAACAGCCTGCAGGCCTCGTCCCCCTGCTGTCAGGTCTCTGCTGAGTGGCCCATGCCAGCCCTTGTGCTTGATGTGTGCAGAGGCCTCTGGCCAGCCTGTGCTCCCTCCCTGTCCACTCTAGGGACCAGGCTTGCTCGGCCAGCTGAAGGCTTGCTTCTAGGAGGTAATAGGTGCCCTGCCTGCTGGAGCTTGGTTCCCAGGGGAGCTGCTGAGGCCCCGTGGGTGGACTTTGATATGCTTCACACATGTGAAGATTCCCCAGGCTGGAGCATGAGACCCTAGCCAGGTATGTCGGCTGGACTGAAGCCCTGGGGCACTCCTAGCAGGAGGCCACTTGGCTAGTCCCAGGCACCTGCCCTTGCTGCCACCCACCCTGTACTGTCTTCTCAGAGGGACCACAGTGGATCCTTCCTCAGGCCTGAGCTCGAGTTGGTGTGCTGCGGCCCTTGCCTCTGAAGCACAGCAAAGCCGTGATAGGGGCTGGGGAGCACATGCCTCCTCTGTCTCTCTTTCTCCCACCCAGGAAATTCAGAAGTGCCCAGCATCCTAGGGCCCATCTGGGAAAGGGAATAGACTCTGGACGTCATCTCATGGCAGAGGCTGAGGGCTCACCTCTGTCTTTACAGAAGGGACCTCTGTCCGTGTCCCCCTGCTGACCGCCTGGGACCACAAGATGTGATGCTGTGAGTCAGGGACAGGGGAGGACTTTGGCCAGAGCTGGCACCTGCAGAGAACCATGGGCTCCACCAAGGCCCTTGGCTGGGGACTTCCCTTCAGGCGTGAGTCCTCTGCGGGATCTGAAGCACAGTTTGGTTGTCCTGGCTGTGCCTGGCCCTCCTAGGAATGTACAAGTTGGGGATGTTCAGCCCTCAGCCAGCCTGGCTGGGACTAGGAAAGAAAAACCCCAAAGGAGCAAACTTGTAACCATCACCGTTGTCGTGTCCATTTGCTTGACCTCAGCATCATCCCAGGAGACGCTGCCTGTGGCCTTGACCCAAGGGCAGGAAGAAAAGAATGACAGCTGAGCAGGGGGAGGGGAGAGGGGAGGGGGAGGAAAGGATGAGGAGGCGGCGGCTGGGTGGAAAAGGTTTGTTTCACATTTTGATAAAAGCCTTCGAATTGTTACTATCACAGCAGTGGCTGGGTTGGAGGAAGTACACTTCCCTCCTCTGTAAAATTCACGGCGTCATGGGGCACTTCAATTGCGTGGACTTGAATGCTGGCAGGGGGTGGACAAAACCGGCAGCTGAGAGGGGATCTGCAGGCTGTGAAGAGTCCACCTAGATGTCCAGAGTCCACCCACACGGGGCCCAGCTGTACCCCAGCCCCTTGCTCTGCCCTGAGCCTCAGCCCTCTGGATGCGCCCTGGTGAGCTCAGGCCCTGCGGTTGTCATCAGGTGGTGCCAAGTCCAGGTGACAGTGGTTTAGAGCCGGCTGCAGGGGACTTGTCCATGTGAAGGTGGCCCAGGGGGTGTGGGTCTCTGTACACACATTTCCCCGTGACACCTGGAGGTCTAGGATCCCAGCCACTCCCAGCACACACAGGGTGGGCTTCCCAGACAGTGGGGGTGAACCCTCAGGAGAGGGCAGCTGGGGTGGCATCTGCCTCCTCCTTGCCCCCGTGTGTCCCTGCTCCCGGGTGGGCAAACTCACCGTCTTCTTCATCCACCCTTAAGTGAGTCGCCTCTGGCCCTGTCTCAGCTAAGGACAGAGGTGAGTCCGGCTTCTGTGGTGCCTGGTTATCATGGCAGATTGCTGTTCCCAGGGCAGGGGACACTCCTGGTTATCATGGCAGATCCCTGTTCCCAGGGCAGGGGACACTCCTGGTTATCATGGCAGATCCCTGTTCCCAGGGCAGGGGACACTCCTAGTTATCATGGCAGATTGCTGTTCCCAGGGCAGGGGACACTCCTGGTTATCGTGCCCGGTTCCCTGTTCCCAGGGCAGGGGGCTCCTTTACAGTGGAGGGTCCCCCACCACCCTCTGAGGCTGGGATCAGAAGGGCTATCCAGCTGCTCAGCCCTGCTCGGCCCTGCTTAGCCCTGCTTAGGGCTGTTCCTTACATTCTTAGGTTTCTGGGCGAAGTGGTGGGGCTGAGGCCACTCATCTGTGCTCTCTGGGTGTAGCTGTCTCCACCTGCCAACGAACTCCTCATGTACAGAGTCCCTTGGAGCTGTCCCTTCACCCCCATCACCTCCACATTGCATCAGAGGAAACCAGATCTTGAGAGCTGTGGACAGAGCAGCTAGAACTAGGACATCAGACTTTACCTGCACAACCTGAGTCTATTCACTGCTCCTAGTTTCAGCCAACAGGTGCATCCCTCCTCCTGGGCTTAGGTGGGAAAAGCTAGGAGAGGCTGAGAAAGATGAGGCTCCTGCAGCTGCTCTGGGGGGAGGTCAGGGCTCAGTTCCTGGCCTTGGTCTAAGCACCTTTAGACTCCCAGGGGAGCAAGGACCCCGTAAACCCCATGTTGGGTCTTTCGTATTTTCATTATTTGGACTGTGTTACATAGACCCCGTTAGTGGTCCCAGATAGGGACAGTTTGCACATTCTGAGCTGTTACTTTTTGATCTCTTTAAATGCCTGATCCTTTTTTAAAAAGGGAAGCACAGGGCAGTGCCTGTGGTTCAGTGATTAGGTCACCGGCCCCCTATACCAAGGGTGGCAGTTTTCAAACCTGGCCCCGGCCAAACTGCAAGAAAGAAAATAGCTGGGCGTTCGGGTGGGCGCCTATAGTCCCAGCTACTCAGGAGGCTGAGGCAAGAGAATCGCCTACACCCAGGAGTTGGAGGTTGCTGTGAGCTGTAACTCCATGGCACTCTACCGAGGGCCACATAGTGAGACTCTGTCTCTAAAAAAGAAAAAAAAGCAAAGCACAGATTTTTAAGACATCTGTGGCATAGAGGCAAGCGGGCTTCAGTGCTATGCAAAGAGAGGGAACTGGTTCAGAATGGGACTCACTGAATGCTGCTCAGACCCCAGACAAGCCACCACCATCTCCAGGCCTCAGTTTCCCCACTGGTTGGATGGGGGAGCTGACACAGTGGTCTTGCAGGCCCACCCGACTCCAGCCTGGCATATGAAGCTCTGATGGATGGGAGGTGCAGAGATGAGGACTTGGGGAGACCCTTCTTAGGGATCTGGAAAAAGGTGGATAACTTTCCATCGAGGGCCCCTCCCCCAGCCCGGAGGCTGTACCCTCCCTGCTGGGGCCCTCCCATCCCTGAGCAGGCAGCTGTCACTTGGGATCGCCAGAAGCCAGTGTGTCAGCTGTTTCTACTGAGGCAGAAAAGCCATACCCTGGAGCCTACAGCCCTGGTTTATCTGTGGAGTTTCTCGTCCCATAGTGTGTTTAGAGGAGACAAGGTGGAGGGGGGGTCATCAGCTAAATGAGCAATGGAAACTCCCCGGACACAGCATAGGTGCCCCAGCTAGGGACAGTGCTGTCCCTGCATTAGGGTGCCGGGGTGCTGCCACCACAGGCCCCTGTGGGCATTGGAGCCTGGCACTCCACTTGCTCCTGTGCCCTCCCAATGTCTGGAAGCAGCAGGAAACCCCTAACTGTGTGGCAGCATACCCCCGAGATGTCCACCTCTCCCCCGAGATGTCCACCTTTGTCCCTGAGATGCCCCCTTTGTCCCCTAGACGCACCACCGAGATGCCTGTCTTTGTGTCCTCATGGCCTTCTCCCTGTGTCCATATGTCCCATCTCTGTACAGATACCAGTCACACTGGGTCGGGGCACACCCTCTACATCCTAACTCAGCTAATTATATCTGCAAAGGCTCAGTTTCCAAGTGAATTTGGCACCTCCCTACATTTAAGGGCACAACTGAGCGTTAACTGTCCCCTTGGGGATCATTCCCGGGTGTTGTAGGTGGCAGAAGAAGATGCCCTAGTCCCACACCTGATCCCAAGTGTCCCCAGGCCCAATGCTGATCCCAAGGCCTCCAGGCCAGTCTCCCCATCCTGCACCTGAATTAGAGAGTGAGGAGTAGGGACCTGGGAGTGGTTTAAATTTAGGACAGGAGGCACGTGACCGGTGGTGCCACCCAAGTCTTCACAGAACGATGCTTTTACAGGGTTAACATTTGTAACCAATTTCAGTGTTTCCCATTTAAAGAAATTACTGAAAGAAACGTGAGAATTGGCTTGGTGACTCGTATACACAGGGTCCATCCACACCCCTGTGGTGTATGTGGGTGCTGAGCCCCCAAAAGCAGAGCTGAACGTAGCATGGGGGCAGGACACCCCTGAGTGTGAGTTTTACAACTCCTTTGGGCAGGAACAATTGGTTTGGGTGGGAACACACTTCAGGGCAAAAGCGAGCCAAGGAAACCCAGACTGATCCCCCCAGTCTGGGGGCAGCAGTTAGGGAAGAAATTGTACCACTCAAGGGACAGACACCCTCCCATCAAAGGGTCACTCCTGGGAGTGTCTCTGAGCTCCTCGGAGTCCACACCTGCCCCTGGGGCCCTGGTTGTCCATTTCTGAACCAGCACATGGTGAGGTTTGGGGACATGGAAGTCTCGGCTGTTCCTTGATTTGCCATTGTAGAGTCTCCTCAGAGGACGGTGCAGCTTTCAGAGCACACGTGATGAGCAGGACGGAGAGGCTGACTGGGCAGTGGGACCCGGGGGTGGAGGGGTGCCCATGCAGGGGCCTGCACTGGGACAGTGTGCCCCTGAGCACGGAGTGGGGAATCCAATTAGCCTGAGCCAGAGCCCCAACAAGGGGAGAAGGAAAGTGGGGTGGAAGGTGGGTACCCTGTGGCTGGCCGGGGCCCCACTCAGTCTCTGAGAAGGTGGTAGGCTCAGAGGGTCTGCTCCCCCCACTAGCACAGAGGCCCCCAGGGGCTGCAGCACACTTGGGATTTGATATGTGCCTGTGTGACCAGCTGCAGAAGGAAGAAATGCACCCTAACCCTTGAATTAGAAGAGCGTGTTACTAGAAGTAGCTGTAGAACATGGACCAGCCGGAAACCTGAAAGGCAAGAAAAACAAAATCAGAAACCCTGGGGCGGGAGAAACAAGAGGTCACATAAAAAATAAATACTGAACATAGTGCTGTGCTCAGTAAATATTTGTTGAATTCATACATTAATTAATTTTCCAGATGGGATTTTCATAATCCACTTTTTAAAGAAAACGAGGATTAAGCAGGAAGCAGAATCTGAATGCCGGGCCAGCCTGGTGGGGATGAAAAGCTGTAGGGTGTGTGGGTGCTGGCTGGGTGCTCCCAGGGCAGGGCTGGACTGGCTTCCTGGCCGGCCATGCAGCCGCCCGCAGAGGCAGGTGGTTTGCATTGAATCCTACCCCGGGCAGGGTGCTGGCTGCCCCTCTGCCCACCTCCTACCTTCAGGCATTCAGGTAGTCTGCCCTAGATTTAACCTCCCAGTCTCTGGGCCCCATGCAAGTAATCCTGTCCTGGGGTCTGGACCCCCAAGAGTCTGGGCTCCTGGCCCTGACTCCAGTTCACAGAAAGCAATAGCCAGGCCCAGGGCCACCCTACAGCTGTTAGTGATCCTTAACTCCACCCGGCAGTGACCGAGTTGGGGCCAGGGTTTGCATCCCCCCTGCCGTATCTCTCATTCCCTGGGGTCACACAGAAGTACCCCAATAAGTACTTTTTCCCAGTTCTCTCAGGTGTCCTTGTGCCAGGCCACAGAGCTGGTGAGAACCCCTCTGGGAGAACCAGCTCTCCAGCCTGGGCCGACTCATGCTGACCTCACCAGTCCCTCACTAGCCTCCTTGTGAGCAGCCTCACAGGGCTGGGTGGACCTTTTCCTGGCCCACTAGGTGGGCAGGGACCCCCTTGGGCAGGAGCGTGCACAGGAGAGAAAGCGGCATGGAGCCCTTGAGGGCACGGCCAGGGGGCCTGGGCATCTCTGGCATAGAGCAGAGCCCCTCAGAGCAGTCCAGGGGGGCTGGAAGGCCCTTCACAAGCCCATGGTGGGGCCCGTGCTGGAAGGCCCTTCACAAGCCCATGGTGGGGCCCCTGATGCCTTGTGAAGTGGCAGATGTGCATTCTACAGTCTATAAATCTGTTTCCTTGAGCAGTAGTAAGAAAATTGCTGCTGGGACAGGGAGGTGACCCGAGCGCTGGGGCAGGGGGTGGGGGCTGGTGCCCAGGCAGATGCTACTTCCCTCTGTGGCCTAAGACTTGCTGTGAGTACACCTCACCCATCCTGCATGCATATCCATGCTTAGCTGCTCGGCTGAGGTCTGCAGGGAGCTGGTGGCCTGGGGGAGCTGGGTCTGAGCACTCTGGGACCAATGTCTGGAGCAGGCTGCCCAGACACTAGTGAGCAGCAGGAAGCCCCCCGGACAAGGCTCCCAGTTGTCTGTGGATGGTAATTCGCCCTGGTCATGAGGGGCTCGGGTCCATAGGAACTGGCACAGGCAGAAAAGTTGCACTGGGGATGCAGAGGGCACAGGTGGTCTGCCCAGGAAGCAAGGCTGGCAGATGAAGACCATAGGGACACACATGTCAGGCTTCAATGCAGTCCACGCTAGAGGACTCGGAGGACCCCCGTGTCACCTGTGTGGCCATGTGGCCAAGGCTCCAGGAAGCTAGGAAAGACGAATGGGCCCTGGCACAGTGTGGAATGTCCCGTGTGTGGCTTGGAAGGAGACTGGCCACGGCACAGCACAGGTCGCCGGCTAATCCCTCTACTCGGAGTGTCCCCACTGCACGTTTGCTGGATGTTTGGGCCCAATCAGGCTCCGTTCTAAGGTCAGGTTTATGATGTCAGCAGTACTGGGTGGCGTTTGCAGCCGAGAGAAGTGGAGTTTTGTTCCTGTGGCCGGTGTGTTCCCATTGACAGTTGTAAAGGGGAAGCAAAGTGCACTTGTGAAGGGGTCACAGACGGTGCCCAGGGGCCCTGGGCGGATGGTCGTGCTGGGCTCATTTGCAGTCTGCCTGTGGGCAGTGGCCACTGAGGTCCCTTTGCCCATCCCATGCCCATCACTTTCAGTCATCCGCGCACTCAGGGTGGCATGCTCGGGGCGGATGGCCTGGCCCAGTGCGCTGCAGACCTGTGATCGTTCCAGGCATTGACTAAGGAAGCCCCACACTCCAGAGTTAGGCAGGATTTGCCTCTTTCATGCCCCTCCTGAGTCAGAATTACCCAGATAATTGCATTAATCTGCTTCCGAGGCCGTGCAGGGTTTGGAGGGTAGAATAATGCTGCTGTCTCCCACTGAGACCTCTGGGATTCCTAGGAGCTAGAGGAGGTGGGAAGGCCCCCTTCGGAACAAACCCAACATCCCAGGCCTTTATGCAGAAGTGGATTGCAGGGTGGTTGGGAGACCTGTGTTGCAAGCCCAGCTCTGACCCCTGGCTCTGCCACTCTTCACTCCTGCCATGGTTGCCATGTCCCTCTGCCTCAGCTTGCAGGTCTGGGGGTCCTGCAATAGTTGCCGTGTTCCTCTGCCTCAGCTTGCAGGTCTGGGAGTCCTGCTGTGGTTGCCATGCCCCTGGGGCCTCAGCTTGCAGGGCTGCAGAGTGTCTGGCCTCCCCAGACATTCTGAGAATCACAGACACGGCTTGGGAATGCCTAACCAGGCACGGAGCTTCGTGCCTTCTGCATGGAAGGGCCAGTCGATCTGCAGCCCATGGGCACCCCAGTCAGTCCCTCATTTAGGGGTGTCCAGGAGGCCAAGTGAAGCCACCCCCACCATGCTGCTCTGCTTCTCAGAACCTCTGATGGAGACTTCTCCCACTGGCTCATTGGCAGGTGGACAAGGTGACTCTGGCCTATGCACTGCAGGGCACTCAGTGTGGCAGGTGCTGGCCTGAGTTGTGATGATTAAAGTGTCTTGAGGTATCACCAGGCATCACCTAGGCAGCAGAGGAGCCCTGACTGAGACCTGCTGGTCTTGAGTGGACACTGACCTGTGGCTTCATCCTTCAGAACCATTTCCCCTTCCTGGACCGGCTCCTCTCTGGCCCACAGTGTCTTATTCTCTGCCCTGACCAGGGGCCTTGGCACCTTCACGAGCAGGTGGAATGTCTCTGTGAACTGAGCAGCCAGCCTCTACCTCCTAGCTAAACACAAGGGTCACCATTCTCACTGTCAGTGTAATGATGTCCCCTACCCATCCTGGGGCCACTGTCTGCATTTGGCAGGGGGCCGAGGGTTCAGTCTGGCAAAGGCATCTTGGGGAGAGGCAGCAGAAATTCTGAGCAGACCCAGAAGTGAATGCTGTACACTGCTTTTCTGGGCTGAGGACAACACCAGGTGGTCTTTGAATGTCATTCAAACATGGGGGACAGTTTTGGTTCCAGGGACAAGAAAAATTCATAGTTTATCTAGTAAAGGCTCATGCCTCAACAGGAAAAGGAACAGGAAGACAGGAAGTGGAATAAACTCCAGACTGGGGCTCACACAGCCGCTTTTACGAACAATGAGGGTCCAGAACACGCTTTGCATTTGATCTCGGGGAACACAGCCCCACTGTGGCCTGCCCGCTGCACCTGCCCACATTCGGTTTGGACAGACTGAGCCAACCTGTGCTCCCTTTTTCCTGGGGAGGTTTGTGAAGGCTCCATCCAGACTGAGCATGGGGTGGGCATCCCTGAGCAGCCTGGTTCTCCCCGCACAGTTTCCACAGAAAGGTCCCTGCAGGTACACATGGAAACCCAGCACCCCAGCAGGGTGTCCTGGACCCTGGGGGGACTTTGCTGTAAATGCCACTTCCCACTTCGGGCAGGGGGACTGAATCAGAAACTGCCACCAGGAGCTATAGGCCCACCCCGGCCCCAAGTTTTGGGCCAAGGACACATCTGTGGCTTCCAGAGCCCTGCTGCTAGGGGCCATCTCCAGAGTTGTCAAACAGGCAAAGTAAGAAGGCTTATCTAAGGCTGGTGGTGTTCCCAAAAAGTAGTGACAATCATTTGCCTTCCAGGCCTCCAAGGTTAAATGCAGAATTCTGAAGGTGTTCTCTCATCCGCTCTCATGTCAGTCTACTGGCAGAATTCTTATTTAATATGGAAAATATCACAGCATTTTCCAAAGACGTTTGCATGGAGACATTTGACACTTGGGAGCCAATTTTCTTTTTCTAGCACTGGAAATCAGTGACTACTAGTACCATCTTATTTTAAAGGTAACCCAGGCAGGGATGTCTGGAGCAGGAATATGGTCACTAAATACGGAATAATTATACTCCATGTTCCGAAGGTGCCCCTGCAGTTGAATGCTGCTGGCCTGTGGGAGGCCACACCTCACTGGCCATCAGACCCACCCTGGCAGTTTGCAAGAGCTCTTCCTTCCACAGCCCTGGCGTGCTGGTCCTTCTAGCTCTGAGCCATTGGGATGAGGAAGGTCTTCCCTGAGACAGATGAGGAAACCAAGGCCCAGGGAGGTGGCGTGTCCTAGAGAGCCAGGAAGGGGCTAAGGCCAGCTCAGGGTCCAGCCCCCCAACTGGGAGCCACAGCCCCAGACGGTGACGTATGGGCATCACAGAGGTATGTGTGCACACGTGGTGTGTGTGTGCACAGGTGCGTGTTTTACTCAGTCTACCAAAGCGTCATAAGCCCCAGATAAAGGCTGAACAAATATTTCCAAGACGTTCTCTGAAGAGCAGATAGCACATTCTCTGTGAGGGGGTCAGAACCCAGCAGAACTCTGTCAGGGCTCACAGGGCCGGAAAGGACCCTCCCTTGGCATCTAAACATTTGTTCCTCTACTCCAGGCATCCTCAAACTACGGCCTGCAGGCCACATGTGGCCCACCTAGGACATTTACTTGGCCTGCCAGGTGTTTTTGCCGCCGCTGCCTGTCCTACTTAGCAGCCGACTCGTCCCAGGGCCCGCAGTTCAGCCTTCCAACAGTCTGAGGGACAGTGAACTGGCCCACTGTTTAAAAAGTTTGAGGACCCCTGGTCTACTCCATCATTAGACATTTATCTGTTCATTAGTTGTCATGTATTTATTTATTTATGGACTCGTCACACATGCACCTGCTAACCTGTTTGCTCACTAGGCGTGGATTTCTCAGGCACTTATTTTCCAGCTGTTTGTTAGATGCCTGTTTCTCTCTTCATTAGACATCTGTCCATTTGCTCATCAGATGCTGACGCGTCCACTCGTGGCATGCAGGTCTGTTTAGAGCCTGCCATGTGCTAGCGGCCCTGCTGGCTGTCCACAAGTTGTCTGGGTCAAATCATTGTCCTTGCCAATTTTCTTACTCTACATAGAACAATCAAAAATAAGTATGTCACTTCCTGAAAACAGTGTCCGCCTACCCTCTGAGACAAGCACAGTGTTGGCTGAGCGTCTGTCCTGTGACAGCCTGCCCAGTCAAAAAGCTGTGGACTTGATCTAGCCTGAGGGAGAGCCACAGGTGGGCTCAGAAAGAAGGGCGTGAGATGGGGGTCTCACTGGTGCAGCTGAGGGCTCAGCAGATTCTCATCTCGAAAGCAAGTTTGGCTTAGCTCCACAAGCTGTGCTGCATTGCTGGCTTTTGCTCCTCGGGCCCTGCCTTGTCTTTGGTGGTCCAGTTTCCCTCCCTACCCACGCAGCCTCTGGCTTTAGCACTTCACAGATGAGCTGGTATTGGCCCTTAGAGGACAAAACATCTGCACAGAAGAGCAATGGGGCCTTACGGTGTGTGTGTGCATGTGTGGTGTGTGTGCATATGTGGTATGTGTACACATGTGGTGTGTGTGCACATGTGTGCGTGTGTGCATATATGTGGTGTGTGTGTTGTGTATATATGTGTGGTGTGTGCACACATGTGTGCATGTGTGGTGAGTGCACATGTGGTGTGTGTACATGTTTGGTATGTAGTGTGTGTATATGTGTTGTGTGTATGTGTGGTGTGTCTGCACATGGTGTGTGCTCATGTGGTATGTGCATGTGTGTTGTGTGTGTATGTGTGATGTGTGTGCATATGTGTGGTGTGTGCGTGTGTATTGTGTGCATGAGTGGTATATGTGCATGTCTGGTATGTGTGGTGTGTGCACATGTGTGGTGTGTGCCTGGTGGCAGGGCCTGGCAGCAGCATGTGGGCGGGAGAGAGTGGTATCCGCTGCTCCGTTCTGCCGGGGACGCCTCACCGCAGTGGGCAAAAGGGACGGACATGAAAGAGCAGAGGATAAATAGTTTCCGACCTCGCTCTGATAATGGGCGAGCCCTTTGGATTGATTAAGCCTCACGTGGCCTTTGCAGCGTCAGTTGGGAGTGACAGTAACAAGGCTTCTGAGGACTCCGCTAATTTGCACTCCATTCACCGTCTCCTGAAGCCCATCAGGGCTGCGGAAGGACCGCGCCGCGCTTGACCCCATTCAATGGGGAGCGATACACTGGGAAAGGGGCCAGTGCGCACAAAGCCCAAAAGAGCAAATTGGCGGGCTTTGTTCCTCCTTTCTCCCCCTGCCTTTCATGCGGCCTTGTGCTAGTTAAGCTCCTCATTTGTCCCCACCGGGGGCTCGGGGCTCGGGTCACCCTCGGGGGCTCCCTTTTCAGGTGATCTTGACGCCCCTCTGGCCCAGGCTTGAGCAGGAGGTGGGGGCAGGGCAGGACACCTCAGGAATCCCAGGAGCCCGGGCCTGGACACGGCCAGGCATGGGCCTGCGAAGGGGACCTGGTGGTGGCCACAGCCCCTCACTCCTTACCGCCTTGTGCACATCCTTCCCCGTCCTCAGTTCTCGGGGCACCTCTCAGAGGCCCCAGCTGGAGAGTGACATTGGCCACTGTCTTCTTCACCACTGTGGCCAGGGGGTCATGTGAGACGTGCTTCTCTGCTGCTTCCCTGCCCCCTCTGCCACGTCCTTCCTCAGGCTCCCTCAGGTCCTGCCCTGACAGAGCCCCCGCCTTTCCTTTAGGGCCCTTTGGCCCACCCCCAGCACTATTTCGCAAGCTCACCACCAACAAACCCACATGCAGACAGGGTAGGACCATCCTGCAGCAGGACAGATGTCGCCTCAGAAAGGAAAGCTCCACCCCGTGGCTCACTGGGCATGTGCTCCCTTACACGGCCACTCTGGAGGGAGTGGATGAGATTCCAACCCTCTGGTGCTCACGGCACCTCCGCCATCAGAAGGGAGACTCCGCGAATGGCAACAGCAAACATAGATGTGTGGGTCCCTAAATCAGCTGATAGGCGCTGCCCGTTCAGTGACAGGAGGAAATCCAAAAGGAAGCCACCTTCCCAAATCCCTATGAATTAAACATGGCAAACCCATCAGGTCATAGATACAACCATTTCTGCTTAATTTGCTGACACAAATAACCCCAACCACTTTGTTGGGGAGAGGGGTGTTGAGGGTGGGATGATGGGTCCCAGTTGTCTCTGCTCAGCCATTGTAATTATAAAATTGCGATAACTGTAATTTGCCACTCAGCCTGTCACTGGTTAGGAAGCCACTCACGCTGAGCAGTGTGCGCCCTGCTCAGCTGCGAGGTGTGGCTGTGCCCTCTCTGTTTCCCCGGAGGGCTGCCATCACTTCCCTTGGGGAACACACCTAAGCATCTTCAGCATCTGAACGGGGACAGTGGCTCTTTCTGGGAGCCGCTCTGAGCACCTCTTGCTCTGACCAGACATTTGGTCAGGATGCCAGGACATTCGGAACCACCAGGGAGCATCGTGCTCTCCAGGCACGGAAGTGGGGTTTCCGGGACACTGTGTTCACCCCCATTACCCACAAACAAGGTCACAGCCAGGGCTGTAGACGGGCACTTGCAAGGCCAGGCCAGTGTGCACCCGGAGGCCTGGCCACCCCCCATTAATCCTGCAATTCCAGATCCCTATCAAGGCCACTCTGCCCGGTACATTAACTCGGAAGCACGCAGGGCGAGGGGGTGTGGCCAGCAGGCTGCACACAGACACATGTCCCATCTCACGTGCCCACGTGGTCAGACAGATCTGGACTCTGCGGTCCTTATTCCATCATGGCCCCACCCTTGTCCGGAGGGTGCACGGCTGGCCGGAGAGGCTCACCAAGAATGTATTTCCTGGTAAAAAGTTTACTACAAAAGGTGGGGAAAAATGTGATAGGGACAATGCTTTCCCTCCTTGTCCACCAGACCTCCGTACCAGGGAAGCCACAGCACAGGCTGACGTTGGCACCCATGTGTATAGACCCTCTCTGCCCAGTGCTTGGTCACCTCAGCATCATCAGAGACAACTTCTGCCATGGACCTACCACAGCCACAGTCCTGATGGTCAGTCCTGAGCTCCAGGACTACCTGGGTTGAGGGTTCTGTCAGAACCAAAAGAACGTCCTTCCTGTTACCGACAAGTAAGTAAACAACTGGGATGGAGCACACTGGAACAGAGCCACGCCAGACCCTACATGGAACAGAGCCACGCCAGACCCTGCGTGGAACAGAGCCTCGCCAGACCCTGCGTGGAACAGAGCCTCGCCAGACCCTGCGTGGAACAGAGCC
>NW_003852462.1:1685775-1723567 GCF_000181295.1 Otolemur garnettii
CGTGGAACAGAGCCTCGCCAGACCCTGCGTGGAACAGAGCCTCGCCAGACCCTGCGTGGAACAGAGCCACGCCAGACCCTGCGTGGAACAGAGCCATGCCAGACCCTGTGTGGACTGGTCGGTGACACTCGAACAACATCAGGAAGTCATGTGCATGTCAGGGGCATCTAGCCGGTCCTGGGGTGAGCAGGGTCCACTGGGTCCAGGAGAGCGGAGTCCCCAGGACTGTCCTGGGCACAGCACCCCATAGCCAGGGAAGAGCCTAAGTAGCAGGCAGCGACCAGCTGGGCATGGAGGCTGTTCTGCCCAGTGCCCCAGTCTCCCACCACTGAACGGGCAGCCCGGGAACCCCATCTGAGGCACTGTCTTCCAGGGACCTGTTGGGTCAGCCCTTCTTCTGCGCTGGTGGCTTTGGGGCCTCCCTCCCACCCTTTCCCCCTGGGCGTGAGGGACGGCCGTGGCCTTCCCCTGCCAGCCCTGCCCTCCTCCTCTGGTGCCCCACGTCCTCTGATTTCCCCTCGGCTCTCACAAATTCTGCCCGTGTCCGCACCCTCATTAATCAATGTCAGGGCACGGCGTCGACAACAAGGGCGGCATTCTTCCTCGGCCCGCAGGCTCATACATCCCATTGTTCCTGGGCCGATTCAGATGGCAAGAAAACAGCCTATGCAGCACATAAAAGAGATGAGACAAAAATGAAAAGAATCGAGGGAGAAAAAAAAGGAGGCATTTTCCCCCGAAACACTCGAATAACTACTCGGCAATGATAATTTAAATTATTCATACATTTATGAAAACATCCATTGAAAAGTGAAGTGTATGATGCTCTTTGTCTCTGTCTCTGTCTCTTGTTCGGGATTAATCTTTACTGTAACTCGGGCCGGCCGCGGCCCCTCACAAAGGCCACACTCTCTTCCATGGGAAAAATGTGTCGACATATCCCAGTGAGAAGTTGGGGAGAAATTTCTGCTGACGTGGCAGCTGCTGGGCCCGTGAGATGCCAGGGGGGCCACCTCCAAATCGCGTCCCACCCACAAGAAGCACAGAATGGTTTTCACATCATTGTCACTCCAGTGACATCCATGCCATGGCACTGGGAGTTAGGAGGATGGCCTCAGACAGGAGCCCAGGGAACAGGTGCACCCACACCCCCAGGAAGGAGAACCTGTGAACTCTCTAGGGGCGCTCTGTCCCAGGACCAGTGGGCTCAAGGGTTTCAGAGGGATTGTCACACCCTGGGTCCTGTTCTAGAGCATGTAGGTGGCTGTCCCGTGGGCTGAAGCTGGTCGTCTGGGGGTCTCCCCAAGCCTGGGGCAGGAGTCATGAGTCCCACTGTTCTTGGTCCATATTTGGCCTCATGAAATGGACATTCAGGCCCAAACCTAAGGCCAGGGGTGCTGGAACCAGTCTTGACACTGCAGAGGGTAGCACTGGGGCCAGTGGCCATGGACTGAGAATTGGAATGGACAGATGTGTAGTGGTCAGTCCTCTAGGAGAGATCTGACACTCATGGTCGCCTCCACCCCCTCTAGCCCCTTGGTCCCTTCCCTGGGCTCTGAGGGCCTGAAGCCACCAGCTGGGATAGCAGAAGCTCTGTGGGAATCTTGCAGGGCAGAGGGGACATGTCACTGCTCTCCAATGTCCTTCCTCCACTGCTCAATCCAAAATGAGGTAAAAGAGCCCACTGTGGGCCTCTGCCACACTCCTGTTGATGTGGACGTCCACGTTCAGTCCCTGGGAGCTGCCCACTGTAAGCCTGTGCTGGGCACTCAGCGGGTGCAGTGACCCAACACTCCGTGTGTGGGACCTGGAGGGCGTCCTCCAGGTGCAAAGGCTGCGGGGCCAACTCCCGGGCTCCTCCAGACGTACTTGGACTGGGATGGGAGCCGGGGTCCCACAGGAACAACACTCTTTTTGGACACATGGCTCCCTGGTTTGGGGCAGGAAGACGCCAGAGGAAAGCCGCTCCCTTCTGCTCCTTGTTCCAGACGAAGGCACATCTCAGGATGCCGGGAAGCAGGAGTGTGGCCACAGTGCAGACCGATGTGGGGGCTGCTCCAAGCACCATGGCTGAGCAGAGGACTTCCAAAGGCCAGCAGTTTCCATGGGAGTCCTGCTCCTCTGTCCAGGTACCCCTGCAGCTTGTCCTGGAAGATTTGGTGTTTTTTTCCTTAACATGGGAGACTTCTCGAGAGACTCAGCCCAGTCCCCTTTAGCTCTCTGTTGGTACCATTTTGGATGGACAAGGTGCTGTCTCTCCGGCGTGTGAGTACTGAGGATGCTGCCTGCACCCTGCCCTGCTCCTGCTGTGGTTCCACACACGGAATGTCAGGTGCCTCCCCGACAGCCAGCCCTCCCTCCCTCATCACCAGTGTTGGGGTCTGGGAAGGTGCCAAGTGCCAGGAGGACACAGGGGCAATAAATCATCCCTGGTCCAACATCTGCAGGCCTCAGGGGCGAGCCCTGGCCGCTGCCCCCTGCCCCCCACTGCACCCTCTCTGACAAAACACTATTGTCGTGGCCAAGTGAAGAAGACCCGATTCCACTTACAAAGGGCCTCTGAAGCCACAGTGTGGACTGCTGGGGGGCGCCTGGCTCTCCACAGGGGCCGCGGCACACTCTTTCTCCCTCTCTGGTTCACGCTTTTCCTCTCTCACGGGGTACCCCCAAAGCCTTTCATTCAGCTTCATATTCACATAAAGACATCAAGAAAAAGACCCCGCAGAAAGAATTATTAGGCATGGCTGTCAAATGCTTTATCAGAAGGGGGCACAGTAACCCTTCAGGGGCTGGCCTGGCTGCCTCGGCCTCCTGAGAGACCCCGGCACGCCGAGGGGGAGCAGGGCCACCATGGGACACAGGAACAGGCCACAACACAGCCCTGCACACCGGTCCACTCAGACAGAAGCACACACAACACATGAGGGTGGGTGTGGATGGCACCTGCCTGTGAGAGCCTCCAGACCGCTGCTCTGTGTGAAGGCCCTGCCCTGCGCTAGCAGGGCAGGGGTGAGGGGGGGTCTCTTTGCCTTCCTGTTCTCTTTGTTCTGATTAGCAAAAGCTGCCCCATCCCTTCTCCCTTCCTTGGTAGGTATCTCTGCCCTCTTGGGACCAGGCCTGGGGCTTTTCTATGTGTGGAATCAGGGATGACTGAAACCAGATGTCCCTTAGAGGCGAGGCCATGGGCTGTTCCTCCCAGCGGGTCACGCTGGGCAGGACAAGAGTGGGTGATCCCAATGCCCCGTTCAGAAATCCCACAAACCGTGTAGGCTTTTCCAGACGCAGACTCGGTGCTGCGGGAAGGTGGGGGCTGCCCTTGGCCGTTCCCTCCCGACGCTGCCTCCCTCTTCGGCAAAGAGCTTTCTCACCAGCTCACCCCAGACTGTTTCGCCACCTGCCCGATCCTAATGGTTTTCTGCACAGCACAGCCGGCGGGGCCCACGTCTCCCTGAGGAGGGCTGCTCTGTGCCCGGGGCTGAGTTCAGCCGGGAGCTGCAGGGGAGGGGCGTGCTCCCCACTGCGGCATGGGGACACCCTCGGGATCCGGGACGGGGGCGCCCCAGGGTGGACACACCTCGGACATGTTTTCAACGTGGCTTCCTGGTGAACAGAAACCGAAAACCACATGCCTACAAACGACTCCCTCGGCAAACATTTTTATTTCCAATTAGCAAAAGAAAAATTGCTAATTTGCTGCAGTTGGACCAGGCTGACGTCTCAATCTGCGGAGTGTCAGTGCAGTGAAAGGAAACGTTTCACACTGTGTGCAGAGAGCACGCAGCTCTAAAGAGGGTCAGGGCGGCGGGCCCAGAAACCAGATTGACTGGCCACAGCGCTCAATTACTCACACAAGACACACATTGTCTGCCGTGCCAGCTCTGAGGACCTGCCTTCTCATTCTCTCCCCGCAGAGCGGGGGCAGGGAAGGGGCTGCGTGGGCGGGGCGGGCAGGGTGCTGGCAGGCCTTTGCAGTCAGTATCATCTTCGGGAACAGAGGGAGTCAGAAGTGGGTTAATGATTACCCAGGTCTGTCTGCAGTGTTGGGAACAGGATGATAAAATTCTCCTGGAGCCCGGCCGCCACTCTGCACCGGGGAGATACTGAGTAGATAACGCCCTCCGTGGTTCGGGACTCGCCAGGCAGGATTGGCTACCTCTGATGCTGCATGTCAAGGCAACTGGACGGCCCACCCTGTGCAGCTGACTTCGGGATAACCATCCCACCCCCAGCACCTGAGAACCATCTCCCCAACTCAGGGAGCCACAAGGGGTCTTTCCTCTAGGTACAGGGTCCTGGGATCCTCAGGCCTAGAGTAGAATGAGGACCAGAGCTGGTAGGGTCTCCTGGAGAAGCGGTGAGGCAGCCACAGTGCTGGCCACAGATGTTTGGCACTGAAGTAATAAAGAACCTCTCCTGAAAGCCATTGACCACGTGCGCTCAGACAGTGAAAGCCTGTGGCTGGGCCCTCGAGGATCTAAGCAGGTTTGCTGACAACGACAGACACAGCCCCATTTGGAACAGATGCTCATTACGCACCCATGGGGGCTGGGCGGAAGCACCCTGTCCTTGCTCGGCCTGCGCCGTCTCTCCATTGCAGCACCTGCCTCGGTGTCTCGGCAGCCCACACAAGGCCCATCCCAAGAAGCCTCACTGCCACCATGGAACCTCCCTGCTAACAACGTCGCTGTTGGCCAGGGTAGCCCCCAGATCAGACTGAAATCCAGGAGATATTGCAGCCCTCCCCTGTGCCCGTCTCCTCTGGCTACTTGATGGGACTTGGCCCAGGTCACATGGGGCCAGGACAGAGCAGGAAGCTGCTCAGGGGCCAGCTGGGGCTAAGCATGCCAAGATCTGCATGCAGGTGCAGGGGCCCCAGGCCTCAGCAGTGCCCTGGCTCACCCATCCTGGTCCTGTGACCACCTGGGCCACTTGTGGTTCCCCTGCCTTGACCACTTGACCCCTGTGCCCACTCCTGGGCAGCCCCAGGTATCCAGCAGGAGAAGCTCCCTGATGCTGGTGATGATGGAATTGCACATTGGTCCGGCAGCAGGGCCAGAGAGGAGTCCTGGGTGCAGGTATTCAGCCTGAATAGGGGAAGCCCTGGCCTTGGTCTTGTAGGGACAAGCTGCCCAGGCAGGAAAGGCCCAGCCCAGCCCTGGAAGAAAGAAGCCACAGCACGTTGTGGAACAAGCCTCCACCCCCCGCCCCAACTTGGCGCAGTGCTCAGGCTCCGGTCCCATGCCAGGCTGCTCAGGGCTCACACACAAGTCAGTCAGACCCTGCCTGGGGAGCAACCCAGGAAGGTCCAAGAGCAGGAGAGTGGGGATGGGTCAGCGGGGGCTGGACTGCTGACCCTGGCTTAGACATGCTGGCTATGTGCAGCTTGGGCACAGAATGAGGCCTTGGGGGATGTCCTGGGATGTTCTGGGCAGAGACTCTGGTTAGCACCCCCCCCCCATACACATACCTCACTCTGATCTCCAGGGAGACAGGTAGGGCCCTCTAGGTGCCAGGGCACTGTTGATGGCTGTGTGGCCTTAGACAAGGCACCAGCCTCTCTGAGGCTTAGGTTCACATCATAACAATCAAACCCAACAATGTATGTGGGACTTTTCCCCACCAGATGTGAAGCGCTGCTTGGATGTCTTTGCACAAAAAAGGCCAGAGTGGTTGTAGCCCTCATTGTTGGGGGGCCCTTTGTCCCACATGGCCCCCATGTGCGTGCACTGTTTCCTTCAGTGGGAATAAAGTGCTGTTGCCGGCCGTTGATCATGGAAGGACTTGGCTCAGATGCACAATGCACATACATAGCACTGTCCCCAGGAGCAGAGGCCATGGCACTCTGCAGTTGTCTGCTTCTCCCTGGCTCCTTCATGCTGGTCCAGAGCTGTCCAGAGAGCCTGACTGTATAGTGCATGTGTATGCTCTCACATGCCGCAGGTGCAGAGGCACACGTGTGCTCACACATGCAGGTGCACAGGCACACGTGTGCTCACACATGCAGGTGCAGAGGCACATGTGTGGTCATCCATGCAGGTGCACAGGCACACGTGTGCTCATACATGCAGGTGCACAGGCACATGTGTATGCTCACACATGCAGGTGCACAGGCACATGTGTGCTCACACAGGCACATGTGTGCTCACATGGTGCAGGTGCAGAGGCACACGTGTGCTCACATATGCAGCTGCACAGACACATGTGTGCTCACATGGTGCAGGTGCAGAGGCACACGTGTGCTCACATATGCAGCTGCACAGACACGTGTGCTTACATGGTGCAGGTGCAGAGGCACACGTGTGCTCACACATGTCACAGGTACATAGATGCACGTGTGCTCACATATACCACAGGTACAGACACACACATGCTCACACATGCTGCAGACACATGTGCTCACAGATTCTGCAGGTGCACAGACACACATGCTCACACATGCCACAGGTGCAGAGACACATGTGTGTTCACACATGCAGGTGCACAGGCACACATGTGCTCATGTATGCAGGTACACAGGCATACGTGTGCTCACATGTGCAAGGGTGCAGACACACGTGCTCAGGCACGTCACAGGTATACAGGCACATGTGTGCACACACATGCAGGGGTGCAGACCATGTGTGCCCACACATGCAGATGCATAGGCAGGTATGTGCATGTGTACTGGTGCACAGGCACACAAGTGTGTGCATATGCAGGCTCTCACATGTGCAGACAAAGAGGAACACACATGCACATGTGTGCTTATACTTGTACACGTGTTCATAAGATCAGAACGCACGTGCACATGTGTGCATCCATCTGGGTGCAATTTTCTATGGAGAACTGACTCTCAGCCCCAGCCCCATAACCTCAGAGCCACTATCAGGGTTTGCAGGGTGTGGAGACATTTGATCAAAAAGATCTGTAAAGTTTAGAAGGTGGTAAAGGAAACTTTACAAAGCCATCTTGTGACTCGGGGGCACCCACTGCTCCCTGACAGGCCTGTGGTGCACAGACACAGGTGTGCTGTACACCTGCAGCATGTGTGAGCACACGTGAGTCTGTGTCATGACCATGAGCTCGGGTCCCATCCACTCATCCCCCAACAGGGCAAAAAGCCACCAGGCAGAGGGCCGAGGACGAGGTGGGTCACCCCTATCCCTAGCCCTGACCTCCTCAGGTGGAAGAACTAATGACCCCAGAAGTCACACCCCACAGGCTGCGAGCTGCCCCCTGCAGAACCGGCCGAGAATGGGGCAGGCCCAAGTGTTGGAGCTGCCGGTTCTCCCCGGGAATCCTCTCTCCTCCCTCCACCATGAGGGGTGGGGCCTCGCTGTCCACCCCTAGTCCCATGGTTCTGCCCTGGAGGAAGCCTGGACTCTGGCCTCTGGTGGGCTTCAGGAGGGACAATGCCGTCATGTCTCAGAGCTTTTCCAAGTAGGGGAAGCCCAGCCTCATCTTTGCTGAGTTCCAGAATTCCCAATGTCCTCCCACCCCAAATCTGCTGTGAGACCCTGGGTGGGCTGAGCTCAGGGCCCTGCAGAGCATCCTGCTTTTGCCACTACACTGTGCTGTGGCACACACCTGGCTCAAATCTGTGCCTTTCCTGCCCCCACCTGGGATTCCCCAGTTCATGGTTTCCAAACCTTGAAAGGAGACTGGAGAAAGTATGTGCCTGCCTCGCCCTCACGGCCTGGGGCTGGCTGCTTGGAGAGACCAAAATCAACTTGAGAGGCACTTGGATAGGCCTTTGAGTCCCCAGCACCAGAGACCCCTGGTCCGCTGGAGGAAACACCTGCTCACAGACGCATCTGCTGCCACCAAAATAAAGGCATCTTTCTCCTATTAGGAAGTTATTGAGAGGGCACAACTAGGCCAATTTCAGCTGGAGCACAGCTAATCACAGTGCTGGTTGCAGGACACCTATTGGTTTTTGGGAGGAGCAGATGTTTCTGGAGCTGCCTGTTGTCCTCTGACTGACACGAGGATGCTGAGCCCAAGTCACTTCTCCTGCCCAGGAGAGCTGCAAGCACACGCCCCACTCAGGTGCACCGCCCTGTGCCCTCCCTCGGCATGCAGACATTTTTCTTTTAATTGTGATAAAAGGGTGAAAGGCTTAGGGATCATCAAATAGAATAATGTTTCTTGGTTTTTTTTCTTTAGCCCAAATAAATGTCATCCATGCCCTTCCTTCCCCTCATAGATTGCAGGGAACATGCCATAAATCTGAGCATTTGGACCACATCCTAAGGTCACAGCCTTAGGAGCAAACTTCTCAGCCAACCACAGGCCAGGTGCAGGACATCACAGGGATACCAGGGCCAGGGACTGGACTCTGGGATGGGTGGCAGAAGGCACAGCTGGGATAAGGAACAGCCCGTTGGGAACCGGCTCCCGTGTCTCCATGCTTGGGTGTTTTCAACTCCGTGAATGGACAGAAACCGCTATCCGGAACCCCGTCTGAAGCTTCTCCTCCTTTTTCAAACAAGATAAACGGGTATCACTTCTGAAAATTTTACGTCTAATAGAAAATCCATGGTGTTAATCAAGGAGTTTCTCTTTCAGGGAAGCCATTGTGTCAGGTGAAGAGACGGCTGAGCATCAGCTGCTCTGCCCTCAAATAGATAATCAATTTCCCTGAAAGCATCAATAATCAGAGGGGACATTTATTGCCCCTTGGATGCTTTATCTCTGGGGCTGAGGACAGCAGGGCCGTGATGGATACCAGATCTGCCAGGGAATGCAATTAAACTCTGGGAGGGTAAGGAATGTTATATCGTGCACAAAAAAGCAATCGAGTTCATAATTGAACTCTGTTGCATGAAATCGCCCAGAAATAAATATCACACCCGGAGTTAGGGGTCAGACGACAGTGTTGCGATACCCCGTGTGTTCCTCCCCCAGAGGCCTCAGCCTGCCCCTCTCACTCAGACACAAATTTGGAGCTGCAGCTGCCTCTTTTCCTGGGGAAGACAGTTTTCTGGTCTGTGGGCTGGCTTGCGTGTGCTCATTGGGCCCCTACATGGGGGTGGGGGTGAAGCAGAGCAATCAGGTCTATGGCTGGGAGAAAAGATGCTGGGGGCTCCACAGGGCCAACAGAGAGGAGGGCCACTGTGAAACTGGGGGGCTTTTCTGGTCCTACTCCAGACAAGAGCTTACGGAGAGAATGTAAAACCCCAGCCCAGGAGCCTCTAGTCTCCAGAGAAGTTGCATCTTCCTGTGGACACAGAGCCTGGAGGTCTCTCGTGGGTGGTGGGGGACAGGCGCCCAGCTTGGGCTGGAGGCAAAGAGCAGAAAGCTGATGGGGCCACGAGCATCACCTTCCCGGGTTGTGACTTCTCCTGGGGTGGGGGCGGGGCACCTTTGGGTCTGTTTCAGGCCTGTTTGGACTTCATGAATTTGATTTTCAAAAGAACCTTGAAAATGTTAAGAGTTTAAGGTCATCTATGCTTGGCAAAATACAGCTTTTAGTTTGGAAGGAAAAAAAAGTACAGAGGGCATTTTGGACACAAAATAGCTCTTTAAAACAGCGTTTTGATGAGTTAAGTATAAATAAATCAGAAACACACGGGTTTCATTTCCTTTAAAATACCCGTGGGCTCAAATACTAGCGGGAAAAGTGCCTGGCAAACGGTGGTTTGGGATTTTGACAAACCCAAATATTTTGAAGAGGTTTCTGAAGTGTTTGCACCCAGGTCTTCTGTCCACTGTGCTGCCCCTAAGCGCCTGTGCTGACTGGTCCCCTTCCCTCCCCCGGGGACAGGTCCAGGTGGCAAGGAGCGTGGGCACCCCACTTTCTGCCTCCTCTGCGTGGATTGCCACAGACTAACTCGACGACCCATTGCATCTCGTGTGCGTGTGTGTGTGGGTGTTGGTGCCAAAGGAAGATCAGATAAGGGATGGGGCTTTGCAACTTCAAGAATTCTAACTTTATTTTGGCGTGGAGTGGAAAAAAACACACACACGAGAATCCTGCTTGGAGTTGAAATAAGGCTCTGTCTGAAATGAGCTCTGGAACGAAGTCAGTGGTGTCTGCTCTCAGTCCAAACATCTGGGCTTTGAGTGGGGAGTTGGGCTCCTCCCCTAGAAGTGCCGGATCACAGGACTCAGCTCCTGGAGCCGCCGGCTGTGGGCACTGCTGGGACAGTGCCGGTGGCATTGGGCACTACAGGGCGACCTTCCATGCCTGTGGAATTCAGTTGGGTCCCGATCCGTATCTCTGCCATGGCAACCTTTCTTTTTTTCTTTGTTTTTTTTTTTTTTTTGAGACAGTGTCTTAGTCTGTCACCCTCGGTAGAGTGCAGTGGCATCACAGCTCACAGCAACCTCCAATTATTGGGCTTAAGCAATTCTCTTGCCTGAGCCTCCCGAGTAGCTGGGACTACAGGTGCCCACCACAATGCCTGGCTATTTTTTGTTGCCGTTGCCACTGCAGTTTTAGCTGGCCAGGGCAGGGTTCGAACCCTCCACCCTTGGTATATGGGGCTGGTACCCTACACACTGAGCGACAGGTGCCGCCTGTGGCAGCCTTTCTGAACCCTGATCACTGGGCAGCTGATTTGAACACAGTGCTTCATCAGGGGAGTGTGGACAGAGAAGGCCAGACCCCATGCCCAGCAGGTGGGCAGTGCTGCCTCCATGTTCTAGTGGTAAACTTGGAGCAGCTACCCTGAAAACCGACTAACTTCCTTCCCGTTCAGAAGTGAAATCTGCCAGGCTGTACCGGGGGATTCGCTCAGAATCACGTTGCTTGCTCTGCAGTTTTACGAACGAATAAAATTTGAGGCATCCAAGGAACATGGAAGGACACATGGGGACACCAAAATGCTATCTCTAAAGGGTGCTTTCCCAGCGAAGTGCCCTGCAGCCCAGACACACGGACAGGACCCTCTAGCCACTCTTAGTTGGGCCGGGAGGATGGGCCACCGCGCCCTGGGTCCCTGGCGGCTTCACCCTTATCTGCAGCATCTGGCCCGTCCCAGCATTCTCTGCTCACTCAGAGCCATAAACAGAAATGCCGCTTGGCAAGACCTGCCCAAAACATCTTCCCCGCAATGTTCCTTTTGGCATCCGATTAGAAAAAAAAAAAAAAAAAAACTTGCAATCAATACTCAAAGTTGGATTTTGAGATTTTCTGCAGAATTAGGCTTGGAGCATTTAACAACAAGGTTCCTTACTGTTCGGCCTCTAAATTCATAATAAAAATAAATACTTCCCCTCCCTGATGTGGAAAGCCGTGCCAACTGCAGAGAAGAGCTTGGATGTGAGAGGAAGCAGTTGGATCCACGTAAATGCCACAAAACAAACCCCTGGGCATCCTCGCAAGACCAGGTCCCTCCACGGGGACCCCAGGGAGTGAGAACGGGCCCGGCTGATCTCCCACCACTTCTCCTAATTGTACGGTGTTACGCGCTAATCAACACCCAAGGCCTTTCTCTTTAAGACAGAACAAGGCCTCAAATTACTAATTACACAAATACAGTGTCTTTTGCTAATTGGATTGGTTAATGTTAGTTAATAAAGCACTTTAAGGATAGGCAGTGTGGTATGAAAGAGGCAATTCATACGTTTAATAATAGGCTAATAACTGTCAGCAATGAATAATCAGCCGCCGTCGCGTGCACCGAGCGTCGTGCGCTCTTTCCAGCTCTGTGGACGTCTGTTACAAATTAATGCCTTCGCGGGAGCCAGCTTGTGCGCCGAGCTCCCTGTGCCTGGCCGCTGGGTCCTTTCTTGTCTTCCAGCCCACGAGGGTCTGGAGCACACTCAGCCCACAGCCCTGGTGGCTATTCGGGGAGTTTATCCTCTAAAGAAAAATGAAGGACTGTTATTTCTATAATTTATGAAAGAGCCTTGGGCTAAGCGATTAGGGACAGGACCCAGAGTCCCGCGTCCTCGTCCTGAGGTCAGAGGCTTAGCTGTGATAGTCAGTGACCCCGGGCAGGCCCCATGACCTTCACCAGCCTCAGTCAGCTCAGCTGGAAAATTGGGTAAAAAGATTGTGGTGTCGATCAGGCCTGGAGCTGCTGAGGGGAGGTGCTCACAGGTGGCAGCACCGTGGCAGTCGGGGTACAGGGACGCCATGGTGACCTGGAGGTCTGCTCATCATTCAAAGGGCCAAAACGCTAGTAGAAAATCAGGACCTACGAGCCTGCACTTGGACCCCGAGACCTGCGACTTGGGGAAAAGCTCACACGTCCCGCCTGCTAGTTCCCATTCCTGCACTCTGCCAGCCTCAGCTCTTCAGACCACCTTGAGAGCCTAGATAGAGGCAAAGGGCTCCCACATGGGGGATCCTGGGGGCATGTCTCCTGAGAAGGCCTTGCTCCCTGCACAGAAGAGCCTGTGGGAGGCAGGCGCCGGTCAGCAGTGGGCTTTACAGCCCATGTCCTCCATCTGCCCCATCGGGAAGGGCACCAAAACCACAACTCTCGCCCAAGTCTCTGTTTTGAGATGTGGGCTCCTTGCTGTCTCCCAGGTGCGTCTGTCCTGTCCAGTGGGGGACAGTGAGATCTTTAAGACAAAGCAGAATCACTAGTGGTGGGCTGTCCCTGCAGTGGCCACACTGACTGAGTGGACAGGGGTCTCCCTCTCCCAAGGAGAGTCCCCAGGTGGGGGGATGTGCACAGCTCCCACCCCCGACTCAGGAGTGGAAGCCCCAAGAACACAGTGTTTTCTACGAAGGAGAAGCAAACCTCACACATGCATTTGCTTGCAAAGGCAAAATGCCTGAGTGTGAGGCTGAGAGAGGGCAGGGTGGCGAAGATTCTCTGTCTGGGTGACGCGGCACAGAAAACAGAGGTTGCCAAGGGAAAGCAGGGCTAAGGAGGCTCTGTGCCTCCTGAGACAGAGTCCATGCTGGGCAGTGGGTGAACCAGCCGGGGCTGTGTTGTCCCCTCCCCGCCTCCAGGGCTTCAAAGTTGCAGCCACCCTGCTCAGGACCACAGGCCAAGGAAAGGACGTCTGGTCCCCCTGAACCTCTGGCGACACATCCCACCCACATCTGGCCGTGAGACCCTCATGGTCTCTCTAGCCCTGCCCCTCCTGCCTTACTGCATACCAGCTCTGCAGGGCTCCCACAGGACACACTGGGGCTTCACCCTGAGGTTGCACTTTTTTCCCACACCCTGCCTGGGTCACAGCCGTGCAGACCTCAGCTCCGTCTTCAATCTTCGGGAAGAGCAAATAAATCGTGCCATTGAACACCCTCTGCCAACTCTAAGAATAGCCTGGAAAACCCAGCCATGGCCGAGAATACTTCACTCTTTAAGATCAGCCCTGTGGTCCGGATGCTATGTGTGCGTGAGCGTGCCCGTGTCTGAAGCCATATAAGCAAACCTCCCTCTGAGGGCACAGTGAACTCAAAGCTCCCACATCCATGCAGGGTGGTGGGTGGGGGTGGTCCAGGGCCACCGTCACCCTCATGTGGGCTGTGGGACCAGGTTCCCTGGGAGTGTAGATTGCCCACAGATCTTTTCAGAAGCTGCTGGGTGGACCTGGAGGTCGGACAGGGTGGCACACCACACCTGCAGATGCCTTAGGGCCTCCCTGAGGTGGCTCATTCCCTCACTGCACCCCAGTTCTCCCCCTGCACTAATGGGGGTCATTCCTCTCTGTCCATCCCACAGACAGACAATGACCTTGTCACGTTTACTGACAGCTGCCCTGTGTGGCCGAGCATCGATGCGCCACCCCCACCTTTCCCTCCCAGGGCTTCCAGGCCACTTGCTGGCCGCTGCAGATTGGGCTGTTAGCGGGAACATTTCCCTCCCCAGGCCCTCACCATCGGTGGACTGGGTTTTTCCTGCAACTGTCTACTCTGACTTCTGGCAGTTGGAGTAAAGGCAGAGAAGGACTCAAAAGGCAAGACGGCAGGGAGAAAGGAAGTGAGCAGGTGCCTGCATGTCCCTGAGGTCTGGGCAGCGGCATGGAACAGGCCCCAAGAAGCCCCAGGACACCTGGTCCTCAGACGCAGGCCAGAGGAGGAGTGGCAAGGTCACAGCCCTCATTTCCGTGATGCTGGGACAGCAGGGAAGCGGGCTGTGGAATAACACTGCACCCTGCATGGCAGTCCGTGCCGGGAGCAACACCTCGGCGTAGGTGTCTGGTTTGCAGCGCCTCTGCATGCTTCTGATGCCCTGACCACACCCCAGGGGGCTGCGTGTCTCCCTGCATCCATCTGCGGTCCCAGGACCCCCACAAGATTGTTGTGAAATGAAACCAACAGAGAATACTTTCTGACCCTCGTTGAGCTCTCTGGCTGAGGGTCTGCAGAGAGACTCCCGGGCCTCCTCTGGCAACTCGCCGATGCATTCCGGATGTGCCACGTGGCTCTGCAAAGGCGGTGGGAGGGGGAGCAGTGAGAAGAGCTTCTTATACGCCCAGCGTCACCAGTCTCACTGAGGCCTGTGCGCAAGGGGACGAGACCTCTGGCCTCCCGGGACTCGCCCCTCAGGCTGGCGTGGAGGTAGGCCAGATATATTCCAAAGCCACCCAGACCAGAGACACTTAGCGCTGGCTGCTCAGCCACCAGACCTACTCTGAGAAACAGACCCCTCCCTATCTCAGAGGGGGGGAAATACCCCCGATTGTTTTGAGGGTTGGGGTAGAAATTCCAACGAACCTTTTCGGATTTCCTTTGTGACAATCTGTGTGCTTCTCCTTGTTGGAAACCAGCAAAGAAGGAGCAGAGGGGTCTCAGCTGCTGCCACCTTCACACCGTCTCCCCCTCGTGGGAAGCGACGGCTGAGAATGTCTCTCCAGCAGCAGCCCCGGCAGGGCACGGCCGACAGCTGTCTGCAGGGTTGGGAGCTCCCGGCTTGCCCAGTGAAGACCTTGCTGTGTCCTCAGACCCCATGGAGCATCTGGGGCCAGGTCCTCATGTAATTTTCCTGCATGGTTTTGCTGTTGGTGTTGGCAGCGAGTGTGTGCACAGGCACCAGGAGCAGCTAAACCTCCACTTCCACCGGAGCCTTCTGTCCCCACAGAGGCATCAGGGAAGCTGTAGCCTGCTGCTGCCACAGGACACAAGTGCCTACCGAGCTCTGGCCTCCTTCTAGCCAGCTGGGTCTGCCATGGCCAGGGGGCTAATGTGTTTCTAATGCAAAAGGCCACATCATGCCTAATAGAGGCTACCTGTGCTCACATGAGCTCTGTCCCATATTTTTTTGTTTATGTTTACAACCCTTAGAAACTGACCGAGCCACCCTCAACTTGGAGGTACGTGCAGATAGGCTATTGCTGCTTGTCACAGCCCAGCCTGCCTGGGATCCTCTGTATTGCAGGCTAATCTCCACTGGAAGTTTCAGGCTGTGGGTCTTGGCGGCTTCAAAAGTGGACAGTTCCACCTTGAGTGGCACCATCGCTGTGTGTTCTTGCTGTAATGTGAGGGATCGCTGGCCGGGCCCTGCTGTGGTTTGGGTCCTTCTCATGCCATCAGCTCATCAAGGCCGTCTTTCAGTGCATTTGCACCCTACTTCCCAGAGAAGGGTCTACACCAGTTGCTGACCAGGGCCTACAGAACTCAGAACCCAGGGAGCCGACTCTGAGCCCGGAAACGTGCCCAGTTGTTACAGCCAGCCCCACCCACCTCTGCCACACCGTGGAAGGAGGGAGAGGGTCAGACCGGCTCCTACATTAGGCAGCAAGTCCCTGAAAGCCTCTCGCAGGCAGGCTCAGCCCTGAGTTTGCACGAGCCTCTGGGAGGGAGAACAGTCCTGCAGAAATCTCTCCACAGCATCCTCAGGAGGTTTGAGCTGGACCCATCACCTGGAAACTCCACAGGGTTAGCCTGGGAATCAGAGGTGGAATGGGCAGCCTTCACCTGACCAAGCCCTGCTGGCTCCGTCTGCTCTTCCTGCCCACACCCCAAGGAGCTGGTCTGGGCCCTGGGGAGTCCTGGCTGCAGCCACAGTTGCCTGGACGCTGTGAGATTCCCAAGGCTGCTTGTTTGTCACAGAGGATCAGCCCGAATTCCTGAGCACAGCTGTTCCCGTAATTGGGTCCCATTAGGAGAGTGTGCGGTCTTGTTTGGCGGCTCCCTGCCTCCCACTGCCCCCATACACGGTGGTCCTGAGTTAGCACAGCAGCTGCGGCCAAACCCGGCACTGGAGACTGCACCGTCCCCTGCCCCTGCCCACAGATTGGAAACATTCTCCATGGCAGAGAAAGCAAAGCCCCTTTTCCTCCTCTTTCTTCTTCCCCTTCCTCCAAATGGAACCTGTTCTGTAGAGTCCACATAAGGCAGTGGCTGCGACAGTGCCTGGTAGAGTCCCCCAGCCTGGACTAGAACCCCAGCCCTGCCACGTCCTGGCTCTGTGACTCTGGGCAGGGTACTTGACCTCTCTGAGCCTCAGCATTCTCAGGGGATTACCTCAGCCAGGAAGCGCCAAAGACAGTGGGCAGAGCCAGCACATGGGTTGCTGTTACTGTGGTTGCCTTGTGACAACTGGGAATGGCAGTGACCGTACTTCTGGCTCCGTCGGCTTGCAAGATGTGGAGCCCACAGGCAAGGCCCACAGTGTCCACAGGGAATGAGTGAGGGGAATTGGTTGAGACTGAATTTGATGGGGAAGGGTCCACAGGGACAGGCGATCTGGTGTCTCCAATTGCATCATTCCTCGGTCCCTAGGAAGCCCAGTCTGCCATTCTTAAGGGAATTAAAATTTGATTCTGCTTTGCAATGTGGGGTGATAATCTCAGGCCCTTCCACCTTCAAATAATTAAAGGTTCCCCCAACTTGACAAATAGAGTTGTAGGTCACAGTCTGAAGAGGGCCCAAATCCTGGAGGTCAAACCTCCGTCCCCATCCCCATGGTCCTGGGTCTCGGGACCTTGAAACACGTATGTGGCTGAGGGGTCGTTACAGGGATCTGTGACCCTCCCTGCTCACAGATCATGCCATTAGTCAGCAGGGGCATGTTGAGTCCATTAATAGCTTCGGTCAATTTCAAGGCCATTTCCTTAACTAAAAAGGGTTGAGAATAAAAGATAAATGTTTGTATAGAACCAATAATTGATCTAGAGATTTACTTTCCCCACGGGGAAATCTCAGCCCCCTGGGAGGTTCTGAGAGGCCGAGTCGCCTTGAGGGGTCCACAGGTGGAGGGCACAGGCACCTGCCTGCCTCCTGGGGTGGGGACAGAGATTTGTATGTCATCAGTGTGCAGAAGGGACAGTGGGAGCATGCAAAAGCAGGCTGGGGGAAGCCACCACAGCCCTGGGAGAGCGCGCCCTGCAGATGTGAGGGGGGACAGCCACCTGGCCTTGCCACTGGCAGAGCTCAGTGTTGGATTAAGTGACCACGTCTTTGGGTTGGTGGAGAATTCAAAGCCCTGGCAGGGATGCCAAGAAACCTGGGCAGCCCTGAGTTGGGGTGATCTCCCTCTCTCCTCTTTTGAAAGGGGTAGGACACTGAATGAGTGAAGCACCCACCAGGCGCCCACCCTTGCTCCTCCTGCAGCCTGCTGTGTGGTGGCCTCTGGTCCCCTGGGCAGCATCCAGCTCTGCGTAGGGAGAACTGAACAGATCCCAGCTGACGGAGGTCCTGAGGGGGAAGACCCAGAGGTCAGAACTCACCAGGGCCAGCCAGCAGGAGGGCTGGTCAGGGAAGCCCCCCACATGCTCTGGGAGCAGACAAGCGGACAGAAACCACTTGGGGCCAGTGCTCACAGCAGGCAGCCCCTCCTCACAGGACCTCCCTTCTCCCGTTCCATGTCCCCCACCATCTGTCTTGGCCACATTCAGCATCTGTCAGTCTGTGTTCACCCTCACCTGGGGCAGACCCCCTGCCTGGCCTGCAAAGGCTTCCACTCTGGGACGCTCCTCCCACTCTGGGGCTCTCCTCCCACTCTTGGGCGCTCCTCCCACTCTGGGGCACGCCAGAGTGGTCCCCCTGCCCCGCCATTCCCCTCTCCCTGGCACCTCCATGGGTCTCCGCAGCAGCCCAGAGGCCTCATGCTTTCTTCACATTCACATTGCTGTGGGAGGGGGAGGGCGGGTTATCTGCTGTGTCTGCCCCGGAGTAAGTGCTGTCTAGGTATTTTAAAGGTGTCTTCCAGGCACTGTGCACAGGGCAGTATAGACAGAGCAGTGACTGCTAGTAAAATTGGGATGTGAAGGGACACCCAGCATTGACCTCAGGGAACCGGGTAAGGAACCAGGAAGGACACGACTCTGCAACCTGGGGCAGAGGCCTTCCCTCCGGTCACTCCTTCTGCAGAGAGGAAGGTGTGGGCATGAGACCAGCCTGGCCTGGGCAAGGCGTTCAGGCCAGGGGACAGAGCGCTCGCAACCGGAGAGCTGCCAGTGAACAGAGTGTTCTTGGAACATCAGGAAGTGGCGGGCCAGGTCCAGCTCCTGGGTCTACAGGGCCGTGCCCGCCAGGCAGGGCAATGCAGGGCAGGGTGTGACAGGGGCAGCTTCAGTCAAAGAAAGTCGCTGGGCATGCGGCTAAGATTTGCTGGCCCCCTTTGCAACTCTTGTGGCCAGAACACTGCAGAAGGCCCTGCCACACCCAGACAGGTCAGAGCATGCCGCCTGCCTGGAGCTCAGTCCTCCTGGGGAGGGTATTTGGGCACAGCACGCTGGGGGACGAGTGGACTGCCCTCACACGGAGGCCCCAGGAGCACAGCAGCCTGGGCTCTCTTGACAGCCAAACAAAAAGGATTTGGAAGGCGGGAATTTACAGTCTCTCACTCAGGGCTGCCCCATGCCCATGTGGGGTTCCCTGTGGGGAGTCCAAGGCAGATCCCCAACTGCGAGGTCCAAAGCAGAAAGCTTGGGAATGCCTTTGGGAAGAGGATGCGGAGGGCGGGAGGGAGAGGTGAGGAGATGGCGGCTGGGAATGTAAACAGCGGTGTGCAGACCTGTGTGCATTCCGGGGATGGGCTCTCTGGAGCCTGGGGTCCTTTCTGGGCCACACTTGACTGTGTAAATATTTTCCTTAGGAGCAGAGAGCGCCTCCATTCATTGGACAGATCTCACTTGAAAGAACTGAGAAGTGTCTGTTTAGGCATAAAAGCTAAAAACGGTGTCCAAGGAGCTTTAAAAAAAAAAATCATTTCTGCAGCTCAAACACAGCCAAGCTGACTTTTTTAAATGCAAAAAATAAATAAATATTATCCCACTCCCAGTTGAGAGCTCAAGAGTTTGTGTCAACACCACTGGAGTCTTTACTCTGGGAGCCAGAGCTGGGTCGGCCGGTGACTAACTGCCTTTCACGATTCCTGCCGGGGCTGCCAGCGGGGCACCACCCAGCTCAGCTCAGGCGAACATGGCCAGAGGGAGCTTGGACGTGGAGAGAGACCTGGCCAGGGTTCAGGTGCAAGTCCTGGTCGGAACTCTGGCATGTGGCTTCTCCCCGCCGGATGTGTCCACCCAGGCCCTGAGTCCTTCCCCAGCACAAGGCCTGGTAGGAGGTCTGGATCTGAACCCAGACTGCTCTAGGTCCTGTGGTGCTATCTGCTTCTGTGCCGTCTACAAGATGGGCAGCACTCGCTCTGGCCTCTTCTGGGTGAAGGGAAGAAGGGAGGAACCGCCTCCACCCTGCCTGGGACAGGGTCCCCTTGTGTTGAGCCGCCAGGAGATGGCCTGCTGCCGTCATCGCCATCAGGTCACTGCTGCTATCACTTTTATGCAGCATGTACCCCAGAGAGATCAACAGAGATTGTAAGAAAATGAAGAATGGGCTTTGTTCCTTAAAGGTGTGTCTCCCCAGAAAGGGAGGGTGCACAGGGAGGCCTGGTCTCAGCTCATCAGGCCTGTTCCAAGGACACTATTTAGTTGGGTATAAAACCCAGGGTGCATAGAAGCCAACAGAGACGTTTTGACCCTTCTGCCCAGACTGTGTCTCCAGCAGAATCTGGAGCCCCTGCAGCCCCACAGCCTCTCTGAGGTGAGCAGAGCCAGACTCAGAGGCAGAATGGGGTGTCAAGGTCAGGGGGCCCACCAGTCCCCCTGTTAGGACAGCCTGAGTGCCCTGCACAGGCAGCCCTGAGCCCCTGTCCGTCCCCACCCAGGGGAGGGCCTCAGGTTAGCCTCTAGCCGGTCCTAGACACAGACCTGCATCTTTGGAGATGAGGAACCTGCTTCAGGAATGGACAAGGAAGAAATGTAGGTTTGAGAGAGAAGCTTCAATCTCAATGGCCCAAAGCAGTAGGTGGGTAACACAGTGCTTGGGCCCAGGGCCGTGGCCTCCACCCCTTGGGCTTGGGAGTGGCGGGGGCCTGGTCTGGGTTTCCGCCAACAGGCACGTTTTCAGACACCTTAATAACGATAATTTTGGAGGGCGAAAAACCTTCTGGGATCCATTCGTGACACCAAGTAGAAAGCTCAGCCCCCCCGGGACGTGCCAGAACCCCAGAGCTGAGAGCCAGCACGACGTCTGTGTGTGTGTGTGCCGACTCTTTGCCGACTTTCTGGAGAACAGAGGGTATTTATTTTAAGAGTCAAAAAAGATGTTTTTACCAACCCCACTTAGCTAAATCCTGGCGCTGATACCCGCGAGAGAAGCTAAATGCCAGAGGTCAAACCTCGCTCTTTTGGCTAAAATGCTCAATCAAAACACACCTAATACTTCTGCCGGGGCGCGGAGCCGGCGAGAGCCCACAGTGGCTGCCAGCGACTGACCAGCCAGCGGCGCGTGTGCCGAGGCCTAAGCCGGAAAAGAAAGAGCGTTTTCAGCAAGGCGGCGTTGGCCGGGCAGGAAGCAGGGCTGGAGCTCCGGGGGGTGTCCGCCCGCTTGTCGTCCAGGGTCAGTGGTGGGTGAGCGGGCAGAGTTAAGGACATTTGTACTTGCCAGGACGTCCGCATGTCCAGCAGGCAGGTCCGGAACCTGGCTCAGGTCCTCTGCTTGTAAGAGGGAGCTTCTTCCCTCCCCGTCCTTGGGTGCCTGCTTCCTCCCAGGGTGGGAGGCATGGGGGGTTGGGGTGGGAGGGAGTAACCCAACATCATCTGTGACCACATTCTCTATCCCAGTGACCACGGGGAGCTGTGTTCTGTGCTCTAAGAACCTATAGAGAGAACTGTGGAGCCTGGAGGTGAAGCGCCTGCCTGAGGTTCCCACCAGCCCCTCGCTCTGTACCCTGTAGGCAGCATCCTGGACTTCTAGTGTCCATGGAATGTCCAGCTCTGTACCCCCACCTGACGACAAGCCCTAGTGAGTAGGAAGGGGCACTTTGAATCCATGCACAGACCCACCTACCCCTCTGGGAACAGAGGGAAGGGCCCCCGGGTGTCATGACATGGGTACCCTAAGATACGCCATCCCAGGTGACCACTTGTGAGCCTCTGACAGAGGATGGTGGCTCTGGCCACCTTCAGCCCAAGAACTGTGGGATACAGTCGGGCCTAGACAGTGTTCAGCTGAGCTAAGGGGCTGCACAGTGGTGGGAGGAGGCCATGTGTCTGCTCTCAGCATGCCAGGTCCCCTGCTGAGAGCGCGGGTGGGGAATGGAGGGGGGCACTGCGCTCCTGAGATCACATCACATGCCGGTTTGACCAGGGGCTCCTGGGTGAGGCAGGATGGGTGTGGGCATCTCAGACTCAGTCCCGGAGCCTGGAGGAGCAGGAAAGGCTCTGCCTGTGGCCTGCGAGCCCCCCAGCCTCTGGTAGACAGCAGAGCAGTAGGCCCTGGATGCATTTTCTCTTGTGGGTGGGCCTGGACACCCAAATTCCCGCCAGCCTGGCTCGGCTTCGGTCCAGCCCCTGTCCACATGGACCGGTGTAGGGGCATATTCTCAGGATGCGGCCCCTAGCCCTCCAGGAATGGACAAGTCCTACCTCCACACCTTCTGGTCAGCTGACCAGGAGTCCATGGGGACCTCTGATCCTGTCTGTCAGATGACCATAGTTAGAATTTGTCTGGAAAACTCCCCCATGCTTTCAAGGTATCTCGTGTGTCCTGCAAGGCACAGGGCGTGTTGGTGTTTCACATGGCTGCCTCTCAAACCAGGGCCGTGGACGGGGACAGAGGATGGTCAGGCCACCAGCGTCAAAGTGAAAACAGGGCCACCATCCTGTTGTGGGGCGCGGACAGCCAGTGCTCCTCCCCAGAGTCCTCTCACAGAGGCTGCCCTGGGCCCAGGTGATTTCTGTAGACGGCCAGACACCCCTAACCCCGGCCCCTCCAGACTGAGTATTCCGGCTCCTGGGGGCCTTTTGCGCAGCCTCCAGCAGGGATCCTGGCACAGTGGACAGGTGGTGTTCTCCTCACTGGTTCTGTCTTCCAGAGTTGTTTTACCTAGATGCAGAAGCCCACGCTGGCCCTGCCACTCACCCTAGTGCTCAGGGATGCTGGACCATGAGCAAGCTGAGCCTTGGTGCTGCTGGGCACTGCCTGGTATAAACTGCTTTCCAGAGAGGCCCCACGCTGTCTCTCCACATGCTCAGCACGCGCTCAGGGGCTTGGTGAAGTATCTGTGTGCTGGCCTGTCCCTGCTGCCTCGTGGCTTGAGCGAGGACGGGGCCCCTAACAGGGTGTGTAAAATACTGTTCTCCTTAGAAAAAGTAAAGCTCAGTTTTTCTCCTGGTTCAAGCCACCCATTCAGAAAGCTAAGCACAGAACTTAACCCAGGTCAGGAGACCCTGTGGCCCACAGCATGGGGCCCACACCCTGCGTGATACAGACCGTGGTCTCTGTCCCTGCTGGGTGAGGGTGTGCAGGGTATAGGCCAGGCCATACCGTGGTGCACAGAGGTCCATCTCTCTCCTAGGGGATGCACGAAGGTGACTTCTGACTTTGGGCGTTGTTGGTACAGGCCTCTCTTGGAAGCCATGGGCCTTTCTGAGGTCCAAGAGGTCAGCCTCACTGATCCCTCCAGTCTCAGCTCACTGAGAGTCCAGCCAGCCTTCCTGGTCCTGGATTCAGCAGGAAAGCAGAAAGAAAGATAGCAGAAATGCAGGCCTGTGCACAGGCTGGCCTCGACCCGGCAGCTAAGGCCAGCCCCAGGTTCCCGGCCCCGACTAGGGCAGAGAGCCAGTGACCCTGACTCTTGCGGGCTGTCCTCTGGACACTTGCTTGGAGTCTCCTCTGCAGAGTTCACCTTTTCTTACTCTCACTCTCTCTTTGTTTGAACTTACAACCGCTCTCCAAACCACAGTTTCAGAATCTATTAAAAGAAACATAAAATCCCCAATTGGTTAGAATTCTCAACATTTAAAAATATGACTTATTGTTATTACAGCTGAGCTTGGGCGAGTCAACCCGCCCCTTGGAGCGCGGCGCCTGGTCCTCCCACCTGCGCCGGCGGGCACCGATGGGCACTGCACACGGGTCCTTGTCATTTCTAAAAGCCACAGTGTGATTCTAAGGGGCTAGGGAGGGAAACCCTTGGCTTCCTCCTTGTTTCTCACCTTACTTTTCAAGTATTAGTTTCAGTCTTGGTTTCTGTTCTTATGGGAACGACACTGCAATTTACATACACATGTCTGTGCACGGCCACTTTCGGTCCGCAAGGGAAAAATCCAATTTCTGCAGCTAATTTGTCAGTTTGCTTAGCTTAGAAAGCACTCTGGGATCAGTCGCTGAAACGCCACCCCTCTGGAGCCAAGCTTGGTGGTTTTTAAGAGGAGATGCTGGCAGAATGCTACGGGTTTCCAGAACAGGGCCCAGGAAAGAGCCGAGTTGAAGCCGTGCGGGTGGGAGGAAGATCCACAGTGCTGACAGCCTCTCTCTACTCTCTGTGGCGAGCTCCATCCGTGAGCAGGGAGCCAGGCTCGGGAGCCGGGCTCGGGCGCCGCTCACCGCTGGGGCCCTCAGTGGCCTCCCAGGGCACTTGCACATGCTGGGCACCACACCTTCTGCCTTAGACTGATTTTCTTCCAGAAGTGCCTCCAAAAACCATGAAGGGAGATCCCCTCTGTAAAGAGCACCTTAATATGTTGCGGGCTCTGGTTTGCCAGAGAAGAGGAAGCAAAGAAATGGCATCTGCTGGCTCCCCTGCTGCAGCCCTGGGCCAGCCCTCCCCAGGGTGTCCATGACCTCTGTCAACCCTCCCATCCACTCTGTCCTGGATCCTGCATGACCCTTCCCTGGTCAGACTATGAACCCTGCCAGGGCAAGGCTGTGTCTCCCCTCCTGCACCCCCCACCCACAGGGCAGAGTTATCTCTGAACACAGCAGCTCCAATTGCTGGTGGGACTCAGAGGAGTCGTGATGCACTTGTGGTGTTCTTGTGTCCCCAGCTGCGCCTCTCCAGGGAGGTGACGGTCCTGAGGGGAGGCCCAGAGTCCTCAGCAAACAGGGAACCTCTGTCCGGGTAAAGGGTCCTGGTTATCAGCACAGCCCTGTATTCACATTATCTAGAAGCCACTCGGTTTTACCCCTGCGGTGTTGGGAACATCCTTGGTCACTCTCATGATTGATTGAAAACCCATAGCAGCTTGTGATCAGCATCTTGCCGGAGACTAACTGCCCCTCTCACTTGCTTTGCAGCAAATACTGACCGATGCAGAAGCGTCGTCCCAGGAGGGCTGCATCAAAAAGGTAGGAGGCCCCTGCTGCGTCCACTGCTCTCCCGCCCCTTTGCCATCCTGGTCGGCCGACTGTGATTTCAGTTGTCCCTGAGTTGTGAGTGTCCAGGTGTGTGTCCCTGGAGGTCCCAGGGAAGTGCGTTACCTGGTGGCCCTGCGTGCACAGAACGGCAGCTTCCATGTGACCAGGACAATGCTTACATTCAGGCTGGTGGGGGACTTCGCTGAGTCTTGAGGCTGGAGGAGAGTCCTGTGCCCGTGGGGACCCTGCGAGGCTGTGTGGGCAGAGAGTGAACAGACCAGATGCAGCTGGTGCTTGTTTAGCTGTTTAGCCGTCCTCACTGAAAAATCACAGGAAGAGTGTGGTGGGCACGAGGGTAGAGGTGGGCTGCTTCTGCTGCACTCACTGCTTCCAAAGAAGCCCCTGGCATCGCTCTAAATATGCAAACCGTTAGGGCAAGGAAAAAGTGTCCACGTGGCACCAGCTCCCTCTCTGCTGACTGATGGCATAAGGGCTGGTGGACAGACAGCAGCCCCGAAAGGTCCAGAGAGAGAACCGGGGGTGGCAGCCTGCGCACACATGCACTGGGGGAGCACACACTCAGAGCCAGGCACACCTCTGGCTTGCAGGCTGCAGTCGAGATGGAGGAGGAGGAGCCCAGTCACCAGTATGCATATGCGTCCCCTGCGGCGCACACACGAGCACAGACGTGCACCCACAAGGTGGCTGATCCCGTATTGGGGGTTTTCCCATAAGATGGAAGTGGTATCCTCTCTCTGGGCATCTTTGCTTCCAAGCATGACTCAGCAGAGAGGGTCTGGCTCATTGAGGTCACACTCAGAGGGCACCTGATGGTGAGTCAGCAGGTCTGTCAGTGTCCCTGGATCAAAACTACCCCTGGATTCTGTGACTCGGACGTGCACGCAGGGCCAGTATGAGACTGGTGGTTGGTGAGGGAGCTGATGCTCCTGAGCTGAGAGTTCGCATCACGTGGGCCCCTCTGTGCCCCGAGTGAAAAGATAGCCCCAAGTCTCCATGGTCAGAGCCGAGGCGTTGGGCGGCACTCCCCAGACAGGACAGGCACCTGCCACCTGAGTTTTGTCCACAGGGAGGGGCGGCCTCAGGTTCAACCCCTGAGACACTGATTTTGGACAAAATGCTGTATTGAGAGACTCTTTGTCCTGCAGTAACGATGTTGGCAGTGAGTAGGTTTAGTATCTTGTCATCCCCAATTCTCCCATGTCTGCAGCCAGCCTCGGTGGGACCCTCTCTTCTGGCGAAAGGTGTCCATTCTCAGTACCCCCTGCCTCAGGGGAGGCCTGAGTCCTTTCCAGGGCACCCCGACTGTACTGGGTGTAACTTCCCACAAGGTTATTTCCCTCTTTCTCTTTCTCCTTTCCTGCCGCTTTAAACAATTTTATATTTTCTTAAAGGAGACGGGGCAGTAAGGCAGTAAGCAGCTTGGCTGTATTTCAAGGAACTGCGGCATTTTCACCTCCGAAAAACTGACCGGCAGCAAGTTCTGATCTTGCTGAGTGATGGTGGCATTTGTGGTCCCCCCCCATGAACGCGTCACTGGCCCGTCTGGCGTGGGGAGACTTGCTGCTCCTGAATGTGTTCCTCCCGAGGTGGCCTGAAGGGAGGTTAGGGGATGGTAAATCTGTCCGGGGATGGCCTGTCCTGGCTGAGTACAAGGGTCAAGGCAGAGGGTCAAAAGGTCAAGTCTAACTTTAAAGGGCCATGAAGAGGCTGGGTCTGGACGCTTTTGAACGGGAACAGGAGGAGGCAGGATGAGGACGGGAGTGGGCGCTGCACCCAGCCCTAGCCGGTGGCCGTCTGCGCCCTCCGTGTTGTTCAGTAAATGAGTCCACCAAGCCTTGTTTGTCAAGGTGCTCCCTGAGTCTGCCCAGGCGCCGGCTCTGCCCTGTGTGGTGGGGGCATCCCTTCCTACCCAGGTCCCAAGAAGGCCTGTCGGGAGAGCCGGGTCAGGCCAAGGTACAAAGTGGAGGCAGAATGGAGAGACCTGACCTCACAGCACAGAGCTGCAGGTGTGGCCTCTGAACAGGCCTCCCTGCTGCCAGCCCAGGGCTGCCCTCCCACTGCCCTGCATGGGAGCTGAATGGGGGTGTCCCCACCATCCTCAGAGCACCTCTCACCAGACAGAGAAGCTGCCCTGCAGCACTTCAAGGCCCCCCGAATTGAAGCCTAACATTTTTTTTCAGCCTCTCACTGAGCGTGGCCATTTCAGCATTTGGGGGATTCAAATGTTGTTCAAGGTCAACTTCGTGGGGTGATTAAAAAAACATAACCCCGGTGCTTAAATCTGGGCCCTCCAGATATGTTGCCAGAAGCCCCAGGAGAGATGCTGGAATTTAAAGGTGAAGGGTTTGTACACAGGAGCTCACAACCAGTACAGATAGCCTCACCCAGGCCCCTGTCCAGATAGCAGGGCCTGCCTCAGAAGCAGATGTGAGCTTGGCACTGGGTACATGTGTGTGATTTGTTTACAACTAACATCACTTTGCAGGCATGGATTTGCTGGCTTCAGGATGAATTCAGTGTGACAGGACGAGGACTCTGGCTTGTCAGTTTTGTAGGTAGGGTCACCTAAAGATGCCCTGGGAGCGTCGAGGGTGCTGTGTGACCTAGACTGGGTGGACAACATCTCTGAGCTTCCATTTGTCCATCTGCAGGAGGATTCTACTTCCTGTTCTTTATCGACTTTAGTGAAATGTAGCAACATTAATTCAATCAATGGCTGGATGTGTGAGGTGCATGAAAGTTGCTATTTTATGGAGACATTACTGCAGTGAGTTATAAGTGTTGGGGAGCCATGTTCTTATTTGTGTGTTTGTTTATGAGACACAGTCTCACTTGTACCCTGGGTAGAGTGATGTTTTGTCACAGCTTACAGCAACCTCAGACTCTTGGACTCAAGTGATCCTCTTGCCTTAGCCTCCCCAGTAGCTGGGTCTATAGGCACCTGCCACAAACACCTGACTATTTTTTAGAGATGGGGTCTTGCTCTTGTTCAGGCTGGTCTCCAACTCCTGATCTCAAGCAGTTTGTCCTCCTCAGCCTCCCAGAGTGCTGGGAATACAGGCGTGAGCCACTGAGCCTACCCCAGAAACCAGGTTCTGAAGGCTACAGACCTTCACTCAGAATTTATAGGCAATAGAGCCGGGCCTGAGGAGTTTGGAGGTACTGAATTCAAACCCAGGACCATGGACGGGCCAGCAGCACAGGGCAGGGCTCCTGCCAGAGTGACAGCAGCAGCCGTAGCTTGTAAGTTTGGGGATAGAGGACCCGCTTCCCCATCCCTCCCGCACCCTCTCGTTCTGGCCCCCATCCCTCCCTGCACTGCCTACCCTGCTGGCTGCAGCCCCAAGCTTTGGTGCTTACACATGCCCACCCCATTCCAGGGCCCTCCGCCCCCTCGGTGTGCGCTCTGGGCTCCGTCACTAGCTGTCCCCTAAAAGTCACTTTGGCTGCAGGTCGGCTGCCTCCGTCTTTTCTAGCCGCAGTGCCTGGACCTCTGGGACTGCCCCGCGACTCTCTCTTTAGTCTCTGTTTACTTAGAGGGAAAGCCTGAGGCTCGGAGAGCAAACATCTGCAGGAGATAATCTAGCCAGTTGTCCATCCATCACTGGGGCGCGCGGCTCCCTGGAGAGCCTGCAGGAGCTGGTAATAAAAAGGCCGGGGGAAGAGGCTTTGGGGACAAATAAAGAGCCGTGTTAAGGGCTGCTGGAATGGATGGAAGACGTTATTAAGGCTCAATGGCCGTCTTATCAAAATCCAATAGGATACACATTTGGCAAAAGGCTTAAATTTATTCTTTGACTTTCTGGAGGGCTTGAATTTATCCGTTAACAAGAGTGCAGTCCACCCGGGAGATGGTATCGGCTGAAAGAATTTTGATTCAATCTCTTTGGTGATATGAAAAGGGGAGCACAGGCCACGACAGCCGTTCCCTTTGTCCACGGTATCTTGTTTCCTTCACCAGCTTGAAAAGGAAGGACGTGTTAATACAGAACTGGGGAGAAAATGCAAACAAAAGGAAGTGGCCTTTTTCTTTTTTATTTTCTCTTCTCCTTTTCTCTACCCTCCCCTCCCACCCCCCAATACATATATCTGGAATTTGCATCAGTGGAGCTAGGAGTGGGGACCCACAAATGGTGCCTCTTCAGAAGCTTCTGAAAAATGTGCCCCCAGCCCCAGCCAGCCCCCAGGGCGAGGGGCAGGGAGGGCAGAGAGCTAATAAACTCATACCGCAGGAGGAGGGGACGGTGATGGGTCCATAAATCTCTCCCTGTTATTATTATTACGTACAAAATGCTACAGGTCATAAAAGTCATCTGATAGCCCAGCCTCACATTGTCCAAACAGGGTGATTGATTGATAATTGTGATAATTTGTGAAATGATTATTTGGATGTTAGGACTTCGTCCTGTCCCGCTGGGCTGCTGTGGGGATGTTTTCTATAGCCTGGCCCGGGCCATAAGCCCTCTGGTAACGGGACTTCCAGAGGTCTCTTGGGTCCCTTTGGGTCCCTCCATTGGGGACCTGGGGTTGGCGAAGGATGACTCTGGGGCCCAGAATGAAAGCCGGGCGGCTCCGGGAAGACAAGCGGAGACTGAACTGCAACTGCTGAGTGTCTTTTGTGCAGTAACTACTCTGGGGGGGCCACACACCTCGAGGTCCAAACAGGCCGGCCGCCACCAGGCTGTGACTCCTGGCTGTTTCAGAGGACTAATTCACAGAATTCCTGGCTACAGGGACGATTTTAGCACGGCACAGAACCGCAGTTTGTGTTCAGTCTGAGCGGGTGGTTCTGCGTTTGTGTCCTCTCCTTGGGGGATGCAGAGGTATTTTCCGAGTGGCTGGAGGGCTGGGGTGGGAGGGGAGACCCAGCTCCAGAGCAGGTGCTGACGTGCCAAGTCAGTTCCGCCCCTCCCTGCTGGGGCTGGAAGCTTCCCTGTGGCCACCCTCCACTTGCTTACCCTCAGCTGCACTGAGGTCCCGCCGGAGAGGTGAGTTTCAGAAACGCTTTCCTGTTGCCCCGCCATCCAGCGCGAGGACCCGGCAGAGCTCTGAGAACTCGGCAGAGCCCTACCCGGGACGCGGCTGTCCACAACTGCGCCTCAGCACGGGGAAACCCACCAGAGCCCCCAACCCTAAGAACCCTGCAATCAAAATTATTAATTTGCATGCGGGATCGGTTATGTCTTTATGAAATCAAAGTGTGTTTAGCTGCCCCCGAGACAGCCCCGAGTTGATTTTGATAATCTCAGCCTGAATAGACTCGCTCGGCGCAGTAAGCCGCTGACAAAAGGCTGGACCGTGGCTGAAAGCCCTTTGACGACACGTCTCTCTTTCCATTGTTCCTGGGCTGCTGATAAAAGAACCGGGAGTCCATTAATTCAGTGAATGAACATATAGTAAAGTCAGTCCCCTCTTGAGAACAAGAATGTTGAGGTCAGCTCCGGTTGCCATGGAAACTAAGTACTCCTAAGAAGTTTGCATCCTTGATTCTGCTGAATCAAAGGCTGCCAAGTGGAGAGGTGTAATGCGGCAGTGGCCGCGGGAAGGAAGCCCCTCCACCGGGCCCCTGCCCTAGACAGCGCCAGCCAGCGGCCCCAGGGACCCCTGGGTGTCCCTTCCCCTTCCCCCTCCCTGGAAGGCCCCATGGTCACACAGGTGGAGGGTCATCTGGGGAGGCTGCTTCTGAGGCTCTAGTTCCCAGGGCAGAAACCAGGCCAAGGGAGGGGCCTGGCCCCAGGCTCCAGCCTGGAGGCACAGCCAGGGCCCTGGGTGGACTCTGACCTCTGCCACCTCCCAGCACCTGAACTTGCCCCCTGGGGTGGGGCAGTCCTGCGGTGGCCCCTTCACAGCCTCGATAAGGGTGATTAATGGCCCGTTAGCATGGCCTGAGGTGAGTTACGGGCAGCCTCAGGCTGGGTGACGACTTTATAAATGTCACCTTTTGCCTCTCCCTTCTAAATGGAGTTGATTCCACTTACCCCACCCCCATCTCAACCTAAGGATCCTTAAATCAGCTTAAACCAGCAGATTAGGCTGAGAGAGGTGCAGCTAATTAATTTCCTGTGCAGTAATTTATTACCTGCCTCGGCCGTGTCCTCCCTGGGGCTGTGTCTGAGGAGGCTGCTTCTCTGTTTCACCTTCCCTTGCCTGAGAGTGCAGGGACTCTGCTTCTCCCCGGGAGCGTTCCTGGGAAACACCTGAGGCCCTAGAGAAGGGGTGTGGGAGGGACAGAGAAGGAGCCACAGGGCCTTGCGGTCCCTGGCCAGGCATAGAGCAGGGGGCTCTAGGGACCCTTCTCTGGCAACAGAAACTAGCCCCACCCTGTTAACACTTCCTGCTGAAACTCGAATCTCAGCAGCGGATAAAACATGACACATTTCAGGACTGGACTCAGAACTTGGGAACATGCCTTAACCCAGAATGTAAACAAAGGGGCCTTCCCCCCACCCCAGAGACCCTGGGAGTCTGGATCAGGCCACCCCCTTTTGGACCCGGTTCTGTCCTCTGCCTTGAAGTCCACAGCTCTGCAGACGGGACAAGCAGAGTCTCTACTGCCTTGTATGCTGTGGGGACTAAGCTGGTAAGAAGGCAGCTGTCGCCCAGCTCTGCAGGTCCCATGCCGAGGGCTGAGGCTACCACATGCCAAGCCTCTTAGCCTCTGTGTGGTCATGGCACTGCAGTGGCCAGAGCTCCCAGGGCCTGCCTAGGGCCCGCTGCCTTTTCTCACAGCCCACCTGACGTCCCGAAGCGGCCCCTGCAGGAGGGTGCTAGGGAAGGCCCCAGCCTCTCACCAGCACCCACTTCTGAGGCAGGATTTATTGGCTACATTACGCGCTTTATGGGAGCCAGATGGTGGGTCAATAAACTCTGTCCGTAATCTTCAGGTGGGTGCAATATTGAGTTAATTAAATTGTGCCGCGCTATTAGGAGAGGAAAATAGATGGGCTCTGAGGCCCGTCCAGCCTCTTCTGCTTTAAATGCACAAACACACACCTCGCAGAGTCCCGTGGTGACAGGTTGGGCCGGGAGTTCTCTCCTCCCACGACTGCCACTCCCAGAGGGGAAGCAGTGTGGCTGCCCACGCCCCCCCCCAAAAAAAAAACACCTGCTGTGCTTGCACGGCCAACATCACTATCATTTTGGATGTAAGGTCAGATTCTGGGTTTATACAAACAAGTGGTCAGTGTGGCTGGGTCCCTCTCCAGCTAGGTTCCAACTGCATGGGCGCTGGGGGCCCCTCCCCGTGGCCTGGTCCCTTGCTGACAATGGTGTCGTTCTGTGCCCGTCCTCCCAAGCCCTAACACCCTGAAGTTGCTTCTCCACGCCAATACAGAAGGGAGTGTGGCACACTCTCTCGGGGCAGGTTGAGCACCTGGGCTCCAAAGGCCTGTTGTCCCCAGAGGCTATTTTCCCCATGAGGGCAGTTGGGGGCTGTGGCTGTGTACCTGATTCTCCTTGGAGAGCCAGCAGTTTCCAGATGAGGCCCTGGATGGGCCTTGGTCCCTAGAATGGATAGGGGCTGTCTGTAGCTCCTCAAGGTCCAGGTCTGCTCTAAGCCCTGAGGAAAACTCCATGGGAACTCACCCTGCTAGGAGGGGTTGCACTGGACGGTCTCTGAGGCCCATCTGGGGGAAACCCTCTGGAGGAGGCAGGGCTCCTCGTGGAAGGCTCCACACCCGATGTAAGAAGCCACCTGCTCTTGGCAAGGGCACCTGCACTGGGATGGGGCAGCAGGTCCCGGGAGAGGGCTGCAGACCCACCAGCATCCCAGACTTCCATGTCATGTGTGCACATGGGGCGTTCCAGGTGGGGCGCAGCCGGCGCCAAGCCTCTGCCTGGCATACTCCCCACAGTGTCTTCCAGGCACTCCCCACAGTGGCTTCCAGTCGGACTGAGTGTTGCTCAGCCTCATGCTGAGATGGGAGGGGTGTGAGGGAGAAGAGGTGCGGGTGTGGAGACACGGGGTGCACCTGCCCTGCCCCAACTCAGTGGTCTTCTGCCAAATGCCGCCCACATGCCAGGCACTGCTGCTGCTGTCCTTATGACCGTTTTTATAGAATGCTCACCACGTGCCACAGTGTGTGTTACAGCTCATTTTTACCCCATCTAGATGTCACTGTCCCTACTTTACCAAATGAGAAAATAAGGCACAGAGCTTGAGTCCCTTGCCTCGGGTGGCGTATTAAATGAGGAAGACAGCTTTCAAATGCCTCCAAGTCAGTGCTCTTAGTGCCGTGTCCCACCACTCTGCCCCAGGGGTGCCCCCCAGATGCGAGCCAGGCTGCCAGGCATTGCAGGAATTTCCCCCCAAAGCAAGAGGGGAGCAAGCCGGAGTCCTGGGAAGCAGGTGTATCAGCCAGCTGTGCCGCAGCGAAGCTGGTTAACACCCCATTCCAGAACTAGGGGCTTGAAACAACATCACTGCTTCTCACTAACTCTCATACACATCATGATGTGGGCTGGGTGGCGGGGCCTGCTCTGTGCTGATGGCTGGGTCCAGTTGCCCTGAATGTCTACCACCCTCCTCGGACCTGTGGCCATCAAGGGCCATACTGTCCTTCTGGTGGCAGCAGAAGTGGGCAGCACACACACCTAATCCCCACTGGGCCTCACACAGAATGGGCCCTTTGTCTCATCTCACAGCCACCAGTACAGGAGTGGAAATGAGTCCTGGGGCAGCAGGTGTGGGTGTGGGGACAGTGACTATTAGGGATGATGGTGCAGTCTGCTGTGGCAGGCTCCCTGAGGAGGTGGCAGTGAGCCGACCCCCAACTAGCTCCCAGATCTCAGGCTGAAGTGCAGGCAGTGGCTTGCAGTGTGTTGCTGGAGAATGAGGCCCATGGCCCCGGCACAGAAACCATGAATGCAGAAAAGTGCCCCATCAAGTAGGCAAACAGCCCCCCAGCCCACCTCACCAGCCCAGGGACCCTCGGTGTGCCCACCCGCCCCCTGAGAGAGAGGCCCTGATCTTTGGTTCAAGCAGCCCATCCCCAGAGGAGCCAGGTCAGTCAAGGTGTCCCAGAAGCCTACTGAGAGGAACTCAGATCATCAGCCTTGCAAAGAGGGCCTTGCCGTCCCATCCCAGAGAACATGGAGGATGCATACACGCATGCTGCCAAGTGAAGTCGGCCAGACTGCGGAGGCGGCGACTCTGGTCCAGCCACGTGACCTTCTGGAACAGGAAGAACCGTGGGAAGAGTGAAGTGACAGTGGGCAGCCAGGGACTGCGGAGGGAGCATGCAGGATTTTTAGGGTGTGAAAATTCTCTGCAAGGGGCTGCAGTGACGGATACATGTCTGCACATCTTTGCAGACCCGTGGAGTGTGTGCCTCGCTGTGGACTCTGGTGTGGCTGTGGGCCACGGGGGTAGGAGCGTGCTGATGCTGACCCGTCCACTGTGACAGTGTGTCACACGTGCAGCATGTGGGGGGCGGCAGAAGAGGGCCAGGGGGCTCCCTACTTTCCACTCCTTTTTCTATAAGTCTAAAATTGCTCAAAAATAAGTAGATTCATTTCAAAAATTAGAAATTTTTCACAAAGTGGCATGTCTCACACACATCTTAAAATATGAGCACACACATAAAGATGTACATGAAAAACTGGGGGGGAAATAGAGGAAATGCTGGTGCCTCTTGGTGACATGGTGTCCATGGGGACGATTCAGCTTGTCAGCATGAGGACTTGTGTGAAGAGCTTGGTCCGGTGCTGGCCGACACCCCCTGATGAGCAAAGGGGGCGACCAGAAGGCCCTTCTAAACCCTTAGATTCTAAAGTCCTTGTAGCCCAGGGTGTTGGGGCTCACCTTCATGGGGACAGGAACCATGGGGACAGCTGGCCCCAAAATATGGCTCTCTGCCTGCCAGGAACAAGAGGAGGGGGCTTTCTGCCCCCACCCTGGAGTGGAGGCCACCATCCAGCCAGAGGCTACAAGGATGGTCACTGTCCCACTTCCAGGCTGAGCAGCTGGTTGCCAATGTGATTCCCTCCAGAGTTCTCTGCCCTTCAGCACGGCAACTAGAAAGTTCTGGAGAGACTCCCCCTCCCCCCCAAGTCCTTACCATAAGCAGAACTGCCCCACTGAGTCACACTGGGCTTATAGGAAAAATAAGACTTTTTGTTATTTAGTTAAGCCACCAAGTCTGTGGGGCTGTTTGTTATGTTGGCATAACCTTGCTCACCCTGACTGACTTGTGCAATGAATTCCTGGCACATCGTCCAACTCTGTGTCCTCTGGACGCCTTTCATTCACGTTTCATCTGCTCAGCAAGCACACTGGTTGGAGCTTTGCAGTTTAGCATTTGAAAACTGTCTTCTCACTTAATAGCATCGCCTGGGGTTCAACCAGCCGCAGATTATAGCCTGTGGGTATGATGGCCAACCTACCCCACCTTTCATATGAGGGGTTTGAGCATCTGAGCATTTTGGGGTCTCCCCCCATCCAAGGGTGGCACTAATAAGCACCCACTGTGTAGCAGGAGCTGTCCCGGGTGCTGGAGACGCTGGGTGGATTCCAGTCTCTGCCCTCCTGGAGTTTGAATTCTTCTGAGACCTCCGTCATCTGCACAGAGGGGCCTCTACAGCTTCTGCTCTTGTGTCCCCAGATCCCTGAGTTCCTCTAGCCGCACCATTCTGAATCAGACACTTCTCATGGGGGTGAGCTTCTGACAGCCTGCTGTGCTGTTTGTGTCTTCGGTTTAAGCAGAAATGCCCCATCCTGCCATGTGGGCTTGACTGTGCCTCTGTACTTTGGAAATCCCAAGTACTCACTTTTTCTGGGCAATTCTTCCTTTTCATCGGTTATATATACAGGGGCAATCAGGAGGATAACAAATTGATTTTGGCCAGAAAGAGTGGGATTCTTAATTCAACAGATTCAGTGTGAGTGTACCATTTTCTTATTTAATAATATTTCCTTCTTTGAATAATGCTCTCTTTCAGCAGCGGCCTCTTTGTATGCTAACAGGATCCATTATCCCACCTGACACCCACTTCCATCAGCCAGGGCTGTCTTAGCGAACGGCTTCTTCTTACCCAGTTAACAAGATGTTTCTCCAGTATAGTGTTGATAAATTAAGTAATAAAAAGCAAGACTTATTATTTTATGTTGGAACCTTGCCTCTGTTATTTCTGAGCAATGGCCAAGACTCCGAGTATTAGCCACAGAAATGTTTTGTTGCCTGGGATGGAAAATTATCACATAAAGAGTCTGGTATGTTGTTCATCATGGATCAGCTGAGAGTAAGGAGAGAGATTCAAAGACAAAAAAAAAAAAAAAATCCACTTTACCAGACTCGCATGGGGAGAAGGGGAAGGGGCGCGAGCATTCTGTGTTTACTGGAGAGTGTCCTTCAAGCCCCAGCCGGGCTGGGCTTTCTTCTTGCCTCCCAAGCCCAGGGCTCTGGTTACCAAGGCCCTGAAAGGGCAGATAATTATCAGAAGAGAATCTGAAGCGTGGGCACCCCAGAGGGCTGCAAAAATAAAATGAGGAGGAGGAATTTTGAATAGATTTCCTCCCTTTGTATTTCTGTTTTGGACAAGAAGTGCAGAGGCAGGAGGAAAGGGAGCCGGCAAGGTGGAGAGAAACACCATGCGAGGCCTCAGGGAAGTCTGGGTTGGCCGCCGCCGCACGGGGGAGGCTGGGGAAGGAGGCTGTCTTTGCCCGTGTCTGCCCACGTCCTGCTCTTTGGCAGGTGGGACAGCCCGAGGCGGTCTGGGTCCCTCCCAGCTCTCAGAGAGGAGAGTTAAGACAGGTGCAGAAACAGAAGGGCCGGTGGAGGGCCACACATGATGGCTGTCTGTAACGTAAGGCCCCTTACCTGCAGATATGAGTGACAGAGCCATACCTGCGCGCTCACTGAGGTGGTGGGCTCAGGTCACATCTGCTGGGTGACAGAGCCACTCTGCGTGCTCACTGAGGTGGTGGGCTCAGGTCACATCTGCTGGGTGCCGGGGCAGCCTCTGAGGTAGTGGCTACCCTTCTCCTCTGCATCCAGGAGAAAACTGCAGTTCCAAGAAGTGAGTTTACTCACCTAAAGCCACACAGGCCACGAGTGGCAAACGTACCCCCCCAAACAGGCTGTGCCTCAGCCCCTCACCCTCCAGGCTATCCAGGTGTCTGAGGTATCTGGAAGGGAATCTTTGTCCGGGAGCCAGCCCCAAGTAAGGGCCCTGCCGGAGCTGCCTGCCTGCCCCTCCTCTGGACCACCTGCCACCCTGTGTCCCAGACTCCTCTCCCTCTGGGCAGCAGGGGCTACTCACCAGTCCCTCACCCAGGATTTTTTTCTAATGATAACCTTTGGTTCCAGAGTGTCCCTATGACACTCAAAGGCCTCTCATTCACTTCTGGGCCCCCATTTTTCCAAAATCTTACACTCTTCATGCCTGCCTGATGCTCCTGCCACACAATTCCAGGGAAGCCCTACATGTCCCCTGCAGCATGCCCCTCCCTTTGCCCCCTACATATCCTCACTCTCCTGGGAATCTCTTTGCTCTTAAACAGGACAAGGCAGCTTTGGCTGTGGGAAGCCAAGGTGCACCTGCTCTGGCACCTGGGGGGAGGGGTGCCTTCCTGAGTTGCTGTGATTTCTGTGGTTCTTGGGGGGCAGGCCCAACTCTGCTCAGCTCTGGCTCCACAGGCATCTCATCTGAGCTGCTCCAGAACCCCCACCAAGACCTGTCCACAAGCACGCTCTGTGGACTTGTGAGACTGGGTGGTGATAAGATATTCTTGGGAGGCCAAAGCTCTGTCAGAGAATGTCTTCATCCTCTCAGCACCTGATTTCCTCATGTGTAAACTGGAGTCCTCCTTAAAGTTGTGGTTGTGTTTATGTGAATGACAATGCATATAGCACACTTCAAGTAGCACCTGGAACATGCTTGGGGCTCAGAGTGAGGATAATGATGATGAAGATGATGGTGACACTTATGAAGCTGTTGATGATTAAGGCAATAATGGTAATGGCTATAGTAATGATGGTGATGAGGATGGAGAGAGTGACAATGGTGGGATGGTATAGTGATGATGGTGGTGGTGATGGTGATGATAGTGGTGATGATGGTGATGATGATAGTGGTGATGGTGGTGATATAATGGTGATAATGGTTGTAGTAATGATGGTGGTGATGATGGTTGTGGTGAAAGTGATGATGGGATGATGGTGGTGATGATGATGGTGGTGATGATGGTCATGATAATAATGGTGATGGTGATGATGGTGGTGATATTGATGGTGGTGGTGATGATGGTGATGATGATGGTGGTTATGTTGGTAATGATGATAGTGGTGATGGTGGTGA
>NW_003852462.1:1724517-1799913 GCF_000181295.1 Otolemur garnettii
ATGATGGTGGTGGTGATGATGGTGATGATGGTGGTGATATTGATGGTGGTTATGATGGTGGTGGTGATGATGGTGGTAATGTTGGTGATATAATGGTGATAATGGTAGTGATGGTAGTGATGATGGTGGTGTTGATGGTGGTTATGATGGTGGTGGTGATGATGGTGGTGGTGATATGATGACATCAGTGATAGTAGTGATGATGATGATGGTGATAAGGGTGATGATGGATGGTGATGAACCCTGGTGGTCCCATCTAGACACAGTTATTACATGAGAAAATCAAAAAGAACAGGAGAGAACATCGTAGAGAATCAGAAGACCAGTGCTGGCCCCACCGTCAGCCATTGTGACCTGGACCGGCCATTTCATTGCTCAGGGCACTGACTTGGCAATGCAGGGCAGACACTCTGTACCCTGCTCCAGGCCCGGGCTGGAGAGGACCCCAGGAGACAGGGCACGAAGTAGTGCCGCAGAGAGTGCCTCACAAACATGAGGTATTAAAAAGAAAAAACAACAGGAAAAGGCGGAAAGAAAACTCATAAAGGTCCTCACACTGTGGCCCTCTCGGGTGACCTCTCACACAGAGAAGCAGGCCTTGGGGAGTTAATAAGAAATACAGGACTTCCTGCAAGATAGTAAGTGGATTGTGAGCCGTGAATTACTTTTTTCCTTTGAAAAATGATGCAGTCAGGTCAAAATATTTTTGCATTTCAAACACTTGAGTTCCTTTGTCCTCAGTGCTGACATGCCTTGGTTTCCACACAGCCTCACAATGCATGGAAACATCTTTCAACTGCCAGGCAGCCCTCCCAGTAAGCCCACTAATTCATAATGTGAGTTTGGAGAGCTGGAGACAGGAGAGCAAGCAGAGGCCTCTGGGAAGTCTGTTTACACAGCAGTGAGAGCCCCCCGCCCCCAACCTGGGGGGAGCAGGGCCTGGGGCCGGGACGGCACCGTGACCAGGACACGTGGTGGTACATACCTGGCCACCCGCTGTGTCTGCCTTCTGTGCCAGCTGGGTCCCCAGGAGGACCTGCCCTCTTGAGCAAGACCCCAGCTGGCTCCTCACTCCTTGGGGTGACAGCCCAGCCCAGGAGAGTTGGCATTCATCCCGACTCACCCTTTGCCCGTGTTGACACTCAGAGCATCCCCTGTGGGGCAGGTGTGCTCAGCTGATGAGGGGGTCTTCACTATAGCTGGTCTGGCTCCTGGTCTCAGGGACCATGAGGCAGCAGGTGGGGAAAAGACAGTGCTGTGCCCACCTCATGAGCCACCTGCCCTGCTGCCCCCCGAGCAGAATCAAAGCCTCCAGTGTAGAGTGTTTTTAGGGAAAAGGCTGCATCTGCTTGTGTGCCACTGGTGTCTCCTTGGGCACTTGCACTTACTACAAGGGCTGGCCCAGATCAGTGGCCACTCCATGAGTGAGGAAATCAGGTACAGAGAGATTAATATGCCCAGGGTCACACAGACACCTGAGGGTTTGGACCTAGGTCCTCTGGTTCCACACTCTTAAGTGTGAGATGTGAGGTTCTTTTCACTCAATGAGTTTGTCTTTGCTGGCCATGGGGTCCCCAGACTCTGAAAAACTAGGGCTGCCCTCTCCCAGGAGAATGTATGGGAACCGAGGGGCAGCACCCCACTTGTGAGCTGGTGAGAGTCCATCTGAAGGCAAAGTCAGGCAACCAAGAAAACGAGCCCCCCAGACAGGGTGGTGGCCTCACCTCAGACCCCCCAAGGCATGGGTTGGCCCTGGCAGGAGGTGCATTCGGCCGGAGCCTCCCCTGGGCCCCATCTCCCTCCACTCTTGTGCATGGGCTATTCCTGGCCACCCTGCCCTCAAAACCGGATAACAGAGAAGGTTCAAGGGCGCAGCTTGAAGAGAACCCACACAAGCGGTGGGAGGCAATTCAGTGCAGATAGCACAGCAGTGACAGTGATGGCAACAGTGGAAAGTGACTCCAGTGTGCACTGGGCATGTGACCCCAGGGATGACACCCACTCTGCTGGGGTGTGGAGTGGGGATGGGCTACTGCTCCTCTGGGTGTGCACAGAGCAGGGCCCCAGGGGAGGGCCTATTTTAGGAGGAAGTGCTGAGCAGGCTGGGGGTGGGTGGGTTCTGGGGTACCAGCTCCTCTGATGTGTGGCTTCTGGCCAGGCATTGGGGCAGTGCACACCCCAGGGTCTCTTGGAACCCTGTACTCTGTGTCTGTCCATCTGCCCTGAGAGTGTCTGAAGCTTCAGACACCAGAAGCCTCTTCCACTTGCTTTCCAGTCTCACTGACTGCCTGGGGATGGAGAGGCCACCCTGAGAACACAGCCTGAGAGCCCAGACGCCCAGCACCCTGACTGTTGGAGGCTGGCTCTCCCTGCCCCCACCGAGCTTTCCTGTTGGCCTTGCCCCAGGTGCAGACAAATCGGGTCTAGACCGGAATTCTAGGGCCATCCTAAGTATGTGGGGAACGCTGTCCTCCTGCTGGGCCTGTCACTGGGCCCCTCCAGACGGGACCACCTGTCGGTGGTGGGAATCCTGTTCTCACAGCAGGGCTGGGAGTGGGCAGACCCAGCTCCCATCCCCAAGACCCCAGCTCTTCACTGCCTGGAGGACAGATTGTTATCTAAGGATCTTATCCCATAGTTTAAATCAGACATGTGGGCAGAACTCTGATGTCTTTTGGAAAGCGACTGCTGGTCAGATGACGGAGGGGGCCCCCAGTAGCTTGTCCAGCCGCTCACTCTCTCCCGTGTGCCTGGTTGGAGGGTGGGCTCCGTCCTGCCCCATCACAGCCTCTTCTCCTGAGTGGCCGAGCTCGTGAGCCGCCTGACTCCACCTACCCCAGCAGTTCCCTTGCAGTTTTCTGAGCAGGCCCTGAGCCCCCAGAGGTGAACAGTCAGGGCAGGAGCCCAGAAGCTCCACCTGGAAGAGGCAAATAAAACTCAGATCCAAAGCAGTAAATCTGTGTGCAGCTGCCAGTAACAAGCAGCTCTCCAGGCCACAAACCAGGAGCTGTGTGACCAGGGCTGGGGCAGGGGTGTTGAAGGAGCCGCCAAGACAGAGAGGAAACAGGCGTGGAGGGCAGAGCCGGGCATTCCAGGCAGGGGACAGGCTTATCCCAGGACTGGGTGGGAGCACGGGCTGCAGGCAGGTGGAGGGACAGAAATGGGGGTGACCGACATGGGCGTACTTGGGTATGTTCAGGGAACAGGGACAGCCTGTGGGTCCAGACAGCTGCCACCCTGCCAGGAATGGTAGAGTGGGGACATTTGAAGATGGGAAGCTGGATGTAGATTTATGAGCATGGAGAAGCCCTGGGCTGGGCAACTGACCCCACCCCCCACCCCAGGGAACAGAAAACCTGCCGGGGCACAGGAGGGAGCTGAGGCTGACAGGGAGTAGGAGAAGCCCCAGCTCGCAGAGCTGCCAAGGCTGAGGGGGAGTGGTCCCTTAGAGTGGGATGGAGGATGACCCAGAGGGATGAGGCAGAGTGAGGCTTTGGTTGGGATCTTTGCCACTGTGGCCTTAGCAAGAGCATCTCCCAGGGGCTGGGGCTGGGGCAGAAGCCACGGGTTCTGGGTGGAGGGAGCCAGTTGGCCTGGGTGTCTGGGCAGAAGATGGGGAGAGCCAGAGGGCTATGGGCTGCTACAGGACACAGCTCAGGAGGAGGGCTTGGTGGTTCCATGGACCACCTCAATTTGTCTTGGGAATGCGAGTCGGGGGCAATGGATAGGGGAGATCACAGTGAGCCCCAGCTGGACAGAGCCGTTCAGCCACACAGTGCACTTGGCATCAGTGCCCAAGGAGGCCCCTGGACCGACCTGCTTCCGGGCATGGCTGGGACCCTTGTTCTCTGGGATGCCCTAGCCATCACCAGGCTCCCTAGGCCTCGCAAAGCCCAAGAGGTCACAGCTGAGCCCAGCCTCTTCCCTTTGAGGGGCACCTTCCAGGCCAGGTGGGGCTGCCTGGTCACCTCTCTCTAAGCCTCCATTGTCTCAAGTCCAGCCAGGGCAGTGAGCAGCCCATTTGCTTAGTCAGCAGGAGCCGTGGTGAGCTCTAGTCATCATAAATGCATATTTAATAACTGTTCTCGGGGAACGCGCCGCTTCAGAAGTTCAGAAATGGGCTTCGCTCTTCAGCTGGTAATGAGAAGTTAATAAAAGTGGGATTTTGTGCAACGCTGGCCCTCTGACATCTTAATCTTTATTAAAGAGACGTAAACTTCCACGGAACGGGCGGGCCTGCCCAGCACAGCCGGACGCCAGGAGAGCCGGGCAGAGGTGGGCCGAGGACGGCTGAGCACCCCTAATCCACCCGAGAACAATGTACACTGGAACCTTCTCTCCCTGGGCGTCCCCGGTGCTTGCCTCAGCAGACGTGAATTAATTATCTCCCCCTGAGAGAGTTCGCACTTGCAAAGAAGTTAATAAATGTGCTCCCTGCGTGCTGTGGTCCTTGCTTCTGACGGAAGCAAGACCCCGAGGCACAGCCAACTCCCTGGGTCCCAGCACAGCTCCCTCACAGACAGGAGGCAGGGTCCTGCGCGGTCCAGCTCACGTGAGGGACAGCAGCAGGGTATGTGTTTTGAGGCGTTCTTCTTTTTCTTCTTTTTTTAATTGAGGTGGAATTCACAAAGCACAGCTAATGGTTTTAAAGCAAACAGCTCACTGGCACCTAGCGTGCTCCCAAAGCCATGCAGCCAGCTCCACACAGGCCCAAAACATTTGCGTTCACCCCAGAGCAGACCCCAGGCCCCGGAGCAACCACTCTCCACCCTGCCCCTCCCCCAGGCCCTGCCAACCACACACCTGTCTGTCTCTGTGAATCGGCCTGTGCTGGGCGTTTCATGAATGGAATCGTATGACATGTGACCTTTTATATCTAAATGTCTCCGTTAGCATGTTCTTGACGTGTATGTGCATAGTGGCAGGTGTCAGGGCTTCCCTCGCTTTTCAGGCTGAATACTACTCCACAGCGTGGGCGGACCACACTTGCCGAGCCACTCGCCCACGTGTGGCCCTTGTGAGTGGTGCTGACATGAATATGTGCATGCAGTGTCTGTCTGAGCCCCTGTTTTCAGTCTTCTTGGGTAGATGTCTGAGAGGGTGATAGACAACAGGCCTTTCCATACTAGCCCCACAGGGCTTCGCCAAGCTCCATCCCCGGGGCCCACGTTCTTTCCACTAAGAGCAGCTCAGAAGGAGGCTGGCTCCTGGCACCTGCTCCTGGCTCCAGTAAATGGGGCAGCCCGCCTGCCCCTCCCACCAGCACAGGTCAGCGGTTGGCGACAGTGGAGGTAGAGGGCCCCTAGGGCGGCTCACCTCTCCCAGGATGAAGGCTGGAGAAGTGTACCCTAGGTCGGCTCAGCAGGGGGGATCCTAGCATGGAGCCTACACTGTGGTTTTAGGTTCTGCTTCAGTTGGGGCTGGATTTGCTGGTGGTTCACAGAAACATGGGTGCAAACCAGCCCACCCGGGCACCGACCTGAGGAGCCACAGCCAGTGACCCCAAATCAAGCTTGTTTGAGCACGTGTGAGCACATAGGAGAGGGCCCCGCGGTGCGGAGGTCGGCTGTGTGCTCCTCGCCACCCAGCGCATGTGGGATGAGCTGTGCGTGGAAGTGTGTTTGTCATCTGCTAATCTACCAGGGGAAGGAGAAGGGCAGGGTCTTTGTCAGTCTCTAAGCAATTAGGTTAATTAAAAAAGAAAGCTTATTGGGTAAACATGCTCTGGGATTGTGACCCCTTAATTAATGGACTGTGGGGAGAAATTACAGCAGTGGCAAGATAATTAACACGTGTGCTTCATGGAGAGCTGTCAGGCTGGGGTATGAGGACAGGACGGCCGGGCTGGAGCAAGGCAGCTTCCAGCACCAGCTGCTGGGAGAGATGCAGCCTCGAGCGACAGCCTTGCTGGAGCAGCAGGCCACTGACCCCGGCCACTGGGGCAGTCAGACAAGGTCAGCCCATCCCTTCCAGAGTCAGCTCTTTAAAGACCCAGTGCACTCAGCAGGAAGACACCTCTCCAAGGTGCCCACCCCCTCTACATCCCACACAGCAGAGGACCATGGCCTAGGGACAACAGAGGGCTCCCCAAGGTTGGGCTTCTCCTACTGCCTGCCTGAGAGTCCACAGAAATAATCTACCATTCTTAGAACATTGGAGGGCACTGTGCCACTACCCAGTTCAGGGCCCCCGCCTCCCCTGCTAAGTGTCTCCAGAGAAGGGGAGACAGGCGACTTCACCTGCTAGGCCAAGCCAAGGAAATGCTGTCTTCTCATCTCATTTCTGGGGTCCATGGGGGATCCCAGGGCTGAGACCTGCTTTGTGAGGTAATTCTTTGGGCCCATGATCACATCCCTTCCAAGGGTTTCCAGACACGAGGGAGCCTTTCCAGGAACCCAGGGCCCGCACAGACCTCCAGAGACGGGACCCTGGGGATAGGCCACCTTGGGCTTGTGTTGTTCTCAAGGGCAGCAGAAGACAGGGCAGGTGTGGGTGTCAGGACCCTTTAGAGTCTAAAGCAGTTCTCAAACTGTGGGTTGCGACCCCTTTGTAACAATGAAAATATAGTGCGGCATTAGGAAGCTTGAGAACCACTGCTTTAGATGGAGGCTCCAGGCAGGAGCAGCTGGTGATGGCCTCAGGATTCTCAAGATCTGAGGCTGACTGAGGCTCGTGGGGCACCTGTTGGCCACCATGCAGGATGGCGTGTCCTCCCTGAGGTTGCCTGGGTGTCTGCCATCCTGCTCTTCAGACCTGGCTACCTCGCCCACTCTGCGGCATGGGTGCCAGGAGGCAGGGTCGGTGAAGTCCTTTGACTTTTAAAGGCAGAGGAAAGACATTCAGGCTCATCTGGGGTTCTGGAAGTCTCAAGGTCAGAATTAAAAGCCTCCATCTTCAATGGTAGCTAACCCTTGAGGAGGGAACTAGACATTTCCCCACATTGACACAGCTGCCTCTGGCTGCAGAACAGAGCCCAGGCCCTGCAAGGCGTCAGAGAGCCTGGGACTGGCCCGAGGGGCGATTCAGAGTGAGAAGATGAGTTTATTCATGGAAGACCCTTCTGTTCCTAGCAAGGCCCCCTGGGATCTATCACACGGCTACTGGAAGTTTGGGGTAAAGAATTCACTCTTGAGCCAGTCCCAAGCAAACCCAGGAGGCTCAGCCCAATGAGGCCATCACCTGAGCAAAGTCCCTCTGCAAGAGGTGTGGAAAGGCTGACCTCAGAACTGCCCTCGGGGTAGATCAGTCTAGAACCTGTGGGTGAGCTGGAGCCCGCAGCCAGCCAGGGGACCGTCTGGGCAGGCCAGGGTGCCTGGCAGAGAACCAAGAGCTTGTATCTTCCGGCTATGGTTCAGGACAGGGCCAAGACCAGGTGGCAGGGTCTCCCCTCCACTCCTCACTGTCCTTGCTGTCCCAGGACCCCACCACCACACACCTCCATCCTCACCACCTGTCCTGCAGGAGGGGTGAGCTGGACCAGTCACCCCTGGGCCTAGGACATAGTTCCCACGGAATGAGACAACTTCACCTGTCCCCAACTTCACCTGTCAGCTGTCTGACCAGGGGCTGGCCAGACTGGGACACATTGTCCTTGTAGGTGGCAGGAGGACAGTAGCTTCTGGCAGTTTCCGGAAGCTTCTGAAGATGACCAATGACCAGGAAGTGCTCAAACCCCAGGAGGAATCCAGCGCACAGTTGCATTCAGGGGCATGTGTAAGGACCGTGGTTCTGCCCGACCAGGGTCCCATTGTTCATCACGTGTCTGTAGCATTCTGCCCAGGGCCAGGCACCCAGTGGGGACTTTGTTGAGCTGCTCTGGAGCCTGTCTGGGGAAGCAGGAGCTCTGTGGGGTCCCACAGTCACCTGCAGCTCTCAGGACAAGATGGACCAATACCCAGCCCACAGGCCAGCTCTGGCCCTGTCCTGTGCACAAAGGCCCCGGCCATGTCACACTAGGTACCTGGGGAATGCCCACCTCCCAGCTGTGCTCCCTGGAGGGACGTCACAGCAGAAGCTTGGATGTGTTCCCACCTCCCCCTGGCTCATAGGTGTGGGTGTAGGTGCACTTGTGTACTGGCTGCGCTCCCTTAGTTTCTCCTCAACAAGTTTGAAAGCTCCTCTGGTGGGGCCTGTGAGGGTCTACTCTGAGTCCTGCCTGACCTTGGGGCCAGTGCTCCAGACAGTCCTTGGAACTGCACTTGTCCCCAGGATGAGGGCTGACCTCTGCCCTCCCTGGGGCCCAGGCCACTCTGAGCCTTGGCTTCTCCCCTCTGGGAACCTGCATCACGGGCCATCCTTGTGGGGTTGCACAGAGGACTGAGTGGGACACACAGCTGTGTGGCCATGCAGGGCCTTACTCTCTTGCCTCAGCAGCCACATGCAGCAGGAGCTTACAGGTACTAGGGGACAGAGAGGCAGCAAGGAGGCTATTTGCAGAGAGGTAGAGGGTGGCACTGCAGACAACTTCCCAGTGGGGAGGCCCACAGGACCCCAGAGCCATCAGTTATACTATGAGGAAGGGCATTCCACAGAGGGAACAGAATGTGCAAGGGACCAGCAGCATGGACAGTGTGGAGAAGGAGGATGAGAAGGACAGGGGTGGGTCTGGGGTGCAGGGCCACAGAACTCATAGTGAGAGAGTGGCCAGGAACTACCAGTGTCACCTGGGAAGTCCAGGTGTTGTGATTTCTAATGAGTACCAGCCTCGTCCTTCCTGTGGACCAGGGGCCTGGAGTGCACCTGTCCTCCAGAACAACTCCAGGACCACTCATTTGGTGAGCCCAGCCGCAAGCGACAGAGCCCTGAGCCAGGGAAACCCTCAGGGTCTTCAGGTCCTAGCAAAAGGAGGACTCCCCTCTGAGGGAGTTCATGTTCTTCTGTGGAAAGTAAAAACTTGAAGCAAATTGGATAATATGTCGATAAACTGTCAATGACAATTTCTCATGATTTCATATTTTCTGTATTTTTTTAAATCCCTCAAAATAAATAAAGGAGATACAATCAAATTTTGGAAAGAGGTTAGAGGCAGGAAGGCGCCCTTGGACTCTGAGCCTCCCCCAGCCCCTGAGCTGGGCACATACCCTGGGGCAGCTGCCACCAAGAGGCCAGCCAGGGTTTGCAGGAGAAGGGTGAGCGTTTGGAAGGGAAAGATGGTGCCAAAAGCCCTCCCCAGAGGCAGAGAAGAGTCCTGGGAGGGGGTGCAGGGTCGGGCACGGTGTGGTCCTTACCCAGCCCCTACCCTGGCTTCTTTGGGGGATGCCCTCCCAGGGCCCCCACCTTGGGTTACCCCCCACCTCCACTGCCAGGAGGACAAAGGCGGCGCTGGCATCTGAGGCACTTAGTGGTGAGTGATTCACTGCTATACCTGACGTGGTCCTACCCGGGACACACAGCATCCTCTGATCTGCACAGGGGTGTGTGTGCGGACACATGTGTGGGGGGGGGGATGTGTGTGCATGCGTGGGGATGCATGGGCGTGTGTGGGGACATATGGGGGGCATATGTGCGTGTGTGGACATGTATGTGTGTGTAGGGACTATGTGGCTATGGGGGATGTATGTTCATGCATAGGCAGGAATGTGGGGGGGACATATGTACGAGGGGGCACGCGTGTGCGTGTGTGTCCAGCTGCCACTCTCTCACCACAGACTCGGGGTGGAGAAGTGAAGTGTAGACCCCGAGAGGGAAGCAGTCACACGGATCTGTGATTCATGAACTGGGACCCAAATTTTTAACTAATTGAGCACATTAAATGGAAAGTCCCTAAAAAAGAAGGGGGCAAAGAGACTAACCCGAGACACTTTTCAAAGCTTCCTTAATGAAAAGTGTGTTTGGGATTTGACCGTAATGGCTATCCGCGCTTGCCAAAACCTGACGCCCTGGCAGGTAACTTTCATCAGGCATCTCTGAAATGGTACCTAAATGAATTAGCAATAAAATGGACTTAGGCCAAGCAGTGGGGGCCTCCATTAATCTCGGGTTAATCACTAAAGAGGTGCCATTCACTTTTCTTAAGAAGTCACATTTCTCTCCCCTTGCTGGCGACCAGATTTCATAAAGTAACATATTTCTAATGAAAGGTCTCTGCTTGAATTAAACCCTGAAGGTTTATGCAGATTTTGCGTCTGATTACTGCTGGCATGGGCTCTTAGCCGGCTGCGGAAGGAAGGTCCGTTCTGAAAGGGCCCCAGCGTGCAGTTCATAATATTCTTTGAAATGAAATAGTGCACTTGTGCTTAGTGGCTTTAATCAGCCCTGACTTTTGATAGTCAAACAATAGCTAATTACAGTAGCACCTGCCTTCCAGGCCCTGTCACGGCGGCTCCTGCCGGAGAGAGGCCTTGTCTTGGAGCTGCGTGATCATTACAGACTCCCTCAGCACAGAGTAACTATAACTGACACTCAGCAAGTTTGGTGGCCATTAGGGAAGGTTTATTTTGCTGCTGCATAGCTGGCTTTTCCATCACATTCTTTCCCTTTGTGTTTTTGGGGGGTGGTGGCAGGGAGGGGCTCGAGGAGAGATGAGGCAGGTGTGGGTGGGTCAGCTGCCGGGCCCTCGACGTCTGTCCGGCCGCTCTCAGTCCGGCAAGGCTGGACCCCAAGATAGGCTGTCAGTTTGCTGCTTCATCTTGAGATTTGGAAATGGGGGTTCTGAATACCTGGTGGCCCAGGAACTCGTCACGTGTAGACAGCAGGGCTGAACCCTGCACGGCCCCCACTCCCTGGCCAGGTAGAGGCGCAGACCCAGCGGGCCCAGGGCACATTTGGCAGAACAGTTTGGGCCCTACCTTTGGGCAGAGTGTGACTTCAGGTGTGACATGCCGCTGTGCTCAGGGAGCGAGGAGACTGGCCCCGTGGATGTCAGACATTACTATCTCGTTTAAGTCTTTCTTTTCTGATTAATTTTGCCTAGCAAATGAGCCTGAGTCTTCCAGAATCCAGCCAAGTGAGTAACATCATCCTGTCAGCCGCGGGCCTGACAGACCCCATAACAAGTCCCTGAAAGGGAACAACATCGGGAATGAGAAGAGGGTGGGCGCCTACCCCCCAGGCACATAGACCGCCCTCTCCACCTCCCCAACCCCTTTGCTCACCCCTGGTCCCACATGCGGGACCCCCAAAGGAAGGGCCTGGCTGGGCCTGTCCACAGTGGCTGGCAGAGTCCTGGGCAGACTGTTACCCAGGACATGGGTGTGCTCTGAGGATAAGGGTGGTCACCTCCGCCACTGCTGTGGTTCCTCTTGTAAGGGCAGCGACAGACCAGATGCCAGAGCCACCTTGCCCTGCACGGTGGTTCCCTAACACCTCCATCTGTTCCCCTATTTTGCTGGGGGCGACTTGAGAACTGCGTGGCAGAGGCATGCCCCAAACTGAGGAGAGGTCTGTGCACCTGCTGTCACAGCCAGCCACGCCGGTAAGGCTGAGGTCTTCCTCACGCCGAGACTGGCACCTCCAGGTGCCTCCCGAGCTCTCTGCGTCATGGGTAAGACTAAGGGTCCTTCCCCTGAGGTCAGGCAGCACCTTGCTGGGCATGTGCCCACACATGTGCCCGTCCGTGGCCGCCCTGTGTTCCTCTCACACTGCAGGTACCATTTCCGCTCCACTGCCTTTGGCCTGTGGACACTGCCTCATGTTGACAATTACCCGCAGCCAGGACTTGCCAGAACCTGGAACTGAAAAGGCTTCAAGGAGAGAAAAAAAACAACTGGAAAGCTGTTTTCTGTTAAGGCAGGTTTATTTTTCCTTGCAATTATGTTTGACTAAAACGTCCTTGTGCAAGAGTCACTTCCCCAAGACAGGTCTGATTCACCCTGCCCTGGACAGCACCTCCCGCCCCCAAGGTCTCTGCCCTGGACAGCACCTCTCACCCCCGGGGTCCCTGCCAGGAGAGCTCTACTGTTTGGCCCATGGTGGGGGACCTGGGCCCAGGGCAGCAACCTCTGTCAGTGACCAGACCTCGGTGCAGGGCCCTGGGTTCTGTCCCAGAAGGAAGACAGACCTCAGGGACCCAGAAACTCAGGAGGGAAGGATGAGCTCCATTCAGCCCATGCTGAGCCACCTCCAAGGCTACTGGGTCCCCTGCCTGGCCTGGCAGGGAGGCCCCCAACCCTGACTTCGGCACTGCCTGTCAGGGAAGCCTCGGAGCTCAGGCACAGTGCACAAAGCTGGGCTTCTGGCGGTTTCTCTTTCTCCCCGGAGAGCAGCACCAGGCCCCCTAAACAGTCCCCGGGAGCTGATTTGTCTTTTCCATCGGGAGACCTCCCCAGCCAGTGCCCCAAGGCCAGCCGGCTGATGGAAAGAGAGTTACCCGGAAGGGGCCGCACCGGGGTCAAGTTCGCGTGTCCTCTGCCATCCCCTCCCCATCCCCCATCATCACCGCACGGCCTGAGGCGGCGTCTGCCTCTCGTCTCTCGCCATGTTTGCCAGCTACGATCAGTTTGATTGATCATCTCTGTGGCCACAGGTTGGTAATAAAGCTGTTTTGAGAGCCTCTTGCATTTCCCCTGGGACCCCGTTGGCATGACAAGACTTGACATGGGCCATTCGTCACCTGCTGCCTGTGGCCACTGTGGTCACTGTGCACAATGACCAGCAGACAGACAAGAGCCAGGCCCTGCGGAGGCTCTAGGAGCGGCCGGGCGGGGTGGGACGCACACACATGTGCACACGCCCCTTGCAGAGATCACGGATCCCACGTGTCTTAGAGCTGGGGGAGGGGCAGTCATCACAGGCAGGTTGTGGGGTCCTCCTATTTGGAAAGGAAGGTGGGCAGAGCGAGGGTCTGGGGACAGTCAGGTGACAGCAAGAGCCATGAGTCCAGGGACTTCCTAATTGAAGTTCAAGCTGGGATTCAAAGGTTCCTCCTCATCCTCATGGCTGTGTCCTGGACCCATCTGAGCCCCCCAAACCCCACTATAGCCCAATCTCACGTTCTCCAACCCCTGGCTGTGCTGGGTCTTCCCCGACACTCCAAACCCTCCGATGGGCCACCTCCCACAGCGTATGGTTAAAGGGGTCGTCTTTGCCAGGGTGCTGGGCTTCATCCCATTGGACTCTAAGCCCAGTGCTGTTTGGGGACGGATGGAAACTAAACAGAGCACCGTGATAGCAGCCTCAGCTCCGCCTGTGCAGAGCTCACATGGAGACGGGACGCTCCAGCAGCAGCACTTTGTCAACGTCAGCACCAAACCGTTTGCTGAGCATCACACATGGCCCTCTGGTCAGCAGAGGGTGTCCCTGTGCTCAGCATGAAACATGGGCCCTAGAAGGGGCTCACAGCCAGCTGGGATTCCTGGTGGCCACCAGGCTGTCCTCTCAGGAGCTGGTGGTCAGGGTTTTCAGGAGCCAGTGAACACATCAGCAGCAGCCCTCAGGAAGCTAACCGCCAAGAACTCTCCTAGTTGCATGGACAAGCTGACCGATGGCGCCTTTCTAGAAGATGCACCCAAACGCAGAAAACCTCCAACAGTCTAACAACAGAGAACGTCAGGGTGGAACAAGCCAGCCCAGAGTCTCTGCTCAGTGTGGTGAGCTCCTCTTTGGCACTGGGGCCAGTGATGGTTCCAGGCCCTCCCAGGCCTCCCCCTCCCACTCCTGAGTTCCTGCCCTGGGCCGTATTGGAGAGCGGCAGGGCACGCAGTATGCTTTCTATCTGTCACCAAATGCTCCTGTCTGCCTTGGGGTGGGGTGTGGGGGATCCTGGGCTGGCTCCAGTTTCTCTGTGTCACCTCTGTGAAGAAAGTAGACGTGGAAGCTGTCTCTGGAGCAGCTCTGGGCACCTAGTCTGGGGTGCAGTGAGAAGCTTCCCCCTTACCAAAGGGCAGATGGTCACTGGGAGCCTCGAAGCTTTGCCCAGCCCACCGGCCCCTCCTGCCCAGCACCAGGCCCTTGGCCAAACAGAAGCCCGAGAACAGAGGAGGTATAGCCCATACACAGAGGAGGTATAGCCATGGAGCCTACATGGCTGGGGGGCCAGGTCCGAGGCACCGCTGGGCTGTGGGCCAATGTGCTCGGCTTAGAACTGGAATACAGTAAGAGGGAGGGCACCCAGGCAGCTCAGGGCCTGCAGGGCCAGCCCTGCCCAGAGGCCTCAGCCCACAGGCCTGCTCCTGATCTTCCCTGATGGAAGATCTTTCCCTCTCTGGACAGCTGGGAAAGTCCCGTGGCTCTGAGGAAGGCACCAGCCCCTTTCTGAGTGGCCACACGTGAGTTCCAGTCAGGGCAGCCATTGGGGAGAGTCAGTCCTATAGGAAGACTGGGCAGGTCCTGGTGAGAAGACTCAGGGGGTCCAGGTGGGGGGCTAGTAGCAGGAGGGATATAGGACAAAAGGGGATCCACCACCTCCTGCCCCCACCCCTGGCACCTAAGGAGCAGTCCCCACAGAGGGGAACCCACCGGAAGCCAAGGGTACACTCAGGTCAGCACAGTGGCCATAGGGGAGTGAGAGGGAAGCAGCCTGCACCGGGCATGTGCCCAGAACAGTGCCACCCAGAAGAGCAGCTGGTGTGCAGTGGTCCCTTCCCCGCCCCCGCCAGATGTCCCCACTGCAGTGGGTGATGCTGTCTCCATGACATCAGCATGGCAGGGTCAGCCCATTAAGACAAAACTGCATGGAAATCCAGACTTTAAAAGAAATATTGGAGTATTTTCCAGTCATGATAATGATATGCATTCTTTATGAAACAAGTGGGGGGGGAGAACATTTAAATAAGAAAATAAAAATGACCCATGTTTCCTCTGCTGACATGTGCAGGTCAGTGATGGGTAGAGACAGAGAGATGTTCCCCACAGACACAAGGGCTGGGAGTGGCCACCCTGCGCTCATCACTGTGCTCAGCATCTGCAGGCAAAGTCTGAGGCCTCTCAGAGCTGACCTGTGTGTGCACTCCTGTTGGGCGTCTGTGCCTGTATGTATACAAGTGTGAGTGCATGTGTGCCTGTGCACATGCGTGTATATGTATGCATGTGCCCATGCACTGTGTACATGTGCATGTGTGCACGTATAAATGTGTGCCTGTGTGCATGTGTATACATGTGTGCCTGTGTGCATGGGTACACATGTGTGCATATGTGCATGTATACACACATGTGCCTGTGTGCATGTATACACATGTGTGCCTGTGTGCATGTGTATACACGTGTGCCTGTGTGCATGTGTATACATGTGTGCCTGTGTGCGTGTGCATATGTGTGCATGTGTGCGTGTGTGTCTGTGAGTGCAGATGGCTGGCTATCTTGGTGAATATGTTATTGCACGCCAGGCCTACCCATCTCCCCTGGAGCAGGTGGACCCGGGAGGGTGCAGGGTTCTGTTTTGCACCCAGAGAAAGTGGGATTCTGTCAGCATCTAAACCCACAGCAAGACAGGCATTGGCCTCCATGGGGGAAGCAGAGTTCTGTGAGCCTCCCAGGCAAACAGATCTCCTTAAGAGAAGCAGCCTTGACATTTATCAGTCGTTTATAACTTGGTATGATCAGATTGATGAGTGATGATTGGATTGATGATCTGTGACTAATTGATCAATTCATTCAGATTGATGAGCTGTATCTTCAGGAAGAGACGCCAGGCACAAGGAGAAGGGTGACCCCCTTTCCCTAGCAGGGTCCGGCTCCCAGGCCTGGGGGCATCCCAGAAGGAGCGCTGACCCAGGAGGGTGTTCGGGCTGTGGCCAAGTCAGATGCGAACATGGGACCTTGAGATCCCTGAGCCCCTGGTCACCCTGGCCTGGGCTCCATGAAGGCTGACACTTTCTCTCATGCCCAACTCCCAGCCCCCAGACCTGGTCTGGCAGGAGCAGGTGCTAGGAGACGTCTTCTGGGACTGGCATCCCAGGGAGGAGGTGCAGATACAGAAACAGGGTCTATAGCAGAACTTTCCCAGAGGTCCCAAGGCCCCAGGATTCAGGCCTGGGGCCCCCCAGAGTTTATGAACCTCTGTGTGTCCAGTATCCCTCAGAGGCCACCCAGAGTTCTGCTTACCGGGGAGTCTGTTTTCTATCGGACGCTGTGTGTGCTTTTCCTCTGCCCTGCGTTGTGCCCAAGCCCCCTCCAGCCTCTGGGTAGGAGCCCCGGCTCTCTCCTCTACCACGGAAGCCCCTTGGCCTTGCAAATGAAAAGCATCTGAAACTGGCATCCAACTTGGCTCCACTCTCCTACCTATAAACAGGCCTAGACCGTGCATTCTCAGAATGTTCTAGAAGAGGAATGTGCTTGGGGCTGGTGTGGCCATGCTGAGGCATGTAGACATTTCCATGGAGAGGTCAGTAAGTGGCGTGGCCGGGCACCAGCACTCCCCCCAGGCCTGTGGCCAGGTCGGCTCATGGCCATCTCCATGTGGGGCAGGGGCTCCGGGCTCCTCACCCAGCCCTCATAGTTCTCAGCCCAGAGACCGTGTCCAGCTCTGGGTGCAGGACCTGCCAGAGTCACCCCAGTAGTGTGCACATGGGGCAGGCTCCGCAGGGGTCTCTGGCTAGGGAAGCCCCTTCCCGGCCCCCCTCAGCTAAGGGTATCAGTGATGCCCCCACCCCACATGCTTCTCACCAATTTTCAACCCAGATGAGGAAGGTCCCCTTCTCAGTGAGACGGGGAAAGACTCTCAGTGCCAAGGTCACTGAGATCTCCCTGGATCCTGAGTTTGCATTTGGAAAAAACCTACAGAAAAAGCCCGTCTGCTTGTGTGCAGCTCCAGGAACCCAGAAACCGGCTTGGTCACAGCGTGGGTCATCATTTCTCCTGCTCAGTGCACCATGGCAGCCTGGATTTGTACCTGAAAGAGGCTGCAGGCTGGGTGCAGTGAAGGTGCTGGGCATGGGCAATGAGGTCAGCTCCTGGGGTCTCCCCTAGAAGGAGCCAGCACTTCCCCTGAAGGCACAAGTGAGAATCTCGGTCATGTCAGGGCAGCACCGTTAGCGGCACATTCCTCTTCTTTTCCTCTGAGTTTTTGTTGAGCCTGTGTCATCTCTGCGTCTGTACTGCAGCTGAGCACTCAGGAGGCTCCCTGTGAGCCAAGCACAGTGGTGAGGCCAAGTGGGGACCACTTCCTCAGCACATGTGGGTGTTTTTACTCTGTCCCTCCTGACGCTACTTTGGAGAGGGTCTGGCCCCATGGCCAGGCATGTGCGAGGGACCCTGCCCCCAGCCCCTTGTCACCATCTCCCCTGCTATGGCTCCAGGACCCACTATAGCACCCCACCTACTAGAGGTGGGGTTCCCCTGCAAGTGAACATCCCTCCTGGGGCTGGCCCGGGGCCTGCAGCAGCTGTGAATGGCCGTGGGCCTCTGGAGGGCATGCCTTTACTCCCGAATCTCCTCTGTCACCTGCTCCCTCTACACTAGGCCTTGGAAGTGGGTTCACAGAGCCCCATGTGGCATGGGACAGCCTCCACAGGCAGACCCTTGGCCACTTCCCATAGTAGAGAATGGCCTTGGCTTCCATGGTGTCACCAGTGACCTGAGCCCAAGAGCAGAGGTGGACACAGAGGGGAGAGGGCAGGGAGCAGAGGGGGTATGGGGACTGGCAAAGCTGGCCGTTTGTGATGTGGCCACACTGGCCCCCAGGCAGCATCCGAGCTGGCAAAGCGAAAGGTTACAGTGTCTACAGGAACCACTCAGACTGGGGCAGTGCTGGGCTGCAATGGCTCTGTGCCTGGTGGACACAGGAACATTGCAAGGCTCTGAGTGTGCTTGGGCCCAACTGCAGTCACTGGCTAGGCTGTCTTAATACTATAGGGGCCGGCAGCCTGGAGAGGATGGGGCGGGGGGCAGGGGCTACCGCCCCGGAAACTGAGGCAAAGGCGCCCTCTGTCGCCTGCCTGGGGCCGTCTCCACACAGCACACCCAGGTGGCCCCGAGCCTTTGTAAACCCACGTTAAACGTCCCAGTTTCCCCAGACGTTATCTGCCTTTGGGGAAACTTTGAAATAAGGAGTCAAGGTTTGCAGCTCCCAACTGGCTTTTAATGTGAACCGCGTGCTCCTCGAAGCCTGAGCGCTTTTCACGGGTTTAAGCAGCAGGGCCTGCAGGGGAGCAGGGGAGGAGGGGAGGGGGCAGGTGGGCATTCTCCTTTTAGGTGGATTTTTTTTTTTTTTTAGAAAAGCAATCAAAGATGTGGCCAAAATGATGAGTTTGTTTCCGGTGGCCTGCAATTCTGTCAGGAACAAAACAGCCAGAGAGGAGGGAAGTGTGTCTGGGGCTGATCGGAAGGCTGAGTTCAGCCTGGCAGGGAAGGGGGCGGCCGTGGGCCACCTAGGGGGCCAGGAGATGCAACAAGCATGGGACACGGAGCCTCCTCAAGGCCCCCGGCCTGAGACGCGGGCTTCTCTGTGCCCTGGGCAGGGAGGAGCCTGGGCCCTCTGGCCTCAGCTCTGTCAGGCAACAGTGGTAGAACCCGAGTGGTCGGTTCAGTGCCTCCTGCTCAGGACTAGGACCCTCACTGCGGTACCTGGACTCCCAAGCCTGCATCCATAAGCATCAGGGCAGCAGAGTCCTGATGAGAGTCTGAGAGAAGAGCTTTGGGCTGGAGGGCAGGAAACAGGCAGGACTATCTACTGGGGCTCCATCCCAAGGTTTGCGTTTGAGTGTCAGCAAAACTTCCTCTCTCCAGGCTCAAATCTATCTCTGTGTGTTGAAACATCATATTTCATAGACGTCTTTAAATGCCTTCTGGAGTTTGTTTGGAGTTTTTTGGTGGTTTTTTTTTCTTTTCTAAAATATCAACCTTCCACCTAGGGTCAAACGCGGGATGTTTTTCCTTCTCAGCAATTTGTTTATATTTTAGCGACTCACCTCGGGACAGTCATGCCCTGGAGTGTCGGTCTGGTTTCCTGACGGGCAGGGGCTGCATCTGAGCTTATGTGGGGATCGTGGGGACTACACTGTGCCCCATTCGTGCAGGCCAGACAGGATCCACGCAGCTGGCTGCTCCCATGGTGTGGGCACGCGGGGATGTCCACCAGCAGGGTGCATGTAGGGGCGCTGGAGGAGGGGAACTGGCCATCCAGAACCACCTGGCCCTCCTGGTAGCCCAGGGGCCTTCCCTGAAGTGCAGACCGGGCCCTGTGGAGTGAATTGCAGGAAGTTGTCTAGCGGCTGAGGAGGACATTGTTATATACACTTCACACGTGAGGGCACCTCCAGTGGCCAGAACCTCTTTTTAAAGCTATGTGGACCCTTGAGATTGGTGGGCCACAACCTAGTGAGGCCTCAGCTAACAAGATAGTGTCATTGCAACCCAAATAGTAGGACCAATGACGGCACTGGGAACATTTCCAGGAGTGCCTGGTCAATGCTGTTGGCTACGATTTTATGGGTCTCGCACTTGGGGATTAGTTTACAGAGGATGGAAGCCACTGCAGTGCCATGGGGCACTGAGCCCAGCCTTTCAGGGCTGTGCACAGCTCTCTGGGGGTTGGGGGGCTGTCTCCCACTCCCAGAGAGGCCGCTGGTGAGGGGGTATCTTCACACCAGTACTGGTTGGCACCCACCCACAGTTCCTTTCCCCATGAGGGTGGCACTTTTGGGGCAGCCTCTTACATTCTGTTCACAGTGTAGGTTCTGCAGAGAGACCTCACCTTGAGAAAAAAGGAATACTGCCTTTAGGGAGAATTTGTGCCCTTATGATGGGAGCTCGGGTGGCTCAACCTCTGGGCAGGTGGGTTTTGCTCCATGAAAGGGCCTTTGGTCTTGTGGGCTTCAGAGTGCGTTTGAGCCTAGGGACACAGGAGTGTCCTGCTCAGGCCAGGGACAGAGCAGAGGTACAGAGTCCAGTCTGCAGCCACCAGGGAAGCTTCTGGACTTGGCACATCTACTAGGCATAAGCCCCAAGCTTACCTGCTCAGGGTTGGCCTGGGCCTTAGCAGAGGTACAGATAGGTCCCTCTGGCTAGTGCAGTCCTAAAGCATGGGGCTCGTTGCCTGGGGTATGTGAGGGGCTGTGGACGGGGTGGGAGGGAGGCAGGCTGGCATGCTCAGACCTTCCAAGTTCTGGGCCAGTCCAGAATGGCTTCTGAGATTCTCAATGTCCTCAGGGAGGTTTTCAGAGCCCACTGGGCAAACTGAGGAAGCTAGAGAGTGGGGGGAATGGCTTGGGGCTCCCTGTCGCTCAGGCCCCAGTCCCACCCAGGTTAGCGCCTCTGCCCCCAGCTGGCCACCTGGACGCTCTCATTACCTCCCAGGTGCGCTGGGAGAGCCGCCCTGCCCCCCACCTTCACCCCATTGTTCCTGGCTTCTCTTTTAGGTCATTTTTCGTTTTCACCTGATCCCTGTAATTCTGCAAAACACTCCTGGGCCACAGAGCAGCCCTGGCACAGCTGGTGTCACACCCCCACTCACAGAGCTTGGGACAGAAACTCCCCCACCTGCCCAGCTGGCCATAGACCACCATGACAGGACACACTGCTCCTGTCCTCTCCTCCACCTGTCCCCGCACATCCCTGTCATCTTCAGTCACTGCCAGCCTGAGCCCAGGGTGCACCTGCCCCCTGCTGCACTGCTCCCCGGCAAGGACCATCTGAGGAAGGTCTATTCGTACAGACTCTGGTTTGGCTGCCAGTGGACGGGGAAGGAGGATTCCCCCTACATGGCACATCACCTGGGGAAGGGGTACCAGGCTGCTGCACACACAAGCTGCAGACTTCCACTGAGAGGAGGTTCTCAGACCCTGAGGCAGGTGCCGACCAAGGAGCTTCATCAAAGATCCTGCTCTGCTGACAGGAAAACCCAGCAAGCCCTGGGGCATGACACCACGAAAAATAAATATCAAAAGAACATTTGAAGAGCTCAATAAATTGATCATATTGTGCTGAACCTTCACCCCCATAACTACGGGGCCATTTAAATGCTAATGCCATTTTTAAAAAGTCAATTATGGGAGTTTTGCAGGGATTGGAGTCAGCATTCTCTGCAAGCTTCTCCTGGCTGCCTCTCCTCTGCGGCAGGCGCTGGAGCATCAGGGTCCCTGGAGGGAATATCTCCTCACAGCCAACCCAGTGGCTAAATTCAGTTGAAGCAGACACCAAAGACATGGTGTGTGGGAGATAGAAGGTGCCCGATGATATGGGTCGGGGGGTGACAACTGCTGTTGACCCGTCAGTGCAACCTCGCCCCTTCCTGCAGGCCAGTGCTGGGCTGCCCAGTGGAGGGGCCCAGGGTAAGTGAAACAGAGCCTTGCAGAATGTTCTGGCTGGACTTTCCCATCAGCCCCTGCTGGGCTCACTTCAGAGTCAGCAAAATGTCCACTCTTCTCCTCTTCTTGGTAGCACCGATCTAGACCCATCCAAGTCTTCCTGCTCCTGAATGAGACCCGCTCAGAGGCAGCCAAGAAGGCAGAGGGCATGGATCCACCCGGGGAGACTAGGTATTCTGGGAGCCTGGCCTTCCAGGGCATCCACAGTGAGGACCTGGGGATCTCCAGGGTCAGCTCACCCCTCCAGAAGCCCAGTTCCTCCCAAGCCAGCTCTAGTGATGTTTCCACATCATTGGCCCTTTGTGCTCTGGGCCCACGACTCATGGAGGCTGCGATGCCCACTCTACAGAGAGGGAAACGGGCAGAAAGAGGTGAAGGGCCGCCTGGCTTGACCACCAGTGAGCAGAAAGAGCTGAAACTTAGCTGGGTCTGTGCACCTTTGCATATCCAGGAGCATCTCACAGAGAAGGAAACCGAGGCTGGCAAAGCACAGAGGTGGCTGGCTGCCCCAGCCCTGTCCACATAGCTCATGACAAGTGGAATCTCCCAAGGAACCCGCCAGGCTTCACCTCAAGGAAAACACAACAACATTCCATCATTGCGGATTTGGGGCCATGGCGGCTGGCCTGGCCTCTGACCCTCACACCCTGATCCCCAGCACTGGGGCAGAGCAGCTGAGACCTGGGGGTCAGCAATGAGCAGGGCCCTGGACATCCATGCTGGCCTCAGGGATAAGATTTCTCTGGGCTCTGAGACCCCTGCTGGTAGGGGAAGCCCACACAGTGGGGATCCGAGCTTGGGGTTGGTGTCAAGGACATGCTTGGCGCCAGCCCCAGGTGGGTACTGACACCCCATGCTTAGACCCTCCCCTGCCACCACTGAGGGTGCAGGGGTTTTAATGATTAGAACCTCTAAGATGTTGATGAGAGATACCCCAAGGCTGATGCCAGCTGATTGGTAACCTCTCCCTTCAGGGTTCAAAGGACAAAGGTCAGAGCTGTGGCCAGGCCTCTCCACCTCCCTGCTGGGGAATAGACCTCCTGGGAGAGGGCAGAGTCAAGGGCGTCGGGCAGGGTCCAGGATGCCCCTTCTCAGCTGGTACTACATAGGGCCCTGCTGACCTGCATTTGGCCAGTACCCAGTGCATCTGGATTTCTGAGGCTTCAGAGGGAAGGCCACCTTTGAGCCCTAGCTATAGAGCTCATCCCCTGCAGAGGAGGCTGGAGTGTCGTCAGGCCCCCGGGTGGCCCTTGCCTTTTCCTCCTGCACTGGTTGTCTGGCCCTCACTGCAGGGCTTAGGTGGGAAAAGCTCCAAGGTAGAAGGAGGTCCAGGTGGGTGGTCTGAGGAAGGCCCCTGAACAAGGTCACGAGAAGGGAGGGGCAGGGCTGGGAGGGAGGCCCATGCCCCGCCCAGGCATCACACACTCTGCTTCCCGGTGGGTGCTGTGTTGGGGGTATCAGCCAGGGGGTCTGCCGATTTGCAAGCTCCCGAGTGTCCCGATGTCCAGCAGGAGTCTGAGTGTGGCCTCTGCAAGTGCCGATCGATGTCGTTGATAAAGTCACAGGTGCGTGCCTGAGGCGAGTTCCCACCTGCAGCCTGAACCCACGGCTCCTGACCCCTGCCTGACCCCCATACTGTCTTTGTTCGGTGCTTCCTGAACCTACCTCTCCGGCCTCATGCTGATGCCCACACTGTGCTGGGAACAGGGGGCTGTGTGAGGCCTGGTCTGGTGCCCACTGCCCAGCCAGAGCAGGTAGACACATCAGTCTGGCACTGAGCTGTCCTCCCAGGAGCCCCAGAGGTGTTGACAGACATGAGGATAGGCTTCCAGGGGAGGGACCCCATGGCCGATGGCCCTAGGGCAAGACAGAGCAGATGTGTCTGGGAGACGTGGGTCAGGCTATGGGCCTACATGGCCTCTGTGTTCGTCATGTCAACCTGGTTCCAGGGTAGAGACCAGAAGGATGGCTAGGGACCCTATTCCTGGTGTTAGGAGGAGCAGGTGTGGCTCGGGGTGGTGGCGTGGGGCTGAGGCCCTCTGCACCCCCTGCTGTGCCCTCCCAGCAGACTGCTCACTGGTGGAGACCTTTTTTCGTGAGAGGAAAACCACGAGGTGCCTTGTCTGCTGCACTACCTGTGACGTAGGCACAGGGCCCCTGGGCAGCACCCCACAGCCCCAAGACCAGCCCCAGTACAGGGGCTCCCCTTGGTAGGTCTCCAAGCATTCGGAAACAGAAAACGAAAGAGAACACACGAGGGGTGCAGGTTGTGCCTGCTCCCAGGGCTCTGTGAACCCAACCTGAGTTAATGCCTTTCATCCTCATGGTGGCCGGGGGAGGAAGCGCCTGTCAAGATTACCATTTTACAGATGAGGAGACTGAGGCACAGAAAGGAAGAGATACGCGAGTTTCCCACAGAGCTGGGGCGCAACACAAGTGGCTGGAACCCAGGGTTCCCAAGAGAGACTCGTTCTGGGGCCCCCACCCCCAAGCCCAAACCAGCCTGAGTCTGGTGGGTTCACCCCTGCTGGGGACAGAGGCAGACACTCGGGACAGCCCTGAGGTGACAGTCACTAGACCATCACTAGAGAAGACTGTTACTGTGACTGAGGCACCCCCCCGACACATGTGGTGGGGGGCTGGGGTCTGCTTAGCACTGGCCGCAGGGAACATTATCCCCATCTCCCGGGAGAGAGCGGGCTCCGGACGACACTCAGGGAGAAGAGTAACTCAAGACGGGGGCCATGGATCGAAAAATATTGCAAAATTTCCCGAGGCAGGACCCTGCTGGATCCCTGAAACGGGATACGCCAGCCTGAGTCTGGACACATAATGCAGCTCTGTCTAGGATGGGCCGAGGGCCCCAAGGACCCCGGCTATCTTTCAGAGAGTGATAGTTACGGAAATTAGCGGTGCAGAAATCCAGCTTGTCATTCGTCAGGGCCTTATTAACTGCCTTACGCTGCAACGGAGCGACCTGGGCTCCTGGCTTCGGGGGCCTGGGAGAGGCTGTCTCTGTCCTCGGCGTTGAGGACAGCTGCAGAGGACATCCAAGCAGCACCATGCGAGGCAGCTTTCAGGGTCCCTGGGTGTACAAGCAGGGATTTTATCCTATGACAGAGAAGGCAGAAGGCAGGGTGTGGACAGGAGGCAGCAGGACAGCCTGCTCAGCTCTGGGAGGAAAACCAGGCCCTGGGCCCATGCGATTAGGCCACTCCACACTTCCAGGAGCCCTGCAGAAGTCTAGGCATCATCCAGTCTGGGCCTGGGGGACCCCACCTCCCTGAGACTCAGTTTCTTCATCTGTACCAGGGGCCTATTTTCAGGTGGAAAGGGGTGTGGGGAAGTCACCTGACCTTGGGAAGAGGCTGGAGAAATGCCACCCACATTTCTCTCTGCCCTTGCAGCTGTAAGACCAGAGGCCCAGCCCCGGGGCCACTGGCTTCCCAACCTCAGAGCCCCCCACACACCCTCCAGCCCCCGCCACTCTCTCACGAAGGGGCCTCAGCAAGCCGTGGCTGCCAGTTAGTACCACATCAGGGCCCATTTCAGGTACTCAGGTGGAACACAGGGTCAACCTTTTCAAACAAGGTCTAAATGCTGAGGGAGCCCTGTCAGGTCATAGTGGTTCTCAGCATGGCCTTGCAGACAGTGCATCCCAGTAGTGAGGTGAGTCCTATTCCCCTGGGGCTCCTTTGGGGCCTGGTCCAGCACTTGGCCCCTCCAAGATGTGTCTGGGTCTCCCTCTGAGCTGGACACAGAGCGGGAGCCACGTGCAGGTGTGTGATCTCTTCTGCAAGGTTGGTTTGGAGGCCAAAGTCTTTGGGCCGAAAGAGCTTTGGCAGAATGCTTGCCTTTCAAGGTCGTGCTAATGACCTTCAGCGCCTGATGGATTTATTGAGGGGGAAGCATGTTGAGTTGTTCTGTCCGATGCTGCTGCCAGAAGGAGTCTGCCATGGCCCAGCCCCGCGTCCTGTTACTCAACACCCGTGTTATTGTGCCGCCAGGCAGAGGAATGAGTGGGGGTGACGATGTAGTGGGGGGGGCACTCAGCCTTTCCAAACCTGTTCATTTTTAGCCCCTGGGAATCAAAGCAGTGTCCAGCTCTGTCCACCAGCCTTTGATCCTCTGCCCCAGTGTCTCAGGCTGGAGAGGAGCAAAGAGCGGGCAAAGATAAACCACACTTGAGCCAGGCTCCCCGTGCCTGCCTGTGCCTCTGTCTGGGGCCGGCAGTGTCCCCTGAGTGCTGAAAACAGTTCTCTTGGCAAGTGGCATCTGTAACCTTCACCCTTGACTGCACTGTCTGGAAGAAGATAAAACTAGGGGGTGTCCAGAGTGGGGGGGACAATGTGATGACCAAGGAACCCCGTGGGCTTCCTGCAGGACGGGGGTTAGGGGGCAGAGTGACCCCAGGAGTCAGGCTTTATGGAATTGGTCCAGAAGAAAAGATGGGACACCCTGACTGTGCACCCTCCACATTGGTTGGGGGACGCCAACCCATAGCGGGGGGATGGAGATTGTATCTTCTGAGTGGCCTCGGGGGCTTCTGGCAGCTGAGAGGGCCCATCGGCTCTGCAGAAGGTGCTGACGTCCTGCTCATCTTGCTGGAATCATCCCACACGGAGGCATTCATCTGGGCATGAACTTGGACTTTGGCACAGACTCAATCCACCTGTCTTTCTGCAGTTAATTACCAGGACAAGGGAACATGTCGAGGCTGTCTTTCATGAAGACATTCGCCCCCAAGGATGGGGACAGGGTCTTGTTGACCCTGTGTTCCACCTGAGGGCCTGGCATGTGGCCGACGCCAAAGACGTTTGTGGAGGGCAAAACTGCACACTTGGGCAGGGGCATTGGGGAGCAGTGTCACACCACATGGGGTCTGTGTCGGGGGGTGAGGGGACCTCGGCAAAGCCTGCAGGAAAGCCAGGAGGCCTGGGGGTCCCTCTCCACCTAGGGAGGAGTGAGACCCCATCGGGTTTCTGGGCACAGAATTACGGTAATTGGGGCCGACATTTGCATCCATATCCCAAACCCCTCTGCCGTGTTGGAAAGAAACCTTTGAAAACCGCCATGGACGCTGGTTTTGATAATAATATGCGGGTAAAGGTTGCGTCGCTATCTAGGCAGTGATTCATCCGTCTGTGAACCGGGACGTGGCGGTAATGGGAAGGAGCAGATCGCCAGGGGCGAAGTTGGAATGCAGACTTATCAGAGGCTGTGGCGTTAAATGGGATCCCATTATTGTTTCGTAAATAGGGAGATGGAAGTGCCGGGCGGGAACTGATGAGCACAGAGAATGCGTTTTAGCTAAACTCGCAAACAGTATTTGTTTTGAGTAAGTGGCTGTCTCAGCTAACAGCAGGGCATTTCATTGTCAAGAGCTTGTTGAACGGAATTTATGGGAGAATCCTGCTCCGTGTTCACGGTCGCCGGGAGGTCGGGGCTCTGAGGCAATGTCACTCCATCTCCAGTGGGCTTCGCGCCTTCTCCTGGTTAATGTTACCCGTTGGGAATTCGATGGCGCGGCCCAGCCCCAGCAGGTGTCGGGCAGCTGGCAGGCCCCCCTCAACCCCAGCACCACCCGTAGGTGCTCAGAGTGTGTGTGTGATGGCATTTGGGTTTCCGGCTTCTCTGCAAGGATCAGCAGGATGTCCCCCACATCCCTCAGGACCAGGCATCACCCCAGTGTGCCCACCTGACCTGATACCCGCTTAGCAGGCAAACAGGAGAAGCATGGTCAGGTAGAAAGAGCTTCCTCTTGGGGGCAGAGTCCACTGGCCAGGCAACCCCACAGTGTGGGGGCATCCCAGGGTGGAGGGTATGTGTCCCCAGCCTTCTGCAAGGGCCCCTCATAGGGGGAAAGCAGGTGACAGACTGGCCCCTTCTCTCTGTCTTCTGACCAGGTATAGTTTTAGAAGAAATTCCAGAGGTCTCAACCCCTACTCAGGGCTTTCCCTCCCACTTGGGCTGCAGGCTCAGGATAGGGGGGGGGGCCAGAAGGCCTCTGAGTTATCACTAAGTAGCCAGTCAAGCCCCTGGGGTCAGTGTCCGGCCTCTCTGCTTGGACATCAGTTCCATGGCCCTCCACCTACAGCCCTGCTCCCGGGGGAGCAGCACCGCCACATCCAGCAGGTCCCCTCCTCAGCCAGAGGGGCTGCCCCTGTCCCCAGGGCTGCACTTTGCTGGACTGTATTTAGTTAAGAATTAACAAAGAGTGACCTCGAAGTTCTTTGAGAAATGCCCACAAGAGAATCAGAACCAACAGCTTGAGACGCATCAGACAAACCGAGCTGGGGTCCTGATCTCGTGGGCACTACCGATGCTTTTGCTCTGATTTCTTTCTTCTGATTACACCCACAAGCCAGAGCCAGTCCTCAGGCTTAGGGACACAAGAGGCCTGGGGCAGAGCTCACATAAGCGTCCATCTGTGCTGGCCCCTGTGGCCCACATGGTACCCACCCCTGGTCACTTCCTGCTGGCTGGGCAGATTCTGGGGATGTTCACCCCTTCACCCCAGGGCCTTGCTGCCTTTAATCAGGGGCTCTCCTGCCTGGGGGTCCAGACTGGCCTTTGAAGAGCTACCTCTGCCTCCCAAGGTACCCCAGCTTCTGGCTGGGCATGTCCACTCTTTTACAGAGCCAATAATGCAAGGGAATGAGAAACCAGCAGCAGGCGGGTCACACAGTTACCAGATGGTACCAAGAGGGCGTCAGGCAAGAGAGCGGGCTGTGTGCTGAGCCCTCCTGGCCTCAGTTTCCCCTCTTTTAATGGAGGTGGGCTCATCTAAGGAGAGGTAGGAAGGTGTCTGAGTGCTGGAGGGACTGAAAGGTCCCCTTGGGCTTCCCTGGACTCCCCCAACCAGCTTCTGAGGTGAGACGCTCATCTCCGGCTCCCTCTGACACCCTGGGCCCTGCTGTGATCACGGTGGGGGCAGGAAGAGGCATCGTTGGTGCAGCTGTGCAGTCGCTAAGGTGGGACTGCATGTGTGGGGATAAACAAAGGGCCCTCCAGCAGCACCTCCGGGGGACGGGGGACGGGGGACGGAGGCTCTGCATCGCCCTCTCAGGCCCACCTGCGCCCGCAGGCCCCCACTGTAGGCTTTGTTTAGTCTGGGGGGCAGCTCCATTGACAGGGTTTCTGGGCAATGGGCTCTTTTTTCCTGCGCATTCTTCCAGAATTCTGTAGGCTGAATATACCACGCATGCAGCCTAAGGGGAGTATAACTAACCCTCTCAAGTGGAGAAGATTTTGTCTCTCCGAGGGCCCTGGCTCTGCACCATGAGGATTGGGGAAACAGGCATGGCCCAGGCCCTGCAGGAATACCACTGAGGCAGGTCCACCCTCCCTGACCCGAGCAGCACGGTTCTGAGGGCAGGAGGAAGGGCTCTGTCAGCTCCTCTGAGTCCCAGATCCAGGACTTCCCTGCAGGGACAGAGGGAGCTCTTTGCAAGCCAGCCTCAAGTCCATCCCCAAGGTTCCCCCTTCCGTGCAGCCTGTGTCTGTGTGGGCTGCAGTGCAGCCTGCGTGGGGCAGATGTTCTCGGTCAAGTGACCCTCTGCTGGCCTGAAGGCACAGGCCATCAGCCCACTTTCCCTCCTCAGGGACCTGACCCTATTTCCCTTGTAGAAAAGATGAGCTCAAAGTCTCCAAGGTCCAAGAAGCAGCAAAAGGCTGAGGGGTGTGCTGAGCCAAGAGATGGGGGACACTCAAGGCAGCAGGGAAGCAGGGACGTAGGAGCAAATGCCAGGGGCAACCCCGGGCATCAAGGGTGACAAGAGTGGACAGAATGGATTCAGAGAGGGGCAGGGTGACAAGAGTGGACAGTCTGGATTCAGAGAGGGACAGGATGACAAGAGTGGACAGTCTGGATTCAGAGAGGGACAGGATGACAAGAGTGGACAGTCTGGATTCAGAGAGGGGCAGGGTGACAAGAGTGGACAGAATGGATTCAGAGAGGGGCAGAATATGAAAGGTGCAGGTGCAGGGTGGGAAAGAGGCCTCTTGTTTTCCATCTGTGCCATTTTTCTTCCCAGATGCTCTTGGACTTACGGTGGGGTTCACCCTGGTAAACCCATTGTAGGTTCAAAATATCATAAGTCAAAAATGCTTTGACACACACAACCTGCTGGACGCGCCGCTCAGCCTTGCTGCCTTCAGCGTGCTCACTCACCCCAGCCACAGCTGGGCCAAAGCCTGTTTTAACATAAAGTGCCTCTGTGGGGGTCAGCTGTCCTCATCCTCACACTGCAGGGTGTTTCTGTCCATTTCTGGTGGATGCCGAGGTCAGGAAGCCTGGCCGATTCTTCTTTGCGTCTCCTTCCCAGCTCCTGGCACAGTGTCTGGGGCCTGCGGAGGCACCGTCAACCTCTGATGAGAGGATGGAGCATGCGGTGATGTCAGGGGGGTGGGGGAGCAGGTGGTGGCAGAGGGCACCAGAGAAGGGGACAAAGGCCCAGCACCAAATTGAAGCCAGCACCAGCCTGGAATAGCAGCGAAGTAAGGGGTGTGGGAGGCAGTCCGGGGACAGCTGCCCGGAGGTGGGATAGGACCCTGAGGGCAGGCTGGGGAAGAAGAAAAGAAACAAACTTGGAGTCTGGCCCTGCAAGAGGGCAAAGGGGAGCAGCCCCGAGGGAACCAGGGGACATGCACACCAGGCCTGCCGGGGGGACACCGGCTAGGAGGGTGGGGAGCTGGCAGTCACAGTGTAGGCCACCCATTAGTGGTGCCAGACATCTGGAGCCCAGGACGATGGTGACAGGATCAAGCATCTTCCACTTCTTAAATCACTGGGTGCAAACCAGCTGCTGATCAGACCCTGAGCAGGCACGAGACACCTCCATCTACAAACTCTCCATCTCCATCCCACCTGTGCCGTCTGAGCGCCCACCCAGTGCCAGTGACCTGTCTCCACAAAGTCGTGACCTCTAGAGCGGAGGCTCCAAGCAAAAGAACTCCCTGGGACGATGGAAGCCGTCTAGAACTGCCCTGTCCACCACGGCAGCCACGAGCAAAGATGTGGCTGCCAAGACTGGGATGTGACCAGCACAGCTGAGGAGGCACTGACGATGGCGTCTGATGTAATTAAGTTACATTTAAACAGCAACCCTACTGGACAGGCCTTTGTTTTCCTGTCACATGTCCTGGTCCCTCAACAAGTGACCGTGGTCGTGGCATGGTCATGTGGCTCCTGGTCATAAGAAACCTGCTCCTTCCTGTTTCAGCTCAAGAGTCTCCTGCTCCTGTGATGCTAACCTGGTCATGGAGGTCTGGGGACACCTCCTGGACCCCCACATCTAAAGAAGTCCCAGTCCTGGAATGGCAGAGCCACAGACGGGGACACTTTCGTGCTTCTCTGATTCATTTGGGCTTTTGCTTTGCTGGGGGTCTTTTTGTCACTTTGTTGCATCTGGCTCCAGCAGAGCCTGCTGCCTTGGGGACAAGGACGTGTGTGCTACAGGCTGGATGGTGTCCACTCAAGAGAGGCCTGTCAGGATGTGAGGGGCCCGACTGGAAGGTCATGCACTGGCTTCCCAGACTCTGCTCGGACCACCAGCACCAAAGCACACAGGCCCCCTTCCTCCTCCCTCAGTGGACGTGTCAGAGCCCAGTCATCATCTCTACTGTTATGAACACATTTCCACTCGCAGAGATAACTCACTGGCTGGTGTCTGTGGGATGCTCGTGTAACTGGGATACAGTCTGCGCCCGGGAAAGTGGATTATTGCATGAGGCCTCATTGCCCGTGTCTGATTCTACCGAGATCTGTCATGGTGACCAGTGTTTCCTCCAAGCTTCTCTTCTGGTCACTTTTTCTAGCTTACACCCCACCCCGTGCCCACGTGAAATAACTTCTGTATTCATTGAGTGAAAGGTGGGCAGCAGCCTCCCTTAACAGCCCAAACCTCAGCCCCAGACTCTCTTGTTACTTCAGCTCCACAGATGAGGACTTTGTACCCTGTACTTAGAAGCCCCAGGTGCTGGCGTTATCTGCTTGCCTCCACATATATCACCCGGAATTGCAATCTCCACTTTCTTGTCAGCCCCCTTTCACCAAGCAAGCTCAGCGAGGGCAAGGCTACAGTCTGTAGCCCCCAAACCCAACACAGAATGGGGCTCAAGAAATATTTGCTGAATGCGTGATTAAATGAAAAATGAATAAATGTATCTGTGGTTGGGAAGACAGGCTGTAGCATCAAAGGAAGATTGGATTTGGTCGTTTTAAGTGGTCTCTTTATCATCCAGGGTTGGTTATCTTTGTATTTTCAAAGGACGATGTCCCGGTGACCTCATGCTTAACGTGACATCTCTGGCAGAGCCCAGCTCAACTGTGGACCACATGCAGGGCCTTAGAACTGTAAGGCTGTCAGGACTAGGCATGTTTGCTGACCAAAATGACAGATAGGAGCCCCAACCCGGACCATGATAGAAACTTGGAGCAAAGCCACTGCCCCAACCTGGCTGTGATGTCCAGAGCACCCCCAGGTGCCTGGAGAACCAGTTCACACCTGTTTCCTGACACGTTCAGGCCCTCCAGAGGAGCTGCAGACTGCAGGGTGCTGCAGAGAAGCCCCCGACCCCGCGCAACTGAGGTCCTACCTGCGGGGTGATTTAGAGAGCCCTTTGGCTAAATGAAGACACAGGTTTTCCTGCTTGGGTATCTACCATCTGTTCTTGCTATTCTTGGCCGCAGTCTTATTCTATAAAGTTGCCAGAAACACTGCGTTAGCAGAAATGAACCCTTGCTCCTAGGGAAAATACAGGGTTAGGGTCCTGTGAGCCTCTGGTCGCAGTGTTCTCTCTAACTGGCCAATAAACAAACCTGTCCCATGTGCTTCTGTTTACAGACAGCTAGCCTAACGCAGGCAGGCTCACCTTGGAGACTAAGCGGCCTCAGTTCTAGACCAATACAGCAAAAGCAGATATTGAAATAATGCGGTCACACAAGCGTTGTGGTCTCCCGGTGCACATGAAAGTCACGTTTGCACCATAGTGTGGTCTGCTAGGTGATGTTTAGAAAATACGTACATACCTTAAAAAATCTTTATTGATGAAAACACAGAGACACAAAGTGAGCACATGCTGCTGGAAGAATGGCACCAACCGACTTGTTCAACACGGGGTCGCCACAGACCTGCAGTCTGCAGAAGTTGTAGCATCGGCCAATTGCAGTGCAGCAAAGTTCAGGACAGCAAGAGGCACCGGGTACGACAGCGCCCGTGACCACGAACATGCAGCTGTCGGCTCTGGAACCCCTCCTTGGAAGAAGCTTGTCTGACACACAGATTCTCTGCCAGGCACGTCAGCGCTTTCTCCTGCCTCAAACCCTAGACAGCCACTCAGCACTGTGCTTGGGGCCATTCTGAAAAGCAAAACCACGCACAAGAGAAGAAAATGACGAAAACCCAAAATGTGAAAAACGCGGCACCCAATAGACTTCGCAAAGAGCACCTGCCTGGGGTGGGAGGGGCAGAACAAGCAGGCGGAGAGGCCTAGCTGGGACCAGACAGCACTACCTGCACCTGCCACCACCACCCCTGCAAACCCAGGAGGAACGCAGGGGCACTTCCAGGGCTGATTACCAGCAATTCACAGGTGAAGTTTACCTGTAAAACGTAACACTTGTACACCAGCCTTACTGAGGTGTAGGGCACACCAGGACGTCTGCCCTGTACGGGTGGTGGGTTGCAGTGTGTTTGTAGAGGAGTACAACCATTATCTCTGTCCAATCTTAGAACATTTTGTTCCCCCCAAAAAGAAAATTGTACCGTCAGCCGTCCCCCCCTCCCTCTCCCCCTCCCCCACAGCCCCTGGCAACTGCTAATTCCTCCCCGACCCTGGGGGTTTGCCTATTGGGGACATTTCCTATACACAGTCATAAATGTGTGGTTCTTAGCCTTTCTGTCACTCAGTGCAATGTTCTCAGGGTCACTGTGTCATCAGGCTCTATTTCTCTCTGCGGCTGGGCAATGTCCCTGGGCAGGGCATCTCTGTGTGTTGAAATCAAATCTGTTGTCCAAGACAAATGCCTACCACACTTCACACCAAACAAAGCCTCATGGGGTGTCCTAGGCAGTGCAGGGCCACCTGCCTTAACTGACTCTCCAAGCGAGGGGTGCGGCAGGGAGCCTGTTATTTGTCACACCACGGTGTCGGCCTTTCCTGTGCCTTCATGACACTGTGGATGAGGCCAGGTCAGTGTTGGTGCCTCAGTGGGCGTGTCTGGTGGCACCCAGAAAACAACTGCCATCCCCTTCCTCCAGAATTCTCTAGAAAGAGCAGCTGCCTCTGCAGCTCCCTTCTGCTCAGCCTTGGAACCACAGCTACCTAGAGAACCTGAGTCCTCCCCTGTCTGGGGGCCAGCTCGGGCCTGGGCCCTCATCCTTTTTGTGTGCCTGGCCAAAGCGAGACGGCATCCCTGCCCACCAAGCACCTCTGACCTGTAGGCTGACACGTATAGAGAAGGCTTCCCAGGCCCAGGACAACAGATGGTAAATAACACACATGAGGCTGAGGCCGGAAAGCAGGCAGGGGAGGAGGGAGAGGCCTGGCACTCCAGGCAGCAGGTAAGCGTTCTGATCCCTCCATGAGAAAACACTGCCCGTAAGAGTCACAGAAGTGTCCCCAGAAGAGGTTCCCACAGATAGACACTTTGAAATACGAAATGTCGGGAGAATCTCTGCAGGGTTCCAGCAGGCCTGGATAGGACCTGGACCTGCTCTTGCCACCAGAGCCACCTGCCCCCAAGGGAGAGGGCCTGGGCCCGGCCAGCCTGGCCCAGGCCTGCCTCTGCCTTGTTTCTGTGTCTGAGCCTCAGGCCAGACCCACAATCTCCTCCCGCAGCATACCGGGCGCAGAGACCTTCCTTTTGTGAGTCCCCACCAGCTCACTTGTCTGCAGACGCTCACATGCAGCTGGTAGTCTGAGCTGAAGCTTGCTGCTTGACCAGAAGATGACAGTCAGCTAAGTCTTCCGGTGTGGCCAAGGCTTCAAGGCCCCAGGCAGGGCAGGGAGCGCCTAGAGTGAGCACCAGGGGCTGCAACTCCTGTGAGTTTGGGGTATGCGTCACATATGCGCCCCCAGGCAGGGCGGGGAGCACCCAGAAAGAGCACCAGGGGCTGCGACTCCTGTGAGTTTGGGGTACTTGTCACATATGTGCCCTATCTAGGCAGAGCTCAATACTGGCAGACTTCCCTGTAGGAACAGGGCAGAGTAAAATTCTGTCCGAGGATTCCAAGATGAGAGAAGGAAACCCTTCAGGATCATGGAGGTGCACGTGCCAGCCTTGGCCCCGTCCGTCCACTAATCCATTCATAGAGCACTCTGCTACTCTCTTACCTGTGCCCGGAGCCGGGCTGAGCCCTGGGAACCTGTACTCAGCATCCTCCTCAAGGTCACCCGCTGGCTAGAGAAGTCTAGAAGAACGGGGCTGGAGAGCATTTGTGTTGCTCAGAGCCTGTTTCCCTCCAGCTCGTGAACAATCCCAACCAGTCCATGGTCCAGCAAAGGTGAAGCTGGAGGGACACACTGTAGAGGTCTCACCCTGGGGCGGGGGCTGAGTGTCTGCCATGCAGGCCGCCTCTGGAGAACACGGGGCCATCTGCAACAGGCGGCCCAGTGTTGGGGGCACCGGAACGTCACTGCACGGAGCATCATTATAGTGGCAGCCATATAGTGCCCCTCCCAGAAGGCAGGAAGCAGGGCACAGCTTCAGAAATCTTTCGTACGGGAGAAAGGTTTGCCCCCCCTTACCTGGAAAACTCACCTGCCCAGAAGGACTCAGGTACAGACAAATTCTGAAAGGACGCTCTCTGGTCACACCTGGACGCACCACGGGGACACAGGCGTTAACCTTACAGATGGAGGTTGTCTCTGTGGAAATCCACTGTGCAGCTCCTCCTGAGGATAGATTTGGGGCATTTGGGTTCCAGAAAAATAGAAATGGTGAAAAACATTTCCGTTGTGCCAGAATTGCATCTAAAAGCTGCTTTACTGAGCTATAATTCACACGCTGAGCAGTTCACCCATTTCGATGTGATTTCAGGAGGTCTTAGCACTGTCACAGGGCCATGCACCTGTCACCACAAGCTTAGAACTTTTTCATCCCCCCTCTCTCAAATAACCCACACCTGTTAATAGTCGCTCCACATTCTTCCCCGGGGCCCCCTCCCCCAGATGCCTGCAGCCACCTGGGTGTTTCTGGGTCAGCCAGTCCCAGACGCGTCACCTACACTGGCACAACTAGCATCTCTGAGGCCGGCTTCTCTCTCTGGGCGAGATGTTCCCAAGGTGCGATCGTGTCCTGGTGTGTGTCAGAGCCTCATTCCTTCTCAGGGCTGTGTAACATTCCATTGTACGGACGGGTCAAGTCGTGCTTATCTGCTCCCCGCTGATGAGCATTCATTCGGGCCTTTTCCACTTTTGGCTGCTGTGAATGACACTGTTGCAGGCATTCATACTGGAACCTTGTTTCTGTTGGCACCTGATCATGGAATGGCTGTGTCGGAAGACAGCTCCACTTCCGTTCTGAGGAGCTGCCACACAGCTTGCTCCAGTGCTGCCCCTTTCTCCACTCCCGCCGCAGCACACAAGGCCCTCGCGCTCCCACCGTGTCACCAGCTCGTAGTACTGTCCTTATGTGTTTGAGACGTTGGCCCACCGATGTTGATCATGGTCAGTCCTTACAACATGTAACAATTCTGGAGATAGGTTTTAAATCTGAGTCTTCTCGGGTGTCTCATCTCTACAAATAATGAAGGAAAAAAAAATTAAACTACCAAAAGATATTGCAAACGCCCGTGCCTGTCCCCAGATACTTCCTGGCTGGCTTTAGAGAGGAGGGATTGGTTGGGACGTGCAGAATCATTTCTCAGTTCTTAAAGTACTCACAGTTCAGAAATCTAGACGTGTCCCAAAGGCTGGTGTCCATAGGTGCAAATTTACAACAAAATCCTATTTTTAAAGGGCTCCGTGAGTCTGCCTTTTAGAGCACAAGATCGCACCACAACCCACTGTCTGTCTGGAACTGAGTTCACTACCTCCTGCTTGCGCCGTTTCTTCGGGAGTCCTGGAACTGACCCTCTATGCTGTTCCAGGATGCAGCACTTGTCACCCAACGGGTAGGAGGGGCAGCCTGGAGCCATGTGGGTGTTTGTGAAGCCCCAGCCACCCGGAGCTCACCACAGACCTGGTTAATTCTTCTGCCAGCCACCACCACCACCGGCTTTTACCCCAAAAGTCCCTTTGGGGACCTGAATCTGGTTTCCCAGCTGAATCCACCGTGAGCCTCCAGGTGAAAGTTTGGAAAGAAAAGGACTGCAAGGACTGGGCCCGTGACAACTGCCCCCAAGACTCCCTCTGCCCAGTCTGTCCTCATGGAGCTGTGTCCCTTAGGCAACACAGTTGCCCGTGGGATTGGTGTGACCTTTTATTCCACATCGAGGGCTGACAAAGGCCCGAGGCTCTCTGAGGCACTGAGGACACTGCCACAGGTCAGCATCGCTCAGCTGTGTGACATCGTCCTTGCCCTGTGGTCTGACTGGGTGATACTCCTCAAAGATGAGACATCTGTGAAACCTCCCACAGAGGGGAAACCAGACACCAGCAGCCAAGATGTGGCCTCCCCCATGATCCCAGCAGTGTCCTCTCCCCTTCAACCCAATGGCAACCCATTTGGGGCTGATACCACTGCGTGTGGCCCTGGTAGGGCGGCTGACTATCCCCATGTGCCCAGGACTTCCCAGCGCTAGCACTAAAAGCCCCACACCCCAGGAAGCCCTCAGTCCCATGCCAGCCAGGATGCCTGGTCACCCTGTAGACTCAGGGACACCACAGACCAGGCCCTGCTGGGGCCCCCTAGGTTCCTCCTGCTGGTCCACTGGGAGGGGTGGGGGACTTGGGGCCCAAGGCATCTGTGGAGGAGGGAGACAGGACTCTTCCTGAGCTGTCAGGGACTCAATCTCTGTCATACAAATGATCACCACTCACCTTCTCAGGATCACAGGCAGCCTCTTCATGCCAAGCTTCCTTAAAACGTGGTGCAGCTCTCCCTAACCGGCCTCTGGCTCAGTGCAGCTCTCCCTAACCGGCCTCTGGCTCAGTGCAGCTCTCCCTGCCCAGCCTCTGGCTTGGTGCAGCTTTGCTTCTCTGAGAGAGACACAGACACCAGACCCTGCCAGTGGAGGAATAGATGCAGATCTGGGCTTGAGCCTGACTGCTGGTTTGACTTCTGACTTTGCCACCTCCTAGCTGTGACTTTGGCAGGTGGCTTAACACCTCTGTGCCTTGGTTTCCCCTCCCCAAGGTAAAGGCAGCAGAGCTGGGTCAGGTACCATGGGGGAGGGTACTGTGGGGGCCCCGGGTGCTCTGTGGGTGGGGTGGCGGGAGGCAGTCTGATTGTGGTCTCAGAGAACCCAGACATTCTCCCTGGGTTTAATGCTGCCAGGGCCCCTCCCTAGGAAATCAAGAGCACCCAGAGCCCCTCAACTCCCCGCATCCCGTGTATGGGCTCCAGCCCCTTGCTTGCCCCATCCCAGCTCTGCACCCCAAGGGTGGAGAGCAGCTAAGCGCACAGAGCACCTACGTCTCCCTCCCTCCTGTCTCCTAGTTTCTATTCTGGAAGGAGCTTCTACCTCCATCCTTCAGATCAGTGCTCCCTTGGGCCACCCACTCTGTGCACAGTGGCAGCTGCCCCAGCGTTCTTGGGGCAATTGCGGTAAGAGGGTAGTGGGGAAAGAAACTTGATTTTGATCACCAGACACTGAGCCTGGTGTGTGGACAAATTCTGCCCCCAGTGCGGGACGCGTGCCTATCTCCTCCCCCACCGTGGAGCGATGGGCCCAGCCACACTGATGCCAATGTGTCGGCACCTGCCAGCTCAGTGGCTTCAGCCAACTTTCCTAACCTCTCTGAGTGTCACATCTCATCTGTAAGATCCTATAGACAGGGCTTCAGGGAGCAGAGAGGCAGAGCCAGCACAGTGTTTGACCTGGTGAAGGTGCTCAGGTAAGAGCAGAAACCATTATCATCGTGACGGCCACCAGCACCTGTTCCGTGTCTCTGGAGGCTGGGCCAGCAGCAGAGGGACACCTCCTGCCCCTGCCGGGCACTAGAGGGAGGACCTGGTCTGGGAAGGATGGGGACTGAGGGGGTCCTCAGAGCAGTGGGACTCAGGGAGGGGGACACAGCCCACTAAGGGAGGGGTGCATAGCACAGGTTGGACCCCAGAGCTTTCCCATGGCCACCCCCAATCAGGCATACGGCCCAGAGCGACACTGGCCCTGCAGTGAGAGGCCCTAGATCCAGGCCCTGCCAGCAGGTGCACCTGCAGCCATATCACACAGACTTCATTTTAAGTTCTTTTTTTTCGCCATATGGAATCCAAATCTTAAAGTGCAACATCAGGGCCTGGTCACATACCTGTGTCATTGCTGGTTTGAGACTTTTCCGCAGAGTGTAGGTGACACCTCTGTACCTCAGGTTTCTTACCCGTAGAATGGTCACCACACGGAAGCTACCGGAGGCAGGAACCTGCCAGGAGAATGCACCTCTTCTTATCCTTCCACTCACCTCCCTAAAAAGAACCAGAGCCAAACCTGGCACACCCTTCTTTTCTAAGCAAAGTCATCTGGGCAGTCTTTTTGGGGGACACTGGCCTCACGGGGCAGCAGCCCCTGTGCCACCTTCCTGGCTTTGGCCCCATCTCTGGCATCACAGCCCACGGGGCCTTCTGAGCTCCCAGGGGTCCCAGCCAAGCCCACACCAGGCTGAGGACAGCAAGGCCAGGCTCATGGGGTGGAGCACTGGTCCCTCTGGATGCCTGGCCATGAGCCGGGCAAGCTGCTTGGTCTCCAGATCCCTCCACAAGCCACACCAGCATGCCCTTCTTGCCCAGGGGACCTGGAGATTATGCCCCAGCCCAGCCTCCTGGGGCCCCTCTCCTCCACCCTCACTTCCTTCCTCTGCCCACTCTCTTTTCCCTTTAATTATTTTGGTGACTCTCTGTGGAGCCTCTGATGAGGTAGCCCCAGGGTGGGGTGGCCCTGTTGGTGTGTGCTCGTGTATGCATGCTCGTGTACGTGTGCTTGTGTGTGAGTGCTCGTGTGTGTGCTCGTGTGTGCGTGCTCATGTGTGTGCACGTGTGTGCGTGCTCTTGTATGAGTGCTCGTGTGCGTGTGCTCGTGTGCACGTGCTCATGTGTGCGTGCTCATGTGTGTGCACATGCACACACAAGAACAGAGTGTGGCTGGTGAAGGTGGCAGGATGCAAACAACCATCAGGGCACACGTTCTGTGTGGTAAGGGTCATGAGGTGGGGAAGGGGTTAGCCCACCCAGGCTGAGGTCCCAGTTCTGTCCTGAGACTGACCAACGGTCAGTTCCTAAGAATGCAAACCAGACTGCTGCCCTAGTGGCTACATGTCTCCACTGCTCCAAGGCACAGGTCCTCACCACTTTGCCCACATGGACACGGTACATCTAGATGGCCCCTTTACTTTTGGAAACTAATTAGGAGAAGCCAAGTTGAGAGAGAGAGATTCTTGGGTGGAATTTTATTTCTCCCCACATTGCTGGGAAACTGGTGCCACAACCCCTCTGCTGGTGCCCACTTTGGCCCTATCCTCTACCCACTGCTCCAGGCATGACCCCTGGCTCCTAGGGACACCACCCTGGCCATGGAGTACCAGACCCGGTGGGCAGGTCTCTGGGAGGCTGCAGGGAGCTCTGGAGAGCCAGGTCCAGCACGGGGCAGGTGGACAGGTAGCAGGGCCCGTGCCCCCACTCAGCGGCTTCCGACACCCTAGCTCCCTACGTGGAAATCAGAATGTACTGCTGGGACTAAGTGAGGGGGGGTGGAGGCAGCCAGGCCCATCAGTGGCAGTGGTGCCCTGTGCTTGTTCCCACGCTCACCCTCTCCAGAGCCTGCAGCCAGCACAGGGACCCAGCCAGGAGCCTGCAGCCTAGCCAGGCTGGAGAGCAGGAGCCCATCACCAAATAGATGTCAGGTGACTAGGGGTACAAGCCATGGTGCCCCACAGAGCACAGGCTGCCACCCCCACTCCCTGCACCCCAGCCTGCCTCTCCCTCGGTGGGAAGCAGGGGGCCCTGGGCCAGCAGGTTGGGGTCACTAAATGGGCCAATTCAGTGAGAGGCTTTCAGAGAAGGGCCCTCCATCCTGCTCTGCACACCCCAGCCACAGCCAAGCTGCTCGGCTCTGAAGCCTGGAATTTCAAACTTACACAAATATTCCGATGCTTTTCAAGCATGTTCCGAATAGACATTTATGTTGGCTGAGGCAGTATTTTCCTTTTATTGCTGTTATGAGATTCAACATTTTTCCAGAAATAACTTCTGAAAAGTGTGCCTGGATTTTGAACACGTGTGATCCAAACATTCCCTGGGGGAAAGGCTTTTCACAGCACACACGTGTGGACGGAGGTGCACGGGGGGCGCCCCAGGCCGAAGGGCTCCCAGGCCTGTCTGACTTCACCTGCTGGGGGGCTTCATGCACAGAGTACACGCGTGGGCACCTGGACCGCGGTCCTCACAGCGACTCGGGGCAGCCAGCCGATGCGGTGATCTTGCCCACTGTTGCCAGTGCCCTTCCTCTTGGGTTGATGACGAAGAGGATGTGGTTTCTGATGCCTCATCCCTGGGCCTGCTGCCCACGGAGGGTGAGACCCCAGGCGAGCAAGGCAGTGAAAAGGAAACCCACGAGCAGGCCGCCTCGAGGGCCGCCCGCCGGTCCACACCGGCGTCCTGATTACTCATCGCCGAAGCACTGAGTCAGAAGCGAGAGCTGGCTTCCCAGGCTCTGAGCTGATTTACCAGAAACTTCTGTGAGAAGGAGTTGGGCTGCCTGTGAAATTTTAAATAGCTGCAAGGAGGCTGGGAAGGGAGACTGGCGGCTCACAGTGCCGCGTCCACTGAGCTGGCCCAGGTGGGAGAAGCAAAGTGGAAAGAGAAATTAAGACCTGAACAGACCTTCACCCTCCCCCCCCCCATATTGGAAATAGTCCTTCTGGGCCTGCTGCGCGGAAAGTCCTCAGAGGTTCCCCCACCACGAGCCCCTCCACCCTCGCTCCCCCCAAGGCTGTGTGGACCCCACTCCACGTGCCCCTGGGGAACAGGACTATGTTCCAAGGGCTGCATCCTGCTGACCCAGGCAAAGCCCGCCTCCTGCGCCTGGGATTTGCGAATGTGCGAAGGTTTTAGCTGCCAGTGACAACTGGAAGGCGGCCTAGAGGCCTCACGCCTCCAGCGGGAAAGCTTGTAAGGCGGCGAGGCTGGACCCGGCCCAGCGTCCAGAAACAGGAAGCATTAGCAGGAGTAAATGTGAGCACTGTTAGCGCCCTGGCCAGGATTTATTGCCGGCTGTGGGGGGAACACGGGTTGCTTGCACAGTTTCATCCATTTGAATATAAAATGTAATTAATGAGTCACCAGAGTTGGACCCGGGAAGCAAGCTCCCCACAGCCATTCTCAGAGGCACGTGACGCTGGCTCAGTAGCGTCCTCCCACAAGGCTGGGCTGGGGACATGAGACAGCCCTGAGCCACCATCACCCAAATCTGAGGAAAGAAAAGCTGGGTCTCGGTGCGGCCCAGAGTTCTGGGCAGAGAGTTTGTAGGAGGGTGACCAGGAGCCCCTTTGGGGCCAGAAGCCTAAGTGTTTGGGTGGCAATCGGGGTGAGCTGGGCCCTCAGCATCATACTGGGTAGCTCTTTTCAACCCTGTTGTACCCAAGACTGTTTCTTAAATTGGCCTGAAAACAGAGTGGCAGACAGAGGGACAGAGACAAAGAGAGAGAGAGAGACAGAGAGCAACTGTGTCTCTGTCAGGAGCTGAGGGGTTTGCCTCCATGGTGGCTAATGAAATAACAGAGAGTCTGTGATCAGGGCAAGGCCAAGGCCAGGACCAGGAGAGCTGAGACCCTTCAGCCTTGCAAAGTTCCCTGACCTCACCCTGTCTTGCAGCAAGCGCTCCCCTTCCCTCTCTCTCTGCTCCCCTTCCCTCTCTCTCTGCTCCCCTTCCCTCTCTCTCTGCTCCCCTTCCCTCTCTCTCTGCTCCCCTTCCCTCTCTCTCTGCTCCGCTTCCCCCTGGACTCTCTCTCCCTGTTGTTATTTTTTCCTAATCGTCTTTACCCCCTCACCCCCATAGCCAGCTTGTTCTCAGAAAAGTCCGTCCCCCTCCTCCTCCGATCCTGAGCTCTTTGATCTTCTGGTTAGGGTTCAGTTGCTTCGTTTTTTGCAATTACCAGCCTGGAGGGAGGATGCCCCTGACCTGCCGTGCAGTCTGGCAGACAGATGGGACAGGAAATGGGGAGTTTATTTCAGCCTTCGCCCCTATTCATCTTGGATAGATTACAACAGTAGCAGCTCCAAATGTCTTCATAGCCCATTTATGATAAAGCGATGGTAACATCACACAAGAAGAGAGACGTGCAGATTAGCCATATCCGGGGAAAGATGGATTGACTGAGAGCGTGGCATTGCTCTGAGCAGAGCCCCTCCCTCCCCGGGACAGGGAAAGCCCCCTCCTTGATGGTGGCAGGATGGGAACCCCAACTAGGAGGACAGGGAGACACTTGCCACAGCCTCCCCCCAACCCCCCTCCTACCCTCCTTCCATCCCTCCTTCCCACCCACCCGCCCTCTCCCTGCATTCTTACCCTTTCCAAGTTTCTGAAAGTCTACAGGGCAGCTCCACAGCAGCCCAAATAAATCAAGCTGCCATGGTTACTTTGCAGAAGGCTGGGGGATTTATATGTGAATTTCAGGAAGAGGGGCAAATCTATCACGCTGGAATGCTGCATCTATAGATTTTAAAGTTTGCTGGAGTTATTGGGAGGGTGGGGGCTGGCAGCAGAGGGAGAGTTTGGAATAAAACCAAGGAGGGCTGGGAAGGAAGAGCTAAGGACATGGGCACAGTTATAAGCCATCAAGGAGAACCATTAAGACCTGCGGCTTTCTCTTTGTTCTTTTTAAGAGGAAACACTTAACAAGTTGTTGTTCTTTGTTGTATTTTTTTAATGAGCCAAGAGAACATAGCTCAGCCTGGAGAGGAGGGGCCTGAACGCTTTTGTCTTTTGCATTTTTCATCTTTTTACCTTACATGAAAACTGACAAGACCCCCCCCCCCCAGGAAAGCCGATCTGCCCGGGCTGGTTTCAAAGAGCGCCAATTCAGGGCGTCCTGGCCCCTTCATTCCTAATCATGTTGGGCCTTCCTGGCCTACCAGTCGGAGCCTCAGCAGGTCACTCTGCTTTAATTGATTAGAGCGGGCTCCTGGGTGAGGGGCCAGGATGACGGCAGTGGGGGTGGCGGGGAGATGTCTCCCTGGAGTGGCGGTGGCCCTGCCTGCAGAAGGTATCAGAGGATATGAATGACATCTCAGGGGACAGTATCAGGCTTCCAAATTCCTTTCATCCATCAGATGAGAGAACAGCCACGGCTTTCAGCGGGACAGGGGCTGGGCCTTTCTCCTGGAGTGAATGGACCCAGGCCACACAGATAAAGAGCGTCTCCTGTTCCTTCTTAAACGCTGCAGGCAGGAATCATCTGTCACTGACGGGCGGGACCTTTCAGCTCTGATTAAAGTGGCAAGTCCAGGGCCATGGAGGAGCTCTGGGAAGTCCTTCCAGACTTCTCTCCTGATTCACTTAACCACTTTCACCCCATGCCACAGTGGGCACGGGTGGGGGTAGCAGCCAGCCTTGCCTTCCAAAGGAAACCTTCCTTTCCCGTGGCCAGGGGGAGGTCTAGCCTGAAAAAGCTTCAGGCCCCTAGGTCTCAATCACACATCCATCCATCCTCCAGGGAAGAAGGGGTACTTTTAAATGCCAAAGACATACACTGGGCCTGGGAGGGAGCCATGGAGGTAGGGAACTGGGTAGGTGACCTAAGTGGACAAGGTAGCCAGGGAGCAGGGATACAATTTGGCCAGGACCAGGGACACGGTGTGGCCGAGGAAGAGGGACAAGGTGTGGCCGAGGAGCAGGGACACGGTGTGGCCAGGGAGCAGTGACACAGTCTGGCTGGGGACCAGTAACACAGTGTGGCCGAGGAGCAAGGACAGTGTGGCTAGGAGCAGGGACACGGTGTGGCCAGGGAGAAGTGGCACAGTGTGGCAGGGGAGCAGGGACACGGTATGGCCGGGAACAGGGACACAGTGTGACAGGGGAGCAGGGACAAGGTGTGGCCGGGGAGAAATGGCACAGTGTGGCCGGGGAGCAGGGACACGGTGTGGCTGGGAGCAGGGACACAGTGTGGCCGGGGAGCAGGAACACGGTGTGGCCGGGAGCAGGGACACAGTGTGGCCGGGGAGCAGGGACACGGTGTGGCCAGGGAGAAGTGGCACAGTGTGGCTGGGGAGCAGGGACAGGGTGTGGCCGGGAGCAGGGACACAGTGTGGCCGGGAAGCAGGGACATGGTGTGGCCGGGGAGAAGTGGCACAGTGTGGCTGGGGAGCAGGGACACGGTGTGGCCAGGAGCAGGGACATGGTGTGGCCAGGAGCAGGGACACGGTGTGGCCAGGGAGCAGGGACAGTGTAGCTGGGAGCAGTGGCACAGTGTGGCTGGGAACAGGGACACAGTGTGGCTGGGAGCAGTGGCACAGTGTGGCCGGGGAGCATTGGCATGGTGTGGCCAGGGAACAGGGACACAGTGTGGACAGACAACAGTGGCACGGTGTGGCCAGGAGCAGCAAGACACCCGCTGATGTGTCGTATAAGGCTCTGTTTCCTCCATGGCCTTGTGACAGAGGGCACTGGATGAGTGTCCCCATCATCTGCTAGGGTTGGACAGTGTGACCACTGTGAAGAGGGTTTCTTTCTTGCCACTGGGTACAGGGGACATTTGCCCCATGACTGTTCCTGTGACATGAACAGGTGAACTCGGGGATACTGCAGGCCCTTACCTAGGAGAGGTGACAAGAAAGAAATGAGAAAGACCTTCTTAGCCAGACCCTTGCTAACCATTTAGGGCACTCTTGGTGACAAGGACAGCTTCCCTTTCTGGCTCATGGCTAAGGGAGAGTGTGGTGTGGCCAGCAGCGTCCTGGCATGCAAGTGTGAGGTCCTGGGAGCTCTCCAGGTCTCGGTGTCCCTGGGCCACCCGGTAGCAGCCTCCTTCCATCCAGACCCAACTCCTTTTCAGTACCTGACTTCTCAAAATGGCCAAGGTGGGGTGGGGGGCAGATCCCTCCTGCCAGGGTCTGGGCCCAGCCCTCCATCCTGTATCCGCTCTGGGAAGCCCCCTGTGGGCAGCTAGTGGGCGTACAGACCGCCGACACCGGACACTACCAGAGCCATGAAGGATACACATTTCTTACGGAATTATTTCGTTTTAATAAAGACCCAGAAAAGTTTCCAAAGGCAAAATGACAGGCTGGTTAACTTTATATCTCAACTCCAAAAAGAGACGTTTTCCTCTTTGTAATGCACTAGTTAGTGGTTACTGGCACATTACATTAACTAATTTGAGATCGAATTATCAAATTTGCTCATTGCTGCTAGCGCTAATTTGAAACCTTACAATAAAGAACGGCTTGAGAGGCACATGAAAGAGCACCACCCACGGCGGCTCCGAGGCCGTCCCCGGAGCATCGTGGCGCGGCTCGCAAAGGGTCCGGGTAATTGCAGTCATGAGCCGGAGTTGATTGAAGAAAATTATACCCCAGTTTTGCACTACAAGTTTTTGTGTGTGTGGCTTTTCTTAAATTGTGTGGTGAAATTCAATTACAAGGGAAGACACATAGGACTTTTAATAACTGCATTAAGAGTGTCTCTCCAGCTCCTTTCTGCACCGTGTTAGCAGCTGCTCACCTGCGGCCTTCTCCAGCTCACGCCCCTGTCCTTTGGGCGTCTGGGTGTTGCTGGCAGGTTGGTCTTCAGGAAAATTACTGTCTGGTTCAGATTCACTTTTTTCCGTGTCCTTTATGTTTTTCTTCTTATTCTTCTACAATATAAACCAGAAAATATGGGAAACATTGTGTGTGTGTGTGTGTGTATATAAAATACATGTAAAATTTATTTTCCAACTTGGGAGACTCTTCACTGTGCCCTTGTCAGACAAACCAGCATGGCCTTTGAACTTCCCCCATTGAGTGGCAAATCTAGTAACCACATTTCCAAATTGCCAGTAACAAAAATAAATTTATAAATCCTGAGCATCATCTGGATATTTAAGGCATGCCAAAAAGGAGGGTTTTTCCCCCTGCCTATCGAAAGATTTGTAACAATAAAAAGTAATAAAAACACCAAGGGAGTTGAGCTTGCTGCCAGCTCTCTGCCCACTTTCCTAGGAAAAACACAACTGTGAATGAAAAATAAAGGCCCCTGAGCTCTGTAATTAATTCATTTACATTTTTAATGCTACAAATGGCTGCAAACGTGGTGTGACATTTGGAGTGACACCCAGGAATTCCAGCCTGGTAGGTCCTGCTCAGACTCTCTGTTGGGGAGGTGTTTGCTAAGTCAGGGGAGAATGGTCTTTCAGAACCCAGAGAGTCAAACCCTTCCAGAGGGCATCTGGCACAAATGGGGGCTTCAGGGGTTGGGGGATCCACCCAGCTCCAAAGGCCACAGCAGGAGTGGGAGAGCTGGGGGGAGCTTTGATGAGCATTGGGTCCTGAGTTTGGGGTCCTTTTCTTCCCTCTGAAGGTTGAGGACAGAACATTGGATGGGCACAAGGGTCCCTGCTTTCTTCTCAAATCCTTGGGCATTTGTTCTACTGCGGAGGGCTGGCCTTTGGGGCAGGGGGTGGCTGGTGCAGGGTGATGGGGATGTGCCTCACCTCCTGGCTGTAACAGCTGAGGAAAATGTCTGAGGACATCACACCAGGCTGGGGAGATTGTCGGGGCAGAGAAGGAGAGAGACCCTCCCAGGACAGGCCTGTGAATCAGCATTTTTCTGGAGAGCCCCTGGCTCTCGGGACAAAAAAGGAGTTAGGAGGTGTCTGGAAACTGATCACATCTACTGCTTTGTTGCCTGGTTGGGAAAACTGAAGCCTACAGTCACCACTGGCTTCCCCATGTCAGGGGCACAGTTGAGGCTCAGCCCAGGTCTGCTGACTCCCAGTCTGGGAGTCTTTTCTCTGTGCCACCCCAGCTCAGCCCGTGTCCCTTGGAGCTGTTGTTCATGGGCAGTCAGGTGCTTCTCCCACGCTTTAGCGGGCTTCCCTGGGGCTTTGACATCTTCTGTCCACCCTTTCAGGAAGGGAAGCCAGGACTAGCCATGCTAGACCAATGGGGAGCGCAGCTGAGGCCCCAGGGGCAGCTGTTTTCCTAGTCAGCCAGACATAGGGCACTCATGGTGGGTGCCTTGATAGGAGAGATTAGCAAAGCCCTTGCCTAGGAAAGAGGGCTTAGGGTGGCAGCCACACCCACCAGGTATGACCTCCTCTGAGACCTGCTTCCTCCTTCCTGGATGCAGAACCAGCAGAGTGTGCACCAGCACCCTCTACTGTCAGTGAGCTGCATAGCAGCACCAGCATAAAGCAACACACATGGGCCAAACCACAAGGCACATGAGTGAGCCAGGACAGAGAAGGGCCAGCTGTCTGTGAGGGCCAAACCCTGCTGCTCCCGGGGATTTCAGAGCATAGCATTGGGATCTGCGTGGTTGGTCCCACCCAGATGGCATTCTGTGTGCTCATTATGTCTGTAGGGGGAGCAGGGAGCATGTGTGTATACAGGTGAGCATGACTTTGGGCGTGTGCTAGGGCTGCCTCTAAGGGGCACACAGGAAGCAGGCAGGGAGAAGGGCCTGTGTGCTGACACCTGAGTTCTCCAGGTGCCTCAAGTCATTGCTATTATCATCCCAGAGCACAGAGTCATCTGTCCCTTCTGACGCAGAGCGGGGAAGAGAGAAGGAATCGATAATGTGGACTTGCTCACTTAAAAGAAAAACCTTGCCTTGTTAGAAAGCCCCAGCCTTCCTGAGTCCATCCCCCTGGCCCCGCACAAAGGTCCTCCTGAGATAAGACCAGGTTCTTTGATCTCCATCGATCTCCATGCAGAGGTGACTCAGAGGCCCCGCTCACACGCCCCGGCTGCCACTGAGACAGGAAGAGCTTCCGCGCTACACCTGCTGGGCTGTGACTCCAGCTGGGCCCTTAAGCCAGCCAAGTCCTGGGGAAGATGGTGCTTGAGGGGCGAGGCCAGCTTGCCTGCTGCCTGCTGCCTGTGCCGCCAGGCAGTGCAGTCAAGCCCAGCCTCTGACCTGCTCTTCCTCCTATCCTAAGGCCCCATAAGGGGCAAAGGCAGGACACTGGGATTTGCCCTTGTCACTCACCATGGGGAGCAACATGGGGGTGGTTTATGCAGCACCAAGGGGCTTTGACAAAGGAAAGAGGAAGAAGGGACACTGGGGGTGAGGGCATGAGGCACATGTAGAAACGTTCCTCGGAGAGGCCGCAGCTAGGGCAGGCCTGAGTCGGGTGACTCTGCCTGTGCACGGCACACATGTGAATATTTGTGTGTTTGGGCATGTGTGCAATAAGAGCGGATGTATTTGTGTGGGGTTGCCTGGGTGCATGTATATATGTGAGTATGTGTCTGTGTGTAGCTGCACGTGTGTGATTTGTATATGTGCATGGGTACACATACTCGTGGATGTGGGGTGCGTTTTGTGTACTGTATGCAGGTACGCTTATGTACGTATGTATGTGTGGGGGTGTGGATACATATGTGTGTACTGTGTGTGGATTCATGTGTGTGCATGTGTGGTACATGTATGTGTTGTGTGCACATTTATGTGTGCGTGTATGTGGGTGCACATGTGTAAATGTGGGTGTGGTATGCACAGTGTACTGTGGGGGGTACGTGCGTGTGTGTGTGTGAGTGGGTATGGTGTGCACAGTGTGTGTGTTGATATGTGTGCATGTGGGTTCATGTATGTGCATGTGTGGGTGCACATATGTGTATGGGGGGTGCACAGTGTGTGAGTGGGTGTGAGTGTGGGTGGTGGGTGGTTTTCTGCAAGGCCGGGGCTCTGCAGCTGCCTTCAGAGCTCAGAGACGAGAGGAAACAGGCCCGGAATAAACGGTCTGTTGATTGACTCAAGTTACATCATTTTCTTCCCCTCAAGAGCCTATAAATCTCACGCTCCTTGTAAAAACAGAATTTAAACACAATTGAGCCTCCTGGGCTGCCCCCAGATCCAGCCCCTGCAGGGAGAAGCCAGAAAGCGCTGCTGCCCAGGCCCCTCTGCCCCATCCAGGGCCCCACCGCACCATGGCGGCAGCCAGGGAGCTGTGAGGGTCCTGCCCCAGCACACAGCCTTCCCCAGACCTGCAGGGGCCCTGTGCCCCCAGTCCCATGGGCAATGCTAGGGTCCCCAGAGACTGCTTCTGTCCCAAATGACCCACTTCCACAGGGCAGAGCATCTTGTCATCCAGAAATTGGTGTCATTAGCTCCCTGTCCTTCTCCCTCCCTTCTTCCAGCCAAAACATCCACACTGGTGAGGACCTGCCACCCAGGGGGAGCCAGAGATGAAAAAAGTTGCCTCTTATTTTTAAAAGTAAGGTTCTGGCCTTTCTACTGTCTGGCTGTGGTTCAGTAAACTGGGTCTCCCTGGGTCTCCGCTCCTAACAAATCGCTCTAGACTCTGGCAGATTCACAGGGATAGTGGAGCTGAGCTTGTGGTGGGGGCCCTGCTGTCCTCGGGCAGCCTCCATGCTCTATGTGTCACCTGCTAGGTTGGACTTAGTAACATTCCAGCCCTGAGTGTGCTGGTCCCCTGGCAGCCATGTGCCCTTCCTGGGACACCATATAGCTCCCCCTGGCAGCCATGTGCCCTTCCTGGGACACCATATAGGTCCCCCTGGCAGCCATGCACCTCCCCCTGAGTGCTGTATGCCTCCCCCTGGGGTGCCGTGTGCCTCCCCCTGGGGTGCCGTGAGCCTCTCCCTGGGATGCCGTGTGCCTCCCCCTGGGGTGCCGTGAGCCTCTCCCTGGGGTGCCGTGTGCCTCCCCCTGGGGTGCCATAAGCCTCCCCCTGGGTGCCAAGTGCCTGCCCCTGAGTGCTGTATGCCTCCCCCTGGGGTGCCGTGAGCCTCCCCCTGGGGTGCTGTGTGCCTCCCCCTGGGGTGCCATGAGCCTCCCCCTGGGGTGCCATGAGCCTCCCCCTGGGGTGCTGTGTGTCTCCCCCTGGGGTGCCATGAGCCTCCCCCTGGGGTGCTGTGTGTCTCCCCCTGGGGTGCCATGAGTCTCCCCCTGGGGTGCTGTGTGCCTCCCCCTGGGGTGCCATGAGCCTCCCCCTGAGTGCTGTGTGCCTCCCCCTGGGGTGCCATGAGCCTCCCCCTGGGATGCCGTGTGCCTCTCCCTGGGTGCCGTGTGCCTCTCCCTGGGTGCCGTGAGCCTTTCCCTGGGATGCCGAGCACCTCCCCCTGGGCGCCGTGTGCCTCCCCCTGGGGTGCCGTGTGCCTCCCCCTGGGTGCTGTGAACCTCCCCCTGGGGTGCCATGTGCCTCCCCCTGGCAACCATGTGCCTCCCACTGAGCGCCATGTGCCTCTCCCTGGCAGCCATGTGCCTCCCCCTGGGGTGCCATGAGCCTCCCCCTGGGGTGCCATGTGCCTCCCCCTGGCAGCCATGTGCCTCCCCCTGGGGTGCCGTGTGCCTCCCCCTGGGGTGCCATGTGCCTCCCCCTGAATGCCGTGTGCCTCCCCCTGGGGTGCAGTGAGCCTCCCCCTGGGGTGCCATGTGCCTCCCCCTGGTAGCCATGTGCCTCCCCCTGGGGTGCCATGTGCCTCCCCCTGAGCGCCGTGTGCCTCCCCCTGGGGTGCCGTGAGCCTCCCCATGGGGCGCCGTGTGCCTCCCCCTGGGGCGCCGTGAGCCTCTTCACTGTGTGCAGTCAGTGGGAGACCCAGTGAGTTGTCGTCATCTTTGCCAAACCTGGGGTTTCATGAAGCTGTCAGGACTCAGCATTCAGGAATATCAGGACCCACCCCACAAGCCTGGGGTCTTGGTGTCAACCAAGGCCCACCCCGAGGTGGGGGATAACCACAAGGATCCGGTGCCATCTCCAAGACAATTTTGAAAGTCTGAACACCTGGACTCGGAACAACTCAGGAAAGAAAATGAGAATGCTGAGGGACGGCACCTGGCGAGGCCAAGGGCACCTGGTGAGGCCAAGAGCACCTGGTGAGGCCAAGAGCACCTGGTGAGGCCGAGGGCACCCGGTGAGGCCAAGGGCAAGGTAACAGAGCTCTGGCCTTCACGCCATGCGGCCCCCACAGTGGTGGGAGCTGGTCTGTGAGCCCACAGGGGCGGCCAGACCCTGCCTTCCTGGGAAGCATCCTCCTCCCACAGCAGGAGTGAGGGGCTGCCGCAGAACTCCCAGGGAGGTCCCGGAGGCCAATCAGCTGAAGGAGGAGGTGTTTTTGTGGATCAGGGGACCCCACCAGCCACCATGGACACCTCAGTCCCAGGCCTGAGAATCCTCAGGCCCCACCGACAGGGCTGGAAACCACGTGCACAGTCATAAAAGGCCTGACAAGCCCCCAGTGACAGTCCCGGCATCGGCACTGCTCTGAGGCAGGTCTGCTGTCCTTTAATCCCAAGCAGTAAAAACCATCCAAGAACCCCATCAGCAGAAAGGACTTCTTGCTCGAGTATTTACAACTCCGGCCGGGGTGGGTAACGACATGATAGCTTATGTAATGATGTCAGAGGGGCCTTTCCAGCTTAGGGGCTTCGACAGCCCCCAGATCTGTGCACTCCGCCCTCCTACTTGGCTGGCTCCAGGGCCGGGCTGGTTGTGCGATGATCCGGATGTAGCGGATGTAGCGGGAGCAGCTTCATGGCCGGGAAAGGAAGGAAGAAAAGCCTGGCAGCGGGTGAGCCTGCCACCCTCCCTCTGCCTGGTTGGAGGAAGCACTACTGGCTGAAGGACTCTCAGGCGGAGTCCCCAGAGGAGCAGGCAGTGGAGATGGCCTGTCCTGGACACTCACCTCCTGTGGCCTGCTGTGGACATGGAGCCTTCTGAGAAGGCCATGCAGGCCCCAAGGAGGGGGTTCCAGTGTGGGGACATTTCCCTCCACGTCGGGCTCACTGTCCTCCCTGAGGACACTTTGCCACATACTGTGTCCCACACCCTGCTCTGTGGAGGGTTCTGGCCATCCTGGGCCCTCACAGCACTTTCAAGCCCTTTCAAGACTTTACAAAGTTTCCCACTGCACTCAACACACCTCTTTTCCATTCTTCCGGCTTGGGAGAAGAGTCCTAAGATGCAGACCCAACAGGTCGCTCCTTCTCCATCCCTCATTCCCTGCCAAAGATGCTACTGAAGACTTATCAATGGGGACAAAAGCCACACAGTCTCTCCCACGCAATATCTGTACGATAGGAGCCCTACTTACCCTCCCAGGCTGCTGCTGGCCTCCTACCTGGCAGGGGCCCCCCAAATGCCAAGGCTCCCGCTTGAGCCCTGGGATGCGAATCCAAAGGTGTGGGCATGAGGCAGCACCATCCTCACTCCCCAGAAACAAAGGCAGTGGTGCATTCCAGGAGTGGGCAGTGTCCCTACGGGTGGGGCAGAAGGCCCAGTCAGGCCCCAGAGTAAAGAGACGCACACAGCCCATGGGACATCCACCCCAGCCCCCCTACCCCCAGCCAGAGCAGGGTTCCTGGATGGGGTACCTGGGGAAGCTCTCAGGCCTGCAACTGTGTCCTGTGGCTGCCGGAACAAAGCACATGGACCAGGTGGCACAAACAAGACACTTTACTTTCTCACAGTCCTAGAAGCCCCAAATCGAGGCTTGGGCAGGGATGGCTCCTCTGAGGCTCTGATGGAGGGTCTATCCGAGGCTCTCTCCAGTTCCCCAGGGTGGTTGGTGGCTCTTGAGTTCCTTGGCCCCATCCTCACACAGGCTCTCCCTGCGGGTCTTTACATGGCCTCCAGTTATAAGGACACAGTCATTCTCAGGACCCGCCAACCCTGCATGATCTCCTCTCAACCATGTCTGCAACCCGTGAACAAATGAGGTCCCATTTAGAGATCCCGGCACAAGTGGGTTGGGGAGGAACACTGTCCAGCCTCCTGCAGGGGACAGGTTGGCTCCAGGGAGGGCTGGGGTTTGAAGATGGTGGATGTGCCAGAGTTGACCCTGGAAACTGACCTGACTCAGAGGTCAACCAAGGGCAATGTCCAGAGATACCCATCCCCACCTGGGGACCCCCTCAGCCCTGCACCCCCATCTCCATGCCCATGTGCAGTCCCTAGCAACAGCTCCTTGGAGGACAGAGTCGGGTGGGACAGAGGGGGCACAGAGCAAAGGAGAGGAAGGGACCTTGAGGCCGCGGCCCCAGACTGGCAGTGACTCCCAAGACTCTGGGTGTCCTGGGAGACCTGGGCGGCCACGTGGATCTGGGAGCGAGACAACTGCTTTGTCTCAGGGCTGGGGACGGAGAAGGTGGTCTCCTGCCTGCTGGGTCACACTCAGCCTCACCGGGCACAATGTCCCCTCTGTCTCAGAGGGAAATTGCTCCTGACAGGAATCAGCTTTCAGGCCCCGCCAGGCTGGGGGGCCCCGAGACAACCTGCTCCGGGGAAGCCCAGGGAAGGGCTGGGCCTGGGCTGGACAGTCTCGACCTCCGGCCCCTCTGGGAGTCCAGCAGCAGCCTCCCACCCCAGTCCTGACTGTTTTCAAAACTAACTCGCTTCAAAACTAAAATGTGAAATGTGGCACTTTTTGTGTGTCTACATCTTTGTCCTGCTTTCTGCACTGTCACTTGGCAAGGGGTTTCCTCCAGGTCTTCGCTGGTAGCCTCGGGAAGATGGTAGGGACAAAACCATTAAAATCCAGGGTGACTTCACCCCAGGCAGGACTCTGCCTTTGAGATCTTTGCTTAAGGAGGAGGGGCTGCCACAGGCTGCAACCTGGAGTTCTGGGGGCAGTAGCCCTGGGTTGGGGCCTCCTGCTCCTCCCTTTCCCTCTCTCTGAAGACAGTTCTTCCCGCCGACCCTCAGCCCTCACCGCCTACCCCAAGTCCCACACACAGGCGTCATCTTTCAAGGCTCTGTCCCACGGGCAGGACCAACAAGGGCGGCAGGTCCCAGGCTGGGATTCTGTTATCCAACAGCTCGTTATTTGACCCTGGTGCTGATCCGGTTACCGATGTGAGCTTATCAGGCTCTGCACATGCTGCCTCCCATAGACTCCTGGGCCAGAGGCTGAGCCTCTTCTAGAAGGCTGAGGTCACAGGGGCAGGGAGGAGACACAGCAGGAAGGAGACACAGGTGCCTGGGTGGCACCAAGGCCCCCTGGAAGAGCTGCCCTGGCATCTCGGCCTGCCTGCCCTGGGGTGTGGGGCAGTGGGAGTGTCAGGGTAACCCCACATAGGCTCTCAGCCCCCACTTCTCAGCAGACCGTCTACCTGCCTCTGACACTGACCAGTGCCAGCAGCACCCTGGGCAGCAGGTGTCAATGTCCCCTGGAGAAGTTCCCTGACCCCCTGCACCCAGCCCACCCTGTGCACAGCCCCAACTGCTGCTGGCCCTGGTCAGCGTTCCTCAGTCTCAAGACTGCTGACATTCCGGATCAGATAATTCTGTCGTGAGGAGTTGTCCTGTGTAGTGTACAGCATCCCCGCACTCTGCACGGAAGACAGTGAGAACCAGAGCTCTGTCCCCTAGCTTTGGTGACAAGCCCTGCCTGTGTCAGCCCTGTCTTCCTTGGGGGAGGCCAGAGGCACAGCCCGGACTTTCATCACTCCCCTGGCAGCCGGGGCTCTTAGGAAGGCAAGTAGGAGGCACATACAGACCTTCTCAGTTCAAAGGGCCCCGTCCCTGCAGGCTGTGATGTCCTGTCTAGGGTGGACATGGTGGGTCCAGCTGCCCTGTGAGACAGGCCCAACTCACCCAGAATCTCCAGGACACAGGGTATGAGCATCTGTTTCACCAGACCCTGGAATGAGCCCCTCTGAGCCCAGAGAACTAGGCCCAGGCTGGGACATCAGGGTCTAGCAAGGACTGTAGGGCACAGAAATTGGCCATGCTCTGGCTGTGCAGCCAGGCAGGGTTTGGGGGCCATTATCTGTCCCCTCTGTGCCTCAGTTTCCCTGCTGTAGAAACAGGAGACACACTGATCTACCCCACCCCCAGGCTTCCCCCTCGCTGGGCTCAGTGTGGCCCAGCACCTGCAGCCTGCTCAGGGCAAGCCCAGCCCTCCTGCACTGGAGGAAGATGATTTCCCAGGCAAACCCCTTTTGCCCACAGTGCTGAACGAGCACCTTCTCCCTGGGGCCATTTTAGGATGAGTCTGCCACCCCACCCTCCTATGCTCGCCAGCTCTGCTCCCAGAGGGCCTTCCCGACTGGCTGCTTAAGTTGGCAATGTGTATTCTGGCCAGCAGCCTTGGGCCTTCCAGGTAGTGCTGGGGGAGGCAGACATGCTGTGAGCCTGGAGGCAGGGGCTTTCCTCTCCCTTCTTCATGGGAAGGGTGAAGCATCTGAGTAGATCCCCCTGACCCCACCAATCAGTCTCTCTGTCCTGATTTGGTGCCTGGTTTCTCAGGAATGGAATCAGTGGCCTCCCTGGACAGTGAGCCGGGGATGGGGGTGGGGGTTGAGGCCTGGGGTGTCTTGTTCTGGGGTGGAGGGAGTCCGCCATCAGCACCAGGCCGTGCTAGGGCAGAGGTGCTGGACACATTCTTAAGCACTGTCTGGAGGAAAGCCACACGGGGGAAGGGGCCGTGGGCTCTGGGGAGGTGGCCCTCATGGATGCCCAGCTTTCAGGGTTCTGCTGGTCTGAGGAGGCTCCTGGGGCTGCCCCACCCAGCCGTCCAGCCCCTGCATCTCTGAGGAGAGTACAGAAGGCAGAGCATCCCTGGATGGGCCAGCCCCTAGGAGGACAGAGTCCCCTAGCCCAGGGCAACACCTCACATCCAGCCCCCCAGGTTGTGGGTAACTCTGCCTAAGGGGAATGGGTGGGGGACACCTCCAGTGCATGCATGGTCCTGGAGAGACCATAACTGGGGAGCCCTGAGCTGCTGCTTAGATGGTCATTGCTCTGTGGACATCCTGTCTGGCCCCAGGCCTCACCAGCAGGCACTGTGCTTGGGTTTGTGCCGGGCTGAGCTGAATTCCTCAGCTGGGAAGAAGTGCGCCCAGGAGAGTGAGGGGACAGGGACATTCCAGGGAGGAAGGTTCTGGGACTGCTGTCCCTTTAAGAACACAAGTGTGCCCTGCCAACCCTGGATCCCTATCTAGAGTGATGATGGCAGAGCCTGTCCAGAGAACAACAGCTCCAACTCCCAGCCAAGAGGGGTTAAGGATGCCTTTGAGACTCTGGTCACCCACTTCACCTTGGACTTGTCAAATCAAACAGCGGCATTAACTCCTGCCTGACTGGGGCTGACCAGCAGAGCTAGAGGGCTGCAGACTTTGACCTTGGGCAGAGAGCAGGGGACCCATCTCTCCCCTCAATTTCATCCGCTTCCTGCTCCCTGAACGCCCTACCCCTGTCCCTTTGAACTGCCAAGGAGCTGCCAGGCTGCTGTAGCCTTTCAATCCCACTTTCCCACACGTCCAGGACCCACTTGCTGAGTTCAGTTGGAGAAAACAGACATCCAGGAGAGTGCAGGGTTTTTGAGACCCTCTTGCCTATGCTCAAGATGAGTTTCAGAAATGAGGCGAGGTCAGACCCAGGGCACCCCTCACTCGCACTGGCTGCCCAGGGACCCAGGCAGCCCCCAGGGTCCCCTCACTTTACCCAAAGCACAGCAGCCAGGGACTTTCTCACCTGCTGCTCTGGGATAGAAATAGGAGCTGCCTGGGGTGTGCCTGCCGGGGTCAGGGGGCGAGGAGATAAGGGCTGGCCATTGTGTCCCAGCTTGGCTTTCAGCTCACAGGAAGCAGCCTGAATGCAGACTGGCAGCCGATTCCCTCCGATAAGGCAGCCTAGATCCCACACCGACAGGCCTGCCGCCCACTGGCTCCAGGACATGGGGGGGGGACGCCCACCAGCCCTACTCAGCAACCCAAGTGCCCCTCCCTGCTGAGACGCCGGCATGGGGACCCTTCCCCAGTGGCCCTGCCCCTACCCCAGCCTCCTGACCCCATCCCTGGGTGGGCCTTGGCCCCCCGGGGACTGCAGAGGGCAGCTGGGTGCCTCCCAGTTGCCCCTCCCCCATGCCAGCCCTATGGGGTACAATTCAGGGATTCGCATGGAGTTGGGAACCAAGGCTGCTTCTCCCCTGGGCACAAAAGAGGCCTGGGGGGCTGTCCCTACACCCCCCTTTACTGTGGGTCCAATGATTAACATGCGTGGCCACTTCCTCGGAGCACAAGGCCTATGGGAGAAAGCCCCCCAGGGAGGCCCCAGGCAGGGGGCGGGGGGGCCTCTAAACTCGTTTGTTGAATGAATGAATGAATGGTGAATGGATGAGCAAACGAATGAACAAATAAACGAATATTCTGGGCTCTATCTCTAGGCTGAGTAACTGCTGAAAAGTGACACAAATTGGATAGGGGGTACTGAGAGGCGGTTTCTCTGAGCCTTGTTCTTTAGGAAGGCAAATCCTGGAGAGAAAAACACATTTGTCTAAATCCCCTAATTAGCTGCTGAGAGGAATCCTGGTGCCCGGGCCGCTGACAGCCCTGTCGGTGGGAATGGGCAGAGAACAGCCTTTCTCCCCGTTGCCCGGCACCCTGGGCCATCACCCCAGGTCCCCCACCCTGGGCCCCCATGGCTTGTTTGTGAGTCCTCCCACCCCTAGTGGAACAGCTGTGAGCTGTGGCCCTGGGGGCTAGGGGACTCCAGCCCACTTGACATAAACATCCCCAAGTCTCAGAGGAAGGGGGCAGGGTCCCCACAGCATTCCTACAACATAGAGCCGGTCCTGGGCACAGGTGGGCACTCCTGGACAGGAGACAGGCTTGAGGACTCTGTCCTCTGCAGATGCACCTGCTGAGAGCCCCATCTCTCCCCGCTGTGTCCAGCTGCGTCCACCCTGATGGCTTCACCGCATCTGTAGGCTTAGGCATTTCCCGTGTCCTGACAGAGTGTACTCACTTCCTTCCCCAGCCACCCAACCTGGGGAGGTGGGAACTCTTTCATGTGTAATGAGATTCTGCTGCACTGTGTGTACTGGCTTCAAGAAAACCATCTATTAATTGATTCCAATTACTCTTAATTGTTCCTCACACATTTCACCGAGGAGGCCCTGTTGTCCCAGCAGGAGCAGTGTGAGAGAAGGGGGTCTGTCTTCTCACGGGTGGGGACAGGGGCATGACCACAGCCAGCCCCCAAGGTACTTTGGGGGGTTTTGTGTTGTTTTAAGTTTTCATTTTTGTTTTTTGTCATTTTTTTCCATTCTAAATCCATCTTAAGTTCCAAAGGTTGATATTTTTTGAATTGAGGTGAAATACACACAACATGAATTTACCATTCAGTCCATTTCAGCGCGTGTGATTCAGTGGTGGTTAGTACATCCACAGTGCCATGCGACCACTGCCTCCATCTGGTTGAAAATGCTTTCCCCACCCCAGAAGAAACCCCGTCCCCCCGAGTGGCCCCATGCTTGTCCCCCTAGCCCTGCCCCCCGCCCGCCCTCTGTCTGTCCCTGAAGTTCTCAGACTCTGTACATTTCATACAGCGGAGTCAGACATGCATGTCCTCGTGTCCTTTCACGTCCAGTTGTCACCGAGCGTCCTGTGTTTCCAGGTGTCACCTCCTTGGAGTGGCGTCGGTGCCCCTTTCCTTCCTGTGGCCAAACCCGACTCCATGTGCATGGACCACGCTGTCCACTTATCCGGTGGGGACACGGGCTGCCTCCACTTCTCGGCCACTGTGAGTGGTGCGGCGATGGGTATGGCGCTGGGGTTTCTGTATGAACCTCCCTTCAGTCCTCCTGGGTCTGTATCCAGCTGTGAGATTGCAGGCCACGTGGCCACTCTCTAGTCATTCAGGGCCAGAGTGTTGGCCCAGACTTGGTCAGGGGAGGACAGGGGTCCTGGGGAAACCTGTCCATCTGCATCAGCACAGACAGACCCTCAGGGAGTGGGGGAGGCGGGAGCAGACAAGGCAGAGTGGCAGGGACTCCCGGTGGGGCGGGGCTCTGGCTCAGAAGGCCCTGGGCCCTGTGTGCTGGGGTGGAGCCAGGGACTTTGGCCTGGCTGTTGGATCTCAGAGTCCTGAGCCTACGAACACTGGAACCCAGACTCTGGAAAATTTCCCACTTTCTTGAGCTGGTTTTGTGAATGTGAGAATGGGAGCTTCAGGCCTGGACTGATGGGATTAGGGAGGAAAGGCCCACCCCTTCCCTGAGCAAAGGTTTCTGGAATCTTCTCTTTGCCAAAAGGCATGGTGGTTACGGTCAGAGGAGTAGAGTCCAGGGGACCTGGCACACACTTCGTTCCTGGGCTGTGTGAGTTGGGGCAGACCCTGCAATGTCCCGAGCATTGGCTCCCTTGGCTGTCAGACCGAGGCAGGCTCACAAAGCAGCCCTAACCCCAAGGACAAGTGTTTTCCCAACCCCCTGACTGATGGGAGGCCAGCCTCAGTTGCAGCAAGGACAGGCCAAACAGAAACTTCCAGGAGAAGAACCTCAGGCCTGGACCCCCTCTTGACTAAGGTTGGACCTCGTGTTGCCACATGTCTCTCTGCGTCCGTGCCTGGGGTTGGGGGAGCCGTCAGGAAGGGTACAGGGGCCTGAGAGAGTTGGCACGGGTGGAGAGGGCGCTCTGGACCTGGCACTCCTATTCTCTGAAGGAAGCCCTAGAAGTCACTGGGATCCTTTCCCTAGGCAGACGTGTCTGGGAGGTCCCTGTAGGGTCTTTGAGGTTCCCAGCTTTGCAGTGACAAACAGCAGCCCACCAGTCCTCACCCTCCCAATCACTGGAGCCACCTGTCACCTCTACTTGTGGAGGAAGAAAGTAGGACCTGGAGCCAGCCCTGGATGGACACCACAGCCAAGAAGCCTGTGGCAGGGAGGCGGTGCCTGGCCACAGAAGATACCCACGGCCCAGGGTCCAGGCTGGAGACCTCCTGGGCTCAGCTCCCTGACATCTCTGTAGTGATCTCTGCCACCTGCCGACTCTTCCAAGCCCCCAGGGCTCTCCAATCTGCCCGCTCAGCTCATCATACTCCTCGGGGCCACGCCCGGGACTGAGCTAGCTGGCAATTTCCTCAGGCTGCTGGGCTCTGACACCACCCTTCACAAGCAACGGTTAGCCCACTCTACAGAAGGAGGGAGGCTTCTGAGGTCATCAACCAGGATGTAGGATTAACAGGGAACCGTGTCCTCCGCTAAGTGCCTGCTGTGTCCCCAGCCTCCTGGGTGTATGAACAGCAAACATATCACCCTCCCCATGCTCAGAGCCCAGGGCCCTGGACCCATGTGACAAGGACACAGCCAGGACTGGGGATGGCTTGGAGACCTGGCTGAGACCTCACTGAGAGAGTCAGGGCAGTGTGTTTGGCTATATCACAAGCCCCCAGCCTTCTGCTCTGGGCCTGAACCAAGGTGCCTTTCAGGAGGCTGGGTCTCCATGCGCATGAGGGTTGCGTCTAGTCCGGGAGAGCACCACGATGGAGGCTTTTCACAGGCCTTATGCTTCCGACGGTGAATGAAGAACATTATTGACTGAGGGCAGGGGCCAGGGTGGGGAAGGGCAGGACAGTGAGGCCCTTGGAGGACACGGAACACTCCCTCCCGCCGGGCATCTGCGGAGAGCACGTCCTTGGCCCAGCTGCGGTTAGCGTGCCGCGTGTCTGCGAGTGCACAGACCAAGCTCCTACGCGGACCAGAGTTTGTTTCCTCTAACGTTTTCCTGGCCAACCCAAACAAATAAACAGGACTTCAAACAGAGTCGGGCGGGGATAGCTGAAATCTAACCTTCGGTTGAGGTTTAAAAAAAAAAAAAACACCCCCTTGGACATAAATCTACAAATAAACTTTCCAAAGAAAAATATCTACTTTCAAAACCCGCCCTTCTTCCATGTTCGATCCAGCATCCTGGTAGAAGGCGCCGTTTTAACACATGAGAGGACTCGGGAGCTGCCGGGGCCACCTGCCCACTCCTTGCCCTGTGGCCTCTGCCTGGTGCACGGGCTTCCGCAGCTCCTGCAGAGGAGATTTGAGGGGATCTGGGACCCAATCGCAGTCGTGCTGTCCCTCTGGTCCTCAGAATCTGGCATCAACCTGTGTACATGGGGGGGGGGGGGCATGTGCATCTGTACATGTGTGCCACATGTGTGCATGTGCAGGAGTGCATGTGAGCACTGGGGTATGTGTGCACTGGTGTGTCTGAGTGTGTGAGCATATGCCTCACTGTGGAGAGGATGCCTGCGTGTGACTGGGCATGCTTCTCCCAGTGCCGTGGGCAGCCCAGTGCTTCCTGCCTGGAAAGTGTCTACTGCTGCTCTCCCTCCTGGCGGACCAGGCCTCAGTGGGCTCCTGGGAGGAGCCTGATTTCTGAAGCTGGAGTCTAGTGGGCTGGGGTAGGGGCCTGGGACTTTCGTGTGCAGGGACCTCTTTCTGGAGGCCTAAACGGTGGGGCTGCCAGCTAAGGGACACGCAGGAGTGGGAGGGAGGCAGCCTGGCCAGGCGTCTCCCCTAGGCTAGCCCTAGCAGGTTGCGGGTGCCCCTATGCAGTGTCCACCCTCCCTCTGCAGGGCTCCAGGCCGTTTTCTGTCTACACTCTCTGCTTGGGGATGCCAGCAGCACACATGGCAATTTCTCACCAAGTTGATTTGCCACCCCTCACTTGATGACCCAGGGTCCAGCAGCCTGAGCTTTGGTGCTGGAAGAAAGGAGGGATAGAGGGAAAAGAAATAAAACTCAACATGCTCAGGCTCATTTGCACACATACAGATAGACACAGTCATATGCACACACTGACGTGCATGGGTACACACAGGTATGTGCTGACACGTAGAGACACCCAGAGTTACACACGTGGACACACACACACACCCACAGACAGGCACACAGACCCCTGTGTGTGCACAGAAACATCCAGTTCATGAGGGTCCTGCCACCATTATCATTTATTGGAGTCACCTCCTTCCAGAGACAGCAGCACCCATTCCCTTTGGGGGCCTGCCAGGAGCCTGTGTGGGGCGTTTCTGGGGAGAAACCCTGGGGAGAGGGAGGAATGTTACAGTAAAGGGGGGAGAGGACATCCCCCAGCAGGTACTAGGTGCCCTCAGACAAGATAGGCTGCAGGGACCATGCACTTTAGGAGGCTGTGGAGAGGCTGTGTCCAGGCTCCCTGGACATCTGGCCTTCAGCTTATCACAGACACACTGTCTGGGGACCAGGCTCTAGTCACCATCCTCAGTTATCTGAGCGATGAACCACGAAGCAGGGACCTCAGCGGCCTCCACTCCCAGTCCAGCTTCCTGACCCACCGGCTCCTTTCAAAGTGGGAGGTGCTGGGAGGGTGGCTTGGAGGGGGCCGATGCGTATCTCCCCAAGGCTAGGTCTGATAACAGGGATGTGACGCCAGAGGGCTCTTGGTTGCTGGGCCGGCACCTGGGACCTGAGGGTCATGGCCACTATCCCCCCGAGGGCCCAGACGAACAGGACAGATCACTGAGGACAGAGCTGTCTCTGGGCAGGCCTGCCCTGCTTCCCTGGGGGCTGACTACAGTAGCCATGAGGTCAGCCATGAGGTCAGCGCAGAGGAAGCGCTGCCGGACACCTAGTCTGCCTTCTTGTGGGACTGTGCGAAGGTCCCCAAGGTCTGGAGAGCAGGAAAGACCCCATTCTTGGGGTGACAAGCAGCCCCAACAGCTAACATTCAGGCCAAAGAGAAGCAGTTTAGGGCCCTTCTGCCTCTGGGGAGACGTGCAGCTTCACAGCTGGTAGTAGAGAGATTCTGAGCTGTTCACCAGGCTCTCTTCTTCCCATGTCTGCCTCTCTGGCTGCTCAAAGCTGTCTGCGATCTCTTGCCTCCTGAAGTGCAGTTTCTCGGCCACACTCTCCTCTACCCTCTTCTCTGGGATACTGTCACCAGTGGAAACAGCACCCTCAAGGACAGAGGTCTTCCTAATCTGGGCATTGCTGGACCCTGCCCAGGGCGAGGCACAAGGCAGGCTGTGCATCTGTGCCTGGAAGCGTGGACCTGAGGACGGACAATGACAATCCTAGGAGCTCAGCAAGGCACTGCACAGCACTCCCACCACGCTGGGAAGGGTGTGTCCCTCCACCCAGTGAGCCTGGGGGGCTTCTTGGAGGAAGCACTGCTTCAGCAGGGACCTAGAGAGCAATGAGGCCTCGTTCCCAGCCAGGGACTTAGGCAGTAAGGCCAGACAGAGTGTGGAAGGGGCTTTGGAGAGATCATCACCTTGGTCTCACGTGACTGCACACCTTCTGTGTTGACAATGAAGATGACAGCTTTACTCCAGACCCTGTCTGCAGAGAGAGGGCCAGGGCTCAGTGGATCTGCTCTGCCCAGGCCCTCCTAGGAACCGTGTGAGATGGGGCTGAACTCCACTCCCACCTGCCCTACCTGCACCCCAGCTGCCAGAACTGGCAGAGAACCCTTCATCTCCATGGGGAGAAAGAGTCCACCCTGGCAAGGGACCCAGTGGTCAGTCTGTCCTACAGGACCATGTGGTGGCTGAAGTTGGGAGAGCCACTAGTCGGTGGTTGGGGATGGGAGAGACACTCAGTGCTGCGTGTGGACGGAGCTGCTGCCTGAATTTGGCAGGTCCACCATCTGGAATTTGCAGTCAAATGACTTCGTAGGCAGAAAGTGACTCTTTTCTTCTGGCAAAACACCAGGAGGGGCTTCCAGATCTGAGTCTTCCGCGGGGTCACTGGTGCCCACAGAGCTCTCACGGGGGTCTCCACGCTGTCTCCACCATGACACTGTGCAGTCCCCGTGGTCCCAGCCCACTGTGGAAAGTCCCAAGCACCTGCCCCTGCATAGGCCAGTGAGAAGGTGGTGCGAGGGGTCCCTTGGCCTCCCTCAGCTGCCCTCCTGAGCAGTTTGGGGAGAGACACAGCATAATGAGGCCGGAGCATGTACCTGATGAGCATCGCAGGAGGGGGCAGCAAAATGCCCATAAATGCCAAACTCCCTCGCCTGGAGAGCAGGCGTTACGGATCAGTGCATCCGGGGGTGTCTGGAACATTCCCAGGGAAAACAAAACAATTATTTTTGACAACCTGCATCAATACCATCTACATTTTTCTCCTCCGCAGTGCTCCCCTCCCCCACTCCAAGGCTGTCCCCTCTCCGCTCGTCTGTGTCTTCAGGAAATGGAGCCAGGAAACTCAATAAGCCGATTGTTAGCTCCATCGATCTTATTTGGGGGCCTGAAAATTCAGCAGACAGCACAGTGTTAAATTATTAACTAAATGTTTCCACTCGCTGGGGACGTGCTTTGTAAAGACCATCTAGATGAACAACAGCCTCTTTACGAAATGAACAGCCGGAGGGGTGGGTGGGAGGGGGCGCAGAAATCGTGGAGTGGATGAAGGAAGGCACCTCTGTGCCCCCGGGCTGGGAGACAAAGCTGAGCAGTGGGGGCTGCTGCAGCAGGGCAGAGCTGCCGGGGTCCCCCAGACTGCAACCCTCCACCCAGGGCACCTTCCCTCAGGACAGTGGGGTGGCCAGGGCTCCAGACTGGAGAGTGGGGCTGTCCAGTCAGTCCTTCACCCTCTCAGCTATGTCACTGCCCGTCCAGGCCCTTGCTTCTCCTTGGCTGTGATGGGGTACACATCCAGGCTGCAAGCTTGTGAGTGCAAGACCCACACAGGGTTCACAAGACCCGTCCAGCAGAGTTCGACAGATAGGTCCCAGAGTTAATGACTGGGGCTCACCCACCTTCATGCCCACTAGGGCCCAGGCTGCAGCCTCAGGGAGCTTACAGTCCAGAGAGGAAGGCAGGGGCACAAACCGGCAGATAAGCTGTGTGCTTGGGAAACAACTCCCAAATGCAATAATCAGACCGAGACCAACCTGTCCCTAATGGAATAATCAGATGGAGATCAACCTGCCCGGCTGGCCTGACCAACATGGCCCATCATGGGAACAGACAGAGAGAAGAAAGCCACACATAAGAGAGCACACACACAGAGGGGCCCCCACTTAGGACAACAACTTAGGATTTTTCAACTGTGAGATGGTGCCACAATGATTCGCATTCAACAGAAACTATACAGCCAGCTGTGAAATTTGGTGTACTCGACATGCAGTACAACCCTCTCCCGATGCCAGGTGGTGGCAGCCACACGCCTGAGAGTAGAGGGTACCGCCGACACCTGCAGTGGGCCATGTTGCCAGGTGGTTCTGCCCACCTGCGGGCTGACATAAGTGTTCTGAGCATGTTTAAGACAGGCAAGGCTGAGCTATGATGGGCAATAGATCAGGGGTTTTAAACGCATCTCCGACTTACAACAGGTTTATTGGGAAGTAACCCCATCTCAAGTTGGGTAGCCTCTGTGCTTAATAACCTGAAAGATCAGAAATACCAAAAGTACAGGTTTGCTATACTGTCATTCCTGCCTCACTTGTCCTGCATGAGGCAGCTGGGAAAATCAGCTTCGTGCCAGTGTGGCTTACCTGTGCCACTGACATCCCCTTCACCAAAGCCCAGAAGCAACTTTGAAATCCTCAGTTCCATACCAGGTCCTCAGGGAAGTACATGAATATTTCCAAAGAGAATCCCCTCACCATTCCCCTAAACAGGTCAAGTTCTTTGTGGGAAGTTCAGGAGAGAGAAATTAACTACCAATACCCCAGGGCAGGTGGCAGCGGCTAGGCCACCCACTAACTCAGCGACACCCGCTCCCACATTGCCTGTCTGCCTGCCCGGAGGGCAACTTGCTGAACTTAGTGTCCACAGTTTATGAATAGGATAGAAGTGATAGAGCTGCCTCAGAGCCCCCACCATGTACAATATGTGATGTGTGTGATAAAATGCACAGTCATGAGTATATACTTGGATGACTCTGACAGATGGAGCCCCCACTAGAATCAAGATAGAAGGTATTTCCATTACTGCTGGCCTCTTCCAGACAATATCCCCCAAGGGCAGAAACACAGCCACTGTTCTGATGTCTATCGCCTTAGATTAGTTTTACCTGTCTTTGAACTTCATGCAAAGAGATTCAAACAGTGTGTTCTCTTTAGTATCTGGTTTCTTTTGCTCAGCATAAGGATGTTTGAGATTCAATCATGTCATCGCATTTATCAGGAGTTTATTCTTTCTTACCATAGAGCAGTAGTATCCCGTGAATACATTGCAGGTGGTTTAGCCATTATCCTGTGGACAAGCATTTGGGATGGTTTCTGGATTTGAGCTATTACAGATAAAGTTGCTATAAACATTCTTGTACAAACGGTTTGAGGACCTAAGTTTTCATTTCATTTCACTTTAGTGTAGATTATCTAGGAACCAAACTGTTAGCTATAGGATATGTGTAGGTGTAAGTTTATGAGACGCCACCAAAGTGTTTCTCCAGGTGGTATACTATTTTGCACACCCACCAGCAACAGGTATTCTAGCTGTTGGTTGAGAGTTGAGATGAGTCCAGAGTTCCAGTTGCTCCTATCCTCCCTGACATTCAGTGTTGTCAGTCAATCTTTTATATTTTAACTTAGGAGTCCTCAAACTACAGCCCGCGGGCCACGTGCAGCCCACCTAGGACATTTATCTGGCCTGCCAGGTGTTTTTGCTGCCGCTGCCTGTCCTGCTTAGCAGCCAACTCGTCCCAGGGCCTGTAGTCTGGCCCTCCAACGGTCTGAGGGACAGTGAACTGGCCCCCTGTTTAAAAAGTTTGAGGTCCCCTGTTTTAACTACTTCAGTGCATATGAAATAATATCTTGCTGTGGGTTGAGTATGCTTTTCCCTGATAACTAATTGATGCTTTCATGAGCTTGTTAGCCTTCAATGTAACTGAATTTATGAAGTATTCCTCAAGTCTTTTCTTCACTTTTTAATTAGATTGTCTTTTTATTGATTGATTTTTAGTAGATCTTTGTATATTCTAGATACAAGTTCTTAGTTGTTAGTTTGGCTGTTTCTTTTTTTTTTGGCTGGGGCCGTGTTTGAACCTGCCACCTCTGCTGTATGGGGCCGGTGCCCTACTCCTTTGAGCCACAGAAGCTTAGTTTATATCTTTAACTAAGTCTTTTGGTTGGCAAATGTTTTCAATATGTTTACATTTAGTGCTTTTTCAGTCATTATTTCTCTCTCTCTCCTTTTTTTTTTTTTTTCTGCTCTACTTTATTTTGTCTCTCCTTCTAAGATTCCAGTTATATATAAATTAGGTTTTGCCCTACAGGTCGCTGAGGCTCTGCTCATTTTATTTCAATATTTTTTCTGTTCTTTAGATCAGATGATTTCTGTGAATCTGTCTTCTAGTTCACTTACCCTTTCTTTTGCCATCTCCAATTTGCTGTTAGAAGCCTATCCAGAAACTTGCCTGTTTCATGCACTCTACTGTTCAGTTCTGGAATCCCCCTTTGGTTTTTAATTTCTCTGCTGTCAAGTCCCATCTGTTTGTTCATTGCAACCACTTTTTTCTTTAAGTCTTTGAACATATTTACAATAGCTATCTTAAAATCTGCTGATCCTGACATCTGGCTGATATCAGAGTTGGTTTGCATTGGCTAAGTTTTTTTTAGACTGTGAGTCATTTTTTCCTATTTATTTGCACATTCAGTAAATTTTCTTACTGTATTAGACATTGTAGGTGATACATTATAGAAACTCTGGATTCTGTTATATGCCTCTGAAGAGTTTGAGATTTTGTTCTAGCAGGCGTTTTAATCCCCAATGCTCACCCTGAACTTGCAGAAGCTTGAGTATATACGTCATTAGAGTGGCTCTTTTTCAGTTTTGTCCTTATACTTAGGACATAGTCTTAGTTCTTAAGGGAAAGCCTTTCTGAGGTTGTAATGGAAATCTGAAGATGATTATCAAGCCCATTGAAATTGACAAGACTCATATTCCCAACCCCTGCTGGTGGTGAGCAGCAGCCAAAATCTTTGCTCAGCTACTTCTGATTTCCAGCTGTTGTTTTCTACTGGGCTGCTGGTAGTCACCCTCAGGTATGGGCAATTTGACACTAAGCCCAAGAATTGAGGGAGTTTATATGCACATTGAGGAATCATCTCTCTGTGCTCCTTTTCCTCCAGGATTTCTCCCCTCAATTTACAGATGCTCTGGCAACCTCAAACTCTTGTCCTCTGACACATCAATGTCACAAGACCACAGCTTTCCATTCAAGTCCTAGCTGCCCAGCTAGAACTAGGTGGACTGGGCCGTGGTCTCAAGGGAAAATCTAGACAAATGTGGACCTCATGATGCAATTCCTTCTTTCAAAGATTGAATTCCTCTAGTTTGTAATGGCTTCTTATAATGCTCTAATCGCAGTGGTTCTCAACCTTCCTAATGCCTCCTAATGCCGCGACCCTTTAATACAGTTCCTCATGTTGTGGTGACCCCCAACCAGAAAATTATTTTCGTTGTTACCTCATAACTGTAATTTTGCTACTGTTATGAATCGTAATGCAAATATCTGATATGCAGGATATATTTTCATTCTTACAAAGGGGTCGTGACCCACAGGTTGAGAACTGCTGCTCTAGTGCCTTCAAATCTCATTTTTTAAATTATTTTGTTCAAACAGTATCACTGTTGTCTGTGGGTGGATGCATCCATTAAAAGCTACTCGGCTATGTCTAGGACCGGAAACTCCAGAACTCCTTCTTCATTGTCCCATGTGCACATCCCTTTTAAGGAGACAGTTACATGCACCTCTATAGTGGGCTCTGTGTCCCTGTCCATTATCCTTGCCCGGCTGTGGGGCACGGTTAGCATGGGCACTGTCCCCTCTTACAGATGGCAATAACAAGGTTCAAACTTCAAACCTAAGGATACTCAACCACTAAGAAAAGTACTTGGCTCTGGAATCTTGAGGTGCTGATTGCAAATCTTATGCTCTTCCAGCTGTTGGTCCCAAATGTACCCCATGGACACAGCAGGACCCCCTTTGCTGTTCAAGCCATCCCTCAGATCCTCCCATGCTGCCTTCTGTAGCCCAGAGTTTTTCTTGGCAGTCTTCTCGCTCCACCCAGGGCTGCTCAGTCCTCTCCCCTCACCCCTCCCCCTGCCCAAGGCTCCTGGGAGCCAACAAGAGCCCCAAAGAGGCCACGTGGCTGTGGGCCAGGGTCTCCACTACACAGGGCGGCGGTCTGAGGGGCTGCCTGTGAGCATGGTTATAAAAGGGGGCATTGAGGGGAGGGCTCTGGGGAGACTCTGTCTCCGTCAGCACCCCACAATGTGGGCTTTGTGAGACCTGGCAGGGCTGAGCTGAGTGGGAACTTTCCTTTTTCTCCTAGGGAAAGATTATTTAATTTAAAAATAATTGAATGTGGAAAATATTGGCTATGGAAACTGTTTATCAGGGTTCCTTTTTTGTTCCTCCCATTGGCTGAGCCCTAAGGTGGTGAGCAGTGTGCCCTCCCCTGTATGTCACTGGAGGTGTTTGTGCCTGGAGTTCTGCCCCACACAAGCAGAGGGATCTGGGGTCCCAGGGCAGAGCCTAAGGGTGCTAATGTGTCTGTTGTAGTTGAGGAGGACTCATAAAGTCAGGGGTCTTGGGTGGTGCATTGGAGCTGGGGATGGCACGCCCCAAATGTACAGGTTGGACACTCTGGGGATACCCCGTCCCATGGTTCCTCTTCATAAGCCCTGTCCTCCAGCTGGGATAGAGCTGTCCACATGACCCTCTCCTATCTCCATTCTTGCCCTGCTGTCTCCTTTATCTCACGTCCACCCTTGATGGCCAGCCAGGCCCACCATTTCCATCCCCCAAGTGGACTCAGGTCAGGGTCTGTGGCTCTTCTAGACATGCCTGCAGGTGCCTTCTCACCCTGGCTGCACTGAAACCAGGGTCACTTCTGCTGACACTCTGAGGTGTCGGCTGGTGGCTCTGTGGGGGAAAGGGCTGCCTCACATGCACAGCACTCCCAGTGACCCAAATGTGACACGGACTGCACAAGTCACTCAGCAAATGAGCTGGCTCTTGATCAAGACCTGTCACCTGTTTACCTACAGCTGTGTCTCTCTCTCCCATGTTTCCATCTGTAAAATGAGGGACATGAGCAAGGGGCCAATGATACCTAAGCCTGGGGCTGGCTTTGCACCCTGCTCCTCTCTGTAAGTACTCAGCACTGGCAACATGTAGATCTTACCTCGGGGACATCAGGAAATGTCTCACTGTTAGGACCTCACAAAGTGCTCAGGGACCCAGGGTTTCAGTCTTCTGGGCAGGACAGAAGGGCTCCAAGAGGGTGTGCAACCCCAGAATGGGAATGTAGGAAGAGACTGGGGACTGTGCCTCCCGGGCTGCTTGCCCTGGATGTTCCATAAGAGAGGCACAGCACAGCCGAGAGTAAGCCCAGATGCTGAAAGAGACTTAGTCCCATTCCAGGTGGGAAACCAGGCACAGTGAGGGTGACTCCCTGGGAGCCCCAGGCACCCTGGCCATAATCGCTGGTGCCCTGGCATTAGCCCAGGAAGGCATCTGGAGCACCCTGCATCTAGGCACAGGGTGACATAAGTCCCACTAGTAAGTGGGCTGTCCCTCTGTTTCAGGAAGGCCTAGCTCTATCCTTCTGGCCCCAGCCAGAGCTTTGCACACAGTGGGTGCTGACATGTGCTATAGGTCTGGGGGCATAGGTCTCTCTCTGTGCTGGATGGGGTCAGTTCTGAGAAGTCCTTGACCTCCCCCTGCCCCCAGATTTGGTATGATTTAGCACTTAGACTTCTGGGGCATACCCAAGGTGAACAGATTGGTCCTGGGCTAAGGGGCAAAACCCAAGCCTGGGCCACAGCAGGGTACACTGCAGGCACCCCTAATCCAACCCTGCCTTGTCCCTACTTCAGATCCCCTGAAGGTCCTAGGCTAGGGTGAAAGAGACAGGGCAGGCACTGGGCTGTGTGGTCAGGAGGAGGGGGCTCATCCCACACAGAGGCCACCCCAGGTCCTCATGCTACCTGTGGGCATCCCCAGAGCTGGTGCCGGGCTTAGGTTCCTTTGAGCCTCTGGACCCCAGGCTATGCATTTAAGGGGCAACCTAGCCAGGGGTCTGGCTTCCCGGGCCTCTGGTAGGACACTGGGCAGCAAGAATCCCTCAGGTGGCAGGAAACAGAGCTCCGCCAGGGGCACAGAGGAGGTGCCTGTCCCCCCAGGCCCAGCCCTCAGCCCAGTGGCTCTGGCCTGTCCACAGTCCTCAGGGCCCCTGAGCATTTCTGTGCTGATTCAGCTGTGAAGATAAGGCTCCCTGGCTCGATCCACGATCTGGCCCTTACTGTCCTCCAGAGCTGGGCTCTGGCCTGAGCCTTCTGCAGCAAACGCTCGGCTGCCCGGCCAGGTTGCTTCTTAGTATTCGTGGGCCGCCCTAGGAGAGGCAGAGTGGAGAGAGGCCAGCATAGGGGCAGCTATTCAGCACCATCCCTAAAATCTGTGGGCCAAGGACATCCAGACAAAGAGCTGTCTTCATTCAGGGAAGTGGGCATGGCTTCTGCGGCTCACAAAGGCTGGAGTCGGGGGCGGGGGGGGGGGGGGGGGGGGGGGGGATGGACAGGCCTCCTAAAGGGACCCTCCTCCGCAGAGCTCCCAGAGTCTTTGAACTCAAGAAGCCCCTCTTGGAAAGTGACCTTGAATGTCAGGTGCCGCCAACCCTGTCTCCCATTCCTGACACCAGCTCTTAGGTCTGTCTTTCCCTCCACCCACAGGAGCCAGGGCCACAGTGAACTGGGGGGAGGGGGTGGCCCAAGCCCAGATGAAAGGACAGCCTGCTTCCTGGAGCCTGTGCTGGAAAGGCTGTGATGGGCGCCCCACTTTGAGAAGTGTTAGAAGAGGCAGTTTGGAACAGGCACGGCCTGGGAAGAATCTTTGGTGGCTGGTGGGGGTAGAGCACAGCGTGGCAGCACAAGCCGGGGGCTTTGCACACATAATCACCACAGCGATTATTGAATTTTAAAAGCCAGGAGTCAATGCATTTCTGCACAATCTTGTCAACAAGAAATCCCAGTCTGGCCCTGCCCCTCCTCTGCCCATGTCAGCGGCTGATGGCTGGGCTGTCTGGATGCAGCATTCCTGGGCCTGCTCTCTGGCTCCCAGCGAGGGTCCCCACCCTGCGGGAGATAAGATAGAACCGTGTCAGGGAGGAGGTGTGGACGGGGCCCACACCGGCACACTGGGAGTGATAAAAGGAGCTTTGGAAAGGTGCTGACGTGGCACCTTGCTTAATGAGGTCATCGCCAAAGCTGCTGCCCCGATAACCTGGAGGTCAAGCTCCCAGCAAGTGGCAGGGCGGGAAATGGGATGGGCAGCCAGGCCTCCACCACTGCCTCTCAGCACCCAGTACCCCACAGCAGCAGTAACCCCCGCGCCTGCTGGGCTTGACTCCAAGCTCATTTCAAAGCTGTCACCCTAAACCTAGAGGATGTTCTTGTCCTGAACAGCAAAGACCCTCCCCTGCCCTGGCTGGTGTGCAGTGAAGCCCAAACAGACCTCAGGTGACGAGTTGAAGCTGGTACCTTCTCCTCCCCCTACTCAAGTGCCAGCTCCCACCGCCTACACTTCAGGGGTCTACCAGGCTCCCGGCTGAGCTGCCTTTGGGGTCTCCCTTGCTCTGGCCCTGGGAGTGGCAGCCCAGGGCCCTCAGCAGCCCAGCGCTGGGCTTGCTGAGGCGCCCTCTGCTGTGAACACACAGCTCCATCCCCTGCACCCAGCTAGAAGCAGCCTCTTCTCTGCCTTCCCAGGCCCTGAGCCATGGGGAGTGGGGTGAGGGGAGCAGGAACTACCTGGAAGGCAGGAAGGGAGCTCAGCTACACCACCCTCCAGTTGGGGTCCTCAGAGCAGCTACTCCCACCCTTCTCTGGTCTCTGTTGCCCCGTCTGCACGTCCAGACACTGCAATCAGGGTCTAGCTTGGTGACACTCAGATCCAAGCACTGTGCGTTAAGATGAAGGTCTAGGGAAGCGGGGCATGGTAGGAGGGGTGGCAGGAGGGTTGCACAGCTGGCCCAGCCCCCCAGGCAGGTCTTAGGCACAACTTGTCTTGGTCCGGAGCCCTGGGGTGCCTGGAAGACAGGGTCTTGTCATAATGCAGCTGAGCCAGGCTCTGTCCTCCCTCCCTGGACAATAGCTTCAGGTCAGCTGGGCGTCTTCTCAATGTGATGTCCAGTATTTTCCTCTTTCCAGGCCTCACACTCTTTGTGTGCCCAAGTGGGTGGAGCTCAGCCAGTGATAGGCACTTCGGGAGTACACGACCCTCAGCCCACTCTGAGGGGGTTTAGGGCTTCACCTCAGCTCTCTCCACACCAGCAGAGCACAGGTGCCATCTGTGCAGTGACAGGTGGCAGTCAGTCCACTGGGTGGGGCATAGACAACCAGACGAGGCTCAAGGCCTGGGAATGGCCACTGGCTCGCTAGGCCAGGCATCTGGGGGTGTGTCCACCAGCTTGTGGGTCTCTGACTAGAGGCACTTTCTTCCCATAGGGTACACCATGACCCTGACCAGTGGGCCCTCAGGGGGTCAGAGGGACTCTGGACAGGGCTCAGCCACAGCCTGTCTTTCTGGCCCTTCCAGGTAGAAAAGGGTCTGCTTGGGCCAGGTGTTCTGAAGATCTAGGACAGATTTTCAACCTGGGAACACCTGTTTGCCTGGCTGTGTTTAGGGGGAAAACTCTGCCAGGGCCCACTTGGGGGTCTATGGGAGCCGCCTCTGTAGGCTTTTGAAGGGATGACCTTACCCCACCAGGGCAGCCTACCCCTCCCTGGCCCTGAGGCAGGTGCCCAGGGCTGTCAGCAAGTGGTGTCATGGACCAAGAAGTCCTTTGGGATCTGTTCTGACAGGCTGGTGATTTTCATGGGAAAATTCAGAGGAATGTTTTGTCTTTGATTAATTTCTCTCAACTTCATAATAGCAGCTGCCTTGGTCCCAGTGGGTCTGGGTGTTATGAACGCCCCCTGCAGAGGAGGAGGTGGGGCTTGGGAAGGTCAGGTAGAGCTTCCTTTCTCTGAAGCCTGTTCTGCTCCTAAATCAAACTGCTTCCTCCCAAACTTTCTGCTAAATTGAGCTTCCCTCCTTGCCAATCTGTCCTTTTCCAATCAGGAATGATTTCTTCCCTAGAGAGGAAACCCATTCGGTCCTTCAGCTCTGCCCTTGTTTCCAGGCCACAAGTGACAGGCATCAGGAGGGCAGCATCAGCCTCTGCCCAGCACCTCCACCACTGCACTGCACCTGCACCACAGCTCACCTGCACCACACCTCACCTGCACCACAGCTCACCTGCACAACAGCTCACCTGCACCACACCTCACCTGCACCACACCTCACCTGCACCAGAGTTCACCTGCACCACACCTCACCTAAACCAGAGTTCACCTGCACCACAGCTCACCTGCACCACAGCTCACCTGCACCACAGTTCACCTGCACCACACCTCACCTGTACCACAGTTCACCTGCACTACATCCCACCTAAACCATACCTCACCTGCACCACACCTCACCTGCACCATACCTCACCTGCACCACAGCTCACCTGCACCACACCTCATCTGCACCACAGCTCACCTGCACTACACCTCACCTGCACCACAGTTCACCTGCACTACATCCCACCTAAACCACAGCTCACCTGCACCACACCCCACCTAAACCATACCTCACCTGCACCACAGCTCACCTGCACTACAGCTCACCTGCACCACATCCCACCTAAACCATACCTCACCTGCACCACAGCTCACCTGCACTATACCCCACCTTCACCACAGCTCACCTGCACTACAACTCACCTGTACCACATCCCACCTGCACTACCCTTCACCTGCACCACAGTTCACCTGCACTACACCTCACCTGCATCACAGTTCAACTGTACCACAGCTCACCTGCACTACAGCTCACCTGCACCACATCCCACCTGCACTATACCTCACAAGCACTGCCCCTTACCTGCATCACAGTTCACCTGCACTACACCTCACCTGCATAACAGTTCACCTGCACTACACCTCACCTGCACCACTGTTCACCTGCACCACAGCTCACCTGCACCACATCCCACCTGCACCACAGTTCACCTGAACCATACCTCACCTGCACCACACCTCACCTGCACTACACCTCATCTGCACCACACCTCACCTGCACCACATTCCACCTGCACCACATCTCACCTGCACTGCCCCTCACCTGCACCACAGCTCACCTGCACCACATTCCACCTGCACCACA
>NW_003852462.1:1800934-1841673 GCF_000181295.1 Otolemur garnettii
CTCACCTGCACTGCCCCTCACCTGCACCACATCTCACCTGCACCACATCTCACCTGCACTGCCCCTCACCTGCACCACAGCTCACCTGCACCACAGCTCACCTGCACTGCCCCTCACCTGCACCACGCCTCACCTGCACTGCCCCTCACCTGCACCACACCTCACCTGCACCACATCCCACCTGCACCACATCTCACCTGCACTGCCCCTCACCTGCACCACATTCCACCTGCACCACATCTCACCTGCACTGCCCCTCACCTGCACCACATCCCACCTGCACCACATCCCACCTGCACCACAGCTCACCTGCACCACATCTTACCTGCACTGCCCCTCACCTGCACCACAGCTCACCTGCACTGCCCCTCACCTGCACCACACCTCACTTACACTACACCTTCACTGTACCTCACCTGCACCACACTTACTTGCACCATACTTCACCTGCACATCTCCTGTCCAACTTGGCCATATCCTCCATGTTTGAGCTGCCTTCTCTCTCTCCCTCTACCCCTCCCTCTCAATCCCCCACATAGCAGCCCTCCTCTCTTACTTCTTTCCCCATATACCAGTCCCCCAACCTCCCAGCCCATCTGGGGGTTCTGACCCTCCATGAAAACTCACACACCAGCTCTGGGAGGCACCACAGTGCCTGTGAGCTGGCATTGAGGGAGGACTGGGCTTGGCCATGCCCCCCCAACCCCAACCCCAGGCTCTAGAGAGGACATGATGACCACAAGCTTTACATCTGGAGGGGATGCCCTGGAGAGGGAGCAGGGTTGTGCCATGAGAAATGCCACCTCCAGCAGGACAATCCCTACAGCTCCCGGCAAACAGGCAGGTGGCCATCCTTCCAGGGGCCATGGGCATTTCAAAGTGAGGGCTCTTTCCCTCTGATCTCCACAAGGCCCATCTCCCAGCCCACCCCCCCCACACACACACTGCCACTGAGGTCCCCCATGCCCGTAGGCTAATTTATTTCTGCCTGTCCCCCAGCCATGCCCACCCTCATGACACTTCCCACGGCAGGGCAGCCTGGTCCCCTGAGGCTGGCTGCAGTTTTTAATTGTTTTTCTTCCCCCAAAAGCTCTCTGCTGACTCTCTTTCCCCTCCAGTGCCCGCTCCCCCCTTGCCACTAGCAGTGGTGGGAGGGGAGGGGTTGCAGTAGCATTTCTGCCTCTCTGCTCTATCGTTTTATTTGTTCCCCTGTCCTTTTCCCTTTCTTCTCCCTCCACGGGCCCAGCCTCTGTGATTAAGCCTCAAGGCCTCCTGCTGCTTTTAATAGGCCCGCGGGTCTGGCCATCTGATGAGAGCCGCTCCGCACAGCTTGTTCCGAACGCTTGCGCTGGAATCTCCTGATGCACGGTATTAATCATCACTGTCAGGCCATTCCGGCCCTAAATACATCCACCCAGTATAAAATTATACTAAACAGGAAAAAAAAGAGGCCGTGATTGGCCACATATTGAAAACAGACATTAGACAGCCCCCGCCCCCAGCTTGTCCCCCTCTAAATTTCAGGGCTCCCCCCCAAGGCTTCTGCCCAGTTTAATGAACAATAGACAGCTCCGGGTGGAGGTCAGGCCACATTTGGTACTCATAAAAGTTCCGTCGTGTGCACAAGTGACAGGGCGATGGGGAGGAGCCGACCTCTGCAGCCTGCCCCTGGGGAGTTCTGGGGGCCCCTTGGGTTCCTGGGCAACCTGGCAGAAGGATCCTCAATCAGGCTGAGTGCCACTTCCGGGCAGTGCCCTGACACGAACTAGAACACAGGTCCCAGCAAGAAAGGTGGAGAAACAGAAGGAAGGCCGTTGGCCCATCTGCTCCTCCCTTGCAAGTTCCCTTCTCTGGCTGAAGTTAACCGGGTGTGGAGAGCACGTTGCCTGAGGCAGTGAAGTTTACAGGGCAGGCTAGGTCCTGGGGAGGGAAGGCCCTGAGGCACTTCTTGCCACTTCTTGGAGCTGGCCAGCAGGATACCTGTAGGGTCACCCACAGGCTCTGGGTTTATTCTTAAACCATTTCATAAAAATGAGTCATCAGGGCAGTGCCTGTGGCTCAGTGAGTAGGGCGCCGGCCCCATATACCGAGGGTGGCGGGTTCAAAGCCGGCCCCAGCCAAACTGCAACAACAACAACAACAAAAATAGCCAGGCGTTGTGGCGGGCACCTGTAGTCCCAGCTACTCGGGAGGCTGAGGCAAAAGAATCGTCTAAGCCCAGGAGTTGGAGGTTGCTGTGAGCTGTGATGCCACAGTACTCTACCAAGGGCAATAAAGTGAGACTCTTATCTCTAAAAAAATTAAAAAAAAAAAAAAAAGAAAGAAAAGAAAAGAAAATGAGTCATCAAGGAGCCTCACTCAGCCCTGGCTCCTACAGACTCCTGTGCCTTTTGGGGCCTGGATTGTCCTGGGGGCCACCCACTTAGATTCCATCTAACATGATCCAAACTCCTTGGAGGGACCCTCCAGCTGGCAGAGCCTCAATTCACTTCACCCTCACTCTGCCCCTGGCCTCTCAAGGGAGCCTGACAACGATGGCTCAGGATGGGAGCTTGGAGGTACCCATGCTGGCCACCCTTATGGCTGGACCTCCAATACCAGCCTCTGCGTCTTCTCCTGCATGAAGTTTCCACTTGAGTCAGGAGTAGCCAGGGGAGTCTGCCTAGAAGCCAGGCAGAGCCCTGCACATAGGTAGACTCAGGGTACCCACCCTGTGCTGCTCAGCCCTCTCCACCCAAGAGAAAGGGACAGCGTGACCCATTCCAGCATCCAGAAGCTTTCCTGCGATGTTCACGCCTACGAATTGGATCGTCATGGAGGCCCCAGCCTCCTGTAAACACCACAGAGAATGCCTTAAACAACTAACAACATATCTTAAAAAGTGAGTGACACATGATATTGGAAGGACCAATGTGTTTTGGATCACCTGATATTGGATGGACCCTCCGCCCTGATTGGCACCTGACTCTCCACTCTACACCTGAGGTGGTCTAGGTCCATGGCCTACTGAGCACGGTGCTGACCACAGGGTGTCTATTCTGGGGATGCCCGCAGTAGGTGGCCAGCATGTTTGTAGATGGGCAGCATGCAGCTTCCTTTCCCCTTCCGAGGTGCTGAGTGCATGCTGTCACAGTGCAAGCTGGGACCAGGACAGCCAGGTCCTAGGTCCCTTCCAGCAGGTCACATTGAGGCTGGAGAAGACAAGAACCCACATCTCTGAGACCAAGTCCTGCAGAGAAGCAAGGTGGGCAGCTCAATGGCCACCTGTCTCCCAGAGGAGAGCACCCCAATGCCCAAGAGGGAGGAGGCAGGCCCTGGCTATAGGACAGGCCCAGCTCAGTGACAAGGGGGCATGAAGACAGCCAGTGGGGCAGTGCCCCATCCCTGGCAGAGAAGTTCCCAAACTGCAGAGACGCTCAGGACCCAAGGCCACTGCCACCCACCCTCATCCTGAGCAGCTGGAAGGCCATGTCTCCTAAAGGTGGAGAGACTTGGCTTCCCAGCCCAAAGACCGCAGAGCAGACACAGTGGCCTGCACTTTGTCCAAATGTAGACACGTATCAAGGCTGCAACTTCTCCTCTATGACCTCAAGTGAGGACCCCAAGAGCCACCACCATCCTCAGCCTGGTGCAGACAAGGGGCTTCTGCTGCCCCAGGAGGAATGTCAGAGGCCTGGCTCATCTCTACCACCTGGTGCCAGACTCTGGGCTGCCCATGTGGCCTGTGCCCCTGGGGGGCAGACCTAGCTTACAGCCTCAGGGTCCGTGTACCCCCACCTGGACCACAAACACGGACCTGATTATCAGGCCCTGCTGGGGGCTGCCCTGAACATAAAGGAATTGCCTGTCAGAGCCAAGCTCTGCTCTAGCACTTACCGCAGGGATGAAGCACTTCTTCAAAGGACCTGAGATGCTGGGGACACCTGGAGGAAAGCCACCTCTTCCTAAATGCTGGCCAGCCCCTGCTGAGCTGGAGAACCTTCCGCAGCCTCCTTCCCTCCTGAGTCTCTGGCTCCAGCTGAGGAAAAGGTAGCACAGTGGGTGTGGCAGGGGGGTTCCCTGTGCAGCTCATGTGTACGTGGCTCTCAGTCAGCATTTTCTGGAGCCTTGGGCAAAGCCTCTCCTTCCTCTCCATGCTTGGATCCTGGAAGCACCAGAATTGGTCATTAACAAGCCTCTCTTCCTGCACGCGCCCTCAGTCTGGTAACCGTTGTCATGAGAATGACTTCTATCTCCAAAGCAATGACTATTGACCAGTGGTTCTCAGCCAGAGGTCACTCTGCCCTCCAGGGACGTGGAGATGGTGGTGGAATTAACACAGGTGACATTGCATCTGATCAGTGGAGCCTGGGAAAGTGCCAACACCCCAGCATGCCAGGACAAGCCCCCCAGGACAGAAATAATCCCAACTTAGACGGCCACAAGGGGCAAGGCAGAGACCCTGCCACGCACCAGTCTTAAGAGAAGGAAAGAGTTGACGCATGTGAATGATGCTGTAAAGTGTCCCAGTAAGTACAGCTCACTGTACTCTTGGGGCAATGCTGAGACTTGAGGACAGCCAGGCCACTGAAGGAAGACGTGTCAGTGTCCCAGTGCCCTGGCCCCATGCATGGGTCCACCCAGAGCCACAGTGGGGTAGGCCGGTCATGTCACGGCCTCCTCTCACAGCCTGTATGGACAACACAGACATAGGGTATTGGGCCATTTTCTGGCCTTCAAGGGAAGTTTTTCCCTCATCTGCTGTAGACAGATAAAAGCTACCACAAAACTCCTGGTCTGACTCTCTGGGGCTCAGCCTGCCTGCAGGGAGCCTTAGTTAAGTAGATCCCAAAAGGGTTTTCTCTGGATGCAAGACCTCCACCCCACCCTACAAGGTTGAGACCTGGGCTGTGGGTGGTGTCCAGGAGGACAGAGGACAAAAGACCCTGGTGGCTGCAGAAACTCACTGGCAGTGAATGTGCTTCACACACACAGCAGCCTCCTCCCAGGAGTTAGGCTGCCCTGCCCCCAAACACCTGCCTTGGCCCCAAATGCAGCTGGAACTAGGCCTGGGCCCTCCTGTCCCTGTCTCCAAGCAGAGCCCAGGGTTCTCCCATGGGGCTGAAAGAAGCAGGTTGTCCATCTTCTCCTTAGCGCCAACCCTTGCTGAAAAGGTCTGGAACATCTGGAGCACTGCAACCATGGGCAGATGATCTTCCCAGAGCACCAAACCAGCTGGGGCTCCCAAGACACAAATGTGGCCGACCTCACCACAGGATGCTGAGTGTGGGTTCTGCCTTGTGCAGAGTCTGCGGTGCCAGTGTGTGTGATGGGTCCCGCCAAGATGCATTCCCGCCCATTCAAGCCATTTTGAGGAAGACAACAGATACCCCTGGGCTCACCGAGCGGGTAGGATGCTATGAGGACCTCACAATGGCCGCGCCCTCAAGGGTTGCCACCAAAGTCAGCATGGCCATCTTGGGTCACCTTGCACCTGATTGATTTACAGGGTCTCCGTTGCCAGCTGGAGTCTAAAAATACACACACGTGTGTATGCACATACATATATATATATATTTGGGGTTGTTTTAATGCAGACTTATTTTTAACTTCAGAAAACTGAGAGCACAAATTAGCCCCCAGCCCAGGCCTGCCAGCCCTCCTGGTGAACAGTGACTCCCTTTGTCCCACTCTTGTTTATGAGAACAGCTACTCCTGACCTGTGGCGTCAGACTCATCAGGGTCTCCCCTCCGTCTGGGACCTGAGGAGAAAGTTCCAGAAAGAAAAGTGGCCAGTGAGATCCTAGGGCCCCAGTCAGAGGCAATGCTGGCGTGGCCTCCCCAGCTCAAACCCATCCATGGCACCTTTGAGGGACCTCTGTCACCTGCGAGGGACCTCTGTGTATGGTTACTCCGTGCTTAAATCCAGCCCCACCCCACTCCTGTCATCATCCTTTATCCTGTCTGTTCTCACAATGCTCAGGCCTTCTCTTAAAGGGTATTTAGAAAATTTGTGGCAATCTTTAATTCTTCCCCATGAGAAAAAAGTGTCCCCTGCGTGACAGAAGAGAATATACCCACTGGCTTTACCTGTCGGCCGCAGACAGAGCTCAGAGGTGAAGAAATGAGCCCAGGCCAGAAACAGGATGGGTGCTCAGTGGGGACATTTGCTCAGGAGCTGGCGTCACACACGGGGTTCAGATGCCTTGAGCAGTAAGGTCTCTCAGAAAATGCATGCTGTGTGTAGATGCAGGTAGCTGGGCTGAGTGTGACCAGGGACTGCATGCAGGCAGCATCCTCAGACTCCTTACAGAAGGCTGTCTGCCAGCCTCTCAGAGAGGGGTACCTCTGGCCAGCATGGTCCCAGCAAGAAGTAAGGGGCAGGGGTAATAAACTCCATGCATTCCTGTGAGCAGGCCACAGTCCCTTGTTGCTGTCACTGGTCTGAAAGCTCTGGCAAATGAGTCAAACACTGCCTGTACCTCATCATTCAGGACACACTGGCTTCATGACAGACATGTGTGCAGAGCCCCTGTGACTGGTCAGGGGCATCAGGCCTCACGTGGTTGAGGGTACTCATGGGCGAGAGAGGCCAGCCAACTCTGGGGGCAGCAGATTCTTCTAGACCCTGAGCTGCTCTGCTGGGATGGGCTCCAATTGCTCCACAGTGAGTGTCCACCCCTCCATGGGGACACAGCTCCCTGGCTGGGACAGGATCCGACTGCTCCGTGGTGGGTGTCCACCCCTCTGTGGAGACGTAGCTCCCTGGCCAGACATGGAGGCCGAGAGAGGGCAGCACTGTGGGCCAGGGTCTGAGCTCTCCTTTCTCCAGCGGAGCCTCCTGTGTGCGATCCAGTGAAGACCCTGTTTAACAGTCGAGCAGTGTCTGAGGAACAGTGTCCCACTGAGTAGCTCGAGGGCCTTTTTGAAGTGGGGGGCTGTGTTAAGAGGCAGCCTTCCTCCTGCACATTTCTGCTCTGAGGGTGACGGATGCAGCACAGATGCCCTCTGAGAGGCACCGTCTGCCTATGAGCTATGTACCTGCTTTTGCCATCTCAGCCAGGGGGGACGGGGGGTGCTCCCTGTGACCACCTTGGCCCGGGGCCCCAACCGCACCCAGTGTACCTGGGGTCTCTCAGGACCCAGAGCTAACCCTGAGCATTAACTACCTAGAACCCCTCCGTGTCTGGGAAGTCAGGGCCCCCTACTTCATACACCATTAGGACAGCCCCTCAAGGATGTGTGCCGTCCACGGCGGATAATCATCCTTTTGTCCAGGAAAGAGAAAGGCAAAGAAGGATGTTGGTGGACCTAACCCAAATCTTACTCTACCATGACACAGCCTGCTTGGAGCAGGGGGTGGGTAGATGCATCCCCAGGTCGTGGCAGCCCGATGTGCCTCAGCTTGGAGGGGCAGCTGTTGGTGGCCCAGAACGTCCATCTGGAAGGGAGAGGAAGGTGACCCATGTGACTTAGTCCCACCCCGGGGCAGACATTTCTCCAGGGAGGGCAGCATGACCTTGGACCCCCCTATACCACCTTTGTCTCTATTTTAGTCCTAAAGCCCCCTCCCCAGCATTGAGGGCAGACACCAAATTTTATTGAATACTCTGCTGTCAGGAGACACGTGGTGATGTGTGTCCACTGCCATCAGGAGTCCTCCCCCCACCCCAGGACTAAGAGGCTGAGAAGCAGAGAGGTGCAGCTGCCCTGGAAAGGAATGTCAACAAGACGCCTCCACTCACAGGGAGGCTGGGAGGGTGCAGACGGGTCAGGAGAGGCGCGGACAGCGCAGCAGGGCAGGTCCCCCAAGACGGGGAGCAGCAGGGGAAAAAAGGGTTGAGAAAACAGCCCCGTGTATGTTGCTGAGGGCACCAAGAGATGCTTATGCGCCTTTCTAAAGAGCGGGCCTGTGTCGCCTCAGAGCTCCTGGAGCGGGCCACATGGGCTCTGTGATGGGGAGAGGCTCCCTGAGGACGAGGAGCACCTCATACCCCACAGGTTGGGTCTCCCTGCAGCTCCTGACACTCAGCCCTGGGACCATGGCCTTGCCTTCTGGTATGTCCTGACCTGCTCCCAGGAGTCAGGGGGCCCGTGGCCAGTACAGCTGTCCCTGTGGGCTGCTCTGGGTGCCTCCTGAGGTGTCTGCCCAGACATGAGCTGCCCCTCAGGCTGTCCCTGGAGCACAATTTGGACTCAGGGTTTGAAGAACCACAACTGGCAGCATCACTGTTGAAAGGCCAGCACATCACCCCTTCATGACTGCCCCGGAGAGCAGAGTCTCGTCTGCTAGCGTACAGTTTATGTGTCCACCTGCCTCAACTTGTCGCTCGGGGCCTTGGGCAGAGAGACTTCCAGACAAGATGCAGAGTGCTGCCCTATGGCCTCAATCCTCAGTCCTCACACCCACCCCAATGTCTCCGGGGCGTGTAAGAAAATGGCGCAGGACCCACTTCCTCCAGGCAAGGTGGTTTGGGGCGTTGGTCTGTGTGGTTGGGGAATTTGTGGTTCTTTGGGTGTCCCTGGTTTTGGCATGGAGTGGAGCCTGAATGGCCTTGCACAGCTTGACCTTGACCTTGAGACTTACAAACCCTAAGGCCTCTGCTGAGGGGCCACCCTTGGAAGAGCTGGGAGGTGACCACAGTGACGCTGCCCCTACCCAGGCACTCCGGGGGGAAACCAGGGCCACAGTGCCTCTTCCATTTCAGCACAGCCTCAGTGGAGCCTTCCACAGGCAGAATTTCCACTGGCCTCCATGCTCACCCCCGGCAACAGCCTAGTAATGACCCTGAGCCCCTGCATGTGGCCCCCTGGGGCCAGGGCAAAATTAAACCAGGCTGGATGGCTACAGAGTTATTTGCTGCTGGGCAGTGACTTCCTCCCCGACTCAGCTGCCCTGCAGACAGGTGGGCCCTACAGAGACCAGAGCGTTGCACATTTTAATTACTGTGGCTGGGCCAGGAGACACACGGCCACCCACCCTGGGTGTGAGCAGGACACGCTCTCCCCACATTGGCCAGCACTGCCTCGGAGTGGCCAGGGCTTCAAGAGCTCACCATCCTCGTTCCCTTCCCAAGCGTAGGGAAGGCTTGGCCAGTGCTGTGTCACCAGATTTCTCCCCTGGGACATACAAAAGGGGAGGACATGCCAGGGTCCCCAGGAAAGAGCAGGTCTGGCTGAGCCCAGGAGCCACTCAGCAGTCAGAGGCTGTGGGTTCTGCTGGTGTCTATTCAGTAGACAGGGGAGGTGCACAGTCCCCCAAGGCCCAGCAGTGACCAGAGGACCCTGGGGTGGCGCAGGAGGGTCCCAGGTGGGCTCCCCCAAGCAGCTGCACTTTCTGCTCGTCATGGGGCCAGCAGACGTCTACCACTCACCCACTGTGCATGGCACTGAGGGTCACAGGTCCCCGTCCCTTGGAGGAGAAAAGAAGAAAGGTGTGTGGCCAGGCTGGGGAAGGAAGGGGAGGGGACTCCCGCTTGCTTCCTTCCCCAGTTAGGGGCTGGCAGCCCAGCCCCAAACCCACCCCTGCTCCCCCCATCGGGCCTGAAAGAGCTGCTGCTTTTCCAAGCTAAGGATAAGGAGGGGCTGGCGGCGTCCTGGAATCAGACCAGGAGCAGGACTGCTGGGGGCTCTGTGCTGGGCAGCCGTGAGCCACACATGTCAGCTGCAGGCCGGTGGTGTCAGGGCCGGGGCTGCCAGTGCACACACAGGTCATAAATTCTACCTAAGTGGCTCCTGTCACTCCACTGAAGCCTTGTTTCCATCTGCAGTTACTGAAGGTGATTAATGGGAATTATCATTAGCGCTAATCAGAGCCGTTTGGAGGAGGCTGGGGGGAAGGAAATGCCCTTTGTGGGGCTGCAGAGGCCTCTTTGAAGGGTGTCGGTTGCATGTGTGCGTGAGCACAAAGACACATGTGCACACGCACACACATGCATGACCATGAGACCAGGCTTTGGGCCCTGGAAGCTGGGGGATGACGCTACAAAATAGCCCTTCCTCGAGGTGAAAGGTGGACTCTGGCAAGGCCACTGGCCGCCCCTACGTGCTGACAGCCAAGAACACAGGCTTCGCACAGCTTGGCCCGGCTGGAATGAATTCTTTCCTGCTGCTGAGCGTGGTCATGACTTAGCGCGCCTGGCGGCTGCTCGCAAACCAAACAGCCTTGGCCAAAATTAGACCCGACCCGAGGCAAGAGGACGCAGGGCCGAGGCTGATGTCCTGACAAGACGGTGGGAATTCTCTGTGGGTTCCGTTTCCTCCTCCCTGGAGCACACGGCCATGACGGCAGCCCTGGTTCCCCCTGCCCACCCCTTCACCCCGTGCCGCGGATCGTATGTGCCCCTCTCCGCAGCAGTGGCAGCCCAGGGCTGTGCACGGGCTTCCCGGCCCTCCACAGCCTTGCTTGGGGGAGGGGGGAGCCCAGTGTGGCTTAAAGATACAAAGTGTCCTTTTATTGGAAATATCAATTCAGAAAGGGGCTAGTAGTAAGCTGAGAATATTTGGATAAACTTGACAGCCCTGAGGACTGAAAAAGACCTTTTGTTCACAACGCAAAGAAGGCTGTCGTGCCACCCCGGGCTTGCTGGAGCAGGTCCAGAAAAAACTGAGGTCGGAGCAGAAAAATGATTAGGGCGTCTCGTGAAAGATCTTTACTCTAGGTCAAATGTTTATTATTATTTATTTTATTTTTTATTAGAATGTGTGGTTAACATCCTATTGCATAATAATATGGGCTGTAACCGCGTCTGTGAACGCCGGCCGGCTGCCCTGTCTGCGGGGCACAAAGAGAACTTTGTGGTGTTTTGGGGGGGCCGGGGGCTATGTGTGTGCATTTCATCCTGCACAGCTTTGTTTTTGAGATGTTGACGGAGGAGCAAGCTTCTTCGAGCATTTGCACCCCACAAGCTGAGGGGCCTATGCAGCTTAGATCTGGCTGTCCTGGGGAGGGGCGGTCATCTCTTCATTTCCAACGGCAGGAAGTTGTGCACACGGGTCGCGTGGCAGGCGTGACTCAGGAGGGGTCTTACCAGCAGAGAGGAAAGTTGAGTGTGAGCTCTTTGCTGTGGCTGAGGGGGGTGGGGACATCTCTCGGCCGACCTGAGCCCAGCGCGCCGACAGCCACATGTCTTTGGGGAGGGTCAGGGTGGGGGGTACAGGGGCTGCCGGCCCAGCCCCTCCTGGAAGAGCTTCTGTCCAGAAATACACGTGCACACTCGAGAGAATTTCTGCCTCCATGGAACATATACATGTGACGTGCTTACCAAAGTGGAAGTAGATATTTTATAGAAATTACACTTCTGAATCTATTTTTAATATCAATAAGGCTTCAGTGAATTCCTGGAGAGGGTAGTGAGTGTCCTGACTTTAAATGCTGGGATTCTGTTCTGTTTCGCATTAAGTTTTTTAAAAACTCAAATTGGCTATTAAACGGAAAAAAAAAAAAAACACTCTCGTCTTCAAAACAAGGCACTTGGGGAAGAATCAAAGTGATTCTTTTTACTTCCAAAATCATTTTAAATCAGTCACTGTTTAGAGAGGAAGACTAAACAGAAGTCATTTAAAATAAAAGTAATCTACGTGGAGAGACTGAGGACATGCGGGAAGATGTGGCTTTGTGGGACATTCTGCATCTGATAGGCCAGAGGCCTGACTCTCCTTAAAGAGTCAGGGAACCTTCTAGAAAACTGTCCATCCTTATCCCAACAGAGGTGAGGAGGTATGAGCAACTCACCGAAACCAACCGCCTGTTTGATGAATATTCCCAACCTTTCAGTGGTGGCGGAGGACCAGCTTGTCTTTCCAGAGCCACCCGACTATTGCAGACACAGGCTGGGCAGTTCAGAGCAGGGCACTTGGCACATGGTCTCATGAGCCACACTAAGAGCCCCCAGAACCTCTGTCCAGAGGAATGTCCCCAGAACCTCTGTCCAGAGGAAAGTCTGGGAGGTCTCAGCCTCCAGAGAAGGACATATTATAGAGTCCTGGGTGGCCACCACTGGCTTTGGCTGGGCCTCAGGCAGGAGGGTGTGGAAGAGGACCCTAACATCTCCGTGGCCACTCTGACCATCTGCAGAGGGTCCAGGGAGCCAGAAAGTCCAAAGTCAAGCAAAGACCACTAACCGTGCTGTGTCCCAAAGAAAGAGTCTCTCCCACCCTGAGCAGGGAAAGAACCACCTATATGCAGAGCCTCTCCAATCCGGTCCCTAAGGAAGTGTCCCTGCTCGGGACAGCAGTCGGGGGCTGCCCACCAACCAGTGTGTGGCTGTAACTTGGCAGGTATTTTGTTATTCCATGAGTTTTTATTTGTGTCCCGGTAGCATCACTAGAAATAGATCTGCCAGAATAAGTCATCTCCACGGCTCCCTCGAGGGAAGAAAGACACGGTGTCCTCCCATCTTTGTCTTTCTCAACAGAAAAAAATACAATAGCAGAATCCACAAAGGAAAATGAAGATTAAATGTTCCCTTGGCTCCTGAACACCCCCGTTTCCACTCCGGGGAATCGCTGCCTTGTCCCTCCCTCGGAGGCCCTGGTGTTGGCGGATGCAGTTCATGTAGATTCCTGTGATTAGCTTTTTAATAAACCGTTTTGATTCTGTTTTCTGGGCTTGATTGGCTGTTTGAACATGGCTCAGAAGGACCTAGGAGGGATGCAGGTAATGTCATTGTAGGAGACATACTTTCAATTCCTTTGATGTATGTCATCAAAGGTGACTAGTTGTAAGTACTGGCTGAACCCGGGCAAAGAGAGAAAGCCACGGAATTTAATTGGCTCCATCTGCCATTCAAGACTGATTTTGCTGAACCTCTGTCTGTGAATCACTTCCAAACCTGCTGATCTGACCCATCATGCCCACAAGTTTGGGAAGGAGGCTGGCTTTGGATCCCGAGATGGAGCCCCCACACCCAAGGGTGGGCTTATCATACAGCTCAAATCCATCACCAAAAACCTGCTGCTCTGGCTGGGACATCACCAGCCTGAGAGTGTGATGACCCAGAAATCCAGCATGGCCACTGCTGATATACAAGTGATCCCATGTCTGATGCCGGGAGGGAGAAGGGAGGGTTCAGATGCATCACAGTGAGCAGACGCCGGGGCCTTCTCCATGCAAACAGCTATGCTATGACTGAGCTCCAGGCCCTGCCGAGAGAAGCAGAAATCCTGGGAAACAGAGTCGTTACAATAAACCATGCCAAGGAAAAACCTCTCTCAGTAAAGCCGACATGAGGGCCTGGGCCCAGACCTGCATCCTTTCACCCCACATACCTGGGTCCACTCTGGGAAGAACACACAGTTGACCATTCGCAAGGCATCCAAAGACAAGTCGTCTGCACCAAGAACCCTCTGCCAGGGACCATTTATGTCTGTCAAAGAGCAGCAAGAATTGTTCTTTATGGGGATTGGCAAGGTGTTTGCTTAGACTTGGCCTGTTGAGGTTTGAGCTATTTGCAAGAGCTGATCTCAAAATATCAGGCCTGATACCAAAGGCAGTGAGTCACCCAGCGCCTTGAAACCACTGTGTCCCAGCAGAAGGGAGAGGGTGGGCCTGGAGAGACTGAGTCAGCAACAGGGAAGGCGCCAAGTGTAGCCTGGCCGGGTTGTCCCAGCCGCTCTCCAGACTCTTGCTGGGCACCTAATGTGCGCCAGGTCCCGGGGGGATGAGCGAGCCCCCGGTAGCCTCTGTTGGGGGAAACTGGCAGCTGCCACGTGCTGTGGAGGAAAGTTACAGCTGTAACACCGTGCACAGGACTCTAAGAACTTGCAGCTGTGATTTCCAGAGAGGCACAGTCACCAGAGGGTTTTCACATCCTTTAGCAGAACCCATGGAGAGATGAGAGGGAAAGGCCCAGACATGAAGCAGGAAGGTGAGGAAAGAACCCACAGGGCACAGGGCAGCACCAGCTGTGCCAGGAAGCTGTTTGGAGCTGTCTTCATCATCCACCTGTTCCCCAAATGGACACTGAACCCCCACTGCCCACCCAGCTCTGGAAATCAACCAAAAGAAATCCTCAAGGCCCTCACCACCCAGGGATGACCTGGGCTATTACAGTCACAACACAGTGTAGTCCTTGCCATGACAGGTGGGCGCTGTGAGAGTCCCTTGTGGGGGTCCCAGCCTGCAGAGGGGGACCAGGATGCCCTCCAGGGGAGACACCCTGCAGGTGTTTCCTTAGGTCTCGTTGTGGGAAGCTGGGGAAGCCAGAAGTGTCTGGGCAGGTGGGAGGGGGGGCTCTGTTCCTCACCATCCACTCATTCATTCATCTGTCCACCCACCCACCCATCCACCTACCATCCATACATCTGTCCACCCACTCAAGCATCTACCCATTTATCCACCCACCTACCCACCCATCTATCCATATATCTACCCACCCACCCATTCATGTACCTGCCCACCCACTCACCCATCCACCTCATTCATGGAGATATCCAGTGAGCCCCAACTGGACACTTGTCCTGGGGAAGGCTCTAGGGAAGCTTCAGTTGCCACAACCTCAAGTAGGGGTGAGTGGGGCAGACCAGGCCAGGCTGCCTGGTGCTGGTCCCAACACAGCATGCAAGGAGCCAGTCAGGGAGCCAAGGCCCCTGGTCCAGCTGTCTGTCCTGTTCTGGCTGTGCAACCTCAGGCCAATTTCCTAACTCTTCTGTGCCTCAGTTTCTCCATCTACATGTGTGGATCTGACAGTGGCTGTCCCAGGGAGATGTGAGTACCCCATGACTCTATGGTGCATCTCAGCAGCTTCAGATAGCTGGAGCGGTGGTGATCATAGCGGCCACAGCCTCAGGGGCACTGAGGCCCAGAGGATGCTTTGCCTCCTTCTGCCCAGTGGCGAGGTGGGAAGAGCCCCCAAGCTGGTGTTCCAGGGCCCAGTTCCGCATGTCACCGCCATCTCTAGGGAACCATGAACAGCTCCCAGCTCCCACGTGCTGGTTCTGATGTCCACCTGGAAGCCACATCCCAGGTGCAGCCTGCGCTGGTTTTAACAGTAACCAGAACATGAGAGAGGGTCCGAGGGTGACCAGGTGCCGAGCAGCTCCGGGGAGCACTAGTCCCACTGGGACCAGTGGAGGCAGAGGGGCTGGGAGGCAGGACGTCTGCAGGCTCCTGGCCCTGGCATCGGGCTTCCACACTGGGGTGGGGTGGGGGAGCTTTTGTCCAACAGAAGAGAGTGTGAGCCTAGCCAGGATCCTGCCTCCCACGTGCCAGCTATTTTTAGAACCCACCCTTCTGCCCCCGTGGTGTCAGTGTAACCTGTGGTAGGGGGTTCCTCCTGCATCCGCCACTGGGGTGCCACATTCACAAGCTCTGCAGCTTGTCACCATCAAAGTGGCCAAGGAAAGGTTGTGAATGTGACACTTCCCCAGAGCCTCGCCTCGACTTGCAGGGAAACCGCTTCCTGTGGGCAGACCGGGTCCCGCCTCGCCCGGGGCAGGGACGCTACCACAGGTGTTTGGTTTGGGGTTGTTGGTCTTTGTTTTTTCAATCCTTTCTATGCTCAAAAACCAAACCAAAACAAAAGTATCTCACTTCAGAATGTCATAGCGAGTCTGTGGTGACCTGTGACCTTCAGGCTCAGAGACCCCTGCTCTTGACTCAACTTATATCAAGTTTAGGTTTGAGAAAATGTTCGAGCCGTTAGTGTTTGAACCGCCCCTTCTCTGAGGGTGGGAGAAGCTGCAGCGGCTGCCCCGGGCTCCAGGGGGTCAGGGCCATGACCCTAATGAAGAACCTGGACCCCGGGGAGCCAGGACTGGGGACCTTTGCACTGATGGACTTTACCAGAGGGGAGCACCTTGCAAGCCAGCCGGGACTGGGGACCTTTGCACTGATGGACTTTACCAGACTGCGCCACATGTCATTACAGGGGTGGCTTGGGCATCCGCAGGACCAGAGGTGGGTGCCCTGGCCTGTAGGCAGGAGGCACTTGCAGGGGCACCTCCATGCTGGAGTCTGTTGGGAGCACTGGCACCCACGAGACAGGGCTTGGGTTCCTTCACCACAGTGTCAGCTGGGGGGACTCACAGACAGGCATTTACATTCAGACTCCCATCAGCATGCCGGGGACTATCTGAGGTCAGAAATCGAGGTCCCCTAGAGAGGCAGCGAGGCAGCAGGCCTGGGCAGGAACGCCCTGCAGGGCACACAGATAGTCTTGAACCCTCAACCACACCACTGAAGCTTAGGCATCATCTTGGAGCAAAGTGCCACACACCACAACCTGCTCCCACCAGGCACACTCGCCCTTTAGGCCACAGTGGCAGCAGCCTCCTGCCCCCCAGAGGGAAGATCCTAAAGGAAAGGCCAGGGGTACTCAGCACCTAGCAGCTGGCCTGGGTCTTTGAGGAGAGCCCAGACCCCACCCAGAGCTCTCTCATTCACCACGGGCTCTCCCAGGGGACTTGAACATATCCTGAGACCTCTTTACATGAGGAGGGAGAAGTCTGTGGGGAGCAGAGGCATCCCCAAGGGTGATGCAGGATGGAGCCTGTCTGCTGGCACCCCTCCCCACCATTGGGAGGACGACCAGAGGGACAGGGCTACCAGCCCTTCTTGTTTATCCACAAGGCCAAGGAAAGGCCCAGCTTATGACCATCCCATGCAAGGTGTGGCCAGCCAGGGACACAGCAGTTGCCCACTGCCGTCCGCAGCAAAGTGCCTATATCCCTCAATGCCCACAGCACCGCCTTGAGCACTGCCCAAGGGACACTCAGCTGCAGGGCACTAAGAGCACCCCCAGCTTCTTCCAGGCACAAGCCCCAGAAGACCCACTCTCTGTCTGTCTCTCTCCATGAGCATAGGACGAGCTGCTCCGTCCTGAGGGGGGCTTCCATGAGTTGCCTGCTCTTCCCTGGAGCAGCCTCCCACTCTCCCCCCACCCCCTCCCTCCTCCCACATCCCTAAGCAGGTGGGCCGACCCTCTGGCTGGAACTTGTATCTGCTTGGTTGTGGCACAGCCCCATCCCACTGGCCACGTTTCTCATTGGTCCATGGTCATCTCACTACCCAGCCTCGTAACCAGAGTCAGGACAGGGGGTTTATGAGCATCTCCAGGCTCCAGGTCGCACCCTGTGGAGTTGTCTACAGAGAGCCTCCCACCTCCTCCCAGCATGAGAAGGGACTTTCTGTTCCAGTACTCATGAACACCATAATCATGACTGAGTGTGTGTGTGCCTGTGCACGTGTGTGTGCCTGTGCACGCGTGTGTGCCTGCACATGCCTGCCTGTGTGTGCGTGTATGTGCGTGCAGCTACAGACAAGAGCTCCACAGGGCTTTACCACTGACACTCACTGCTCTGAATCAGCTCCTGGGCCTTTAAAGCAGGCGTGGGGTGAGGAGACCCTTGCCTGGCTCCTCCCAGCTCCACCCACCTCTCTGGTGGATGCTGTGCCCTGGGCTTCTGGAAGCCACATTACAGTAACCAGGCTCAGGGGCCAGAGGGCGGCCTCCCAGGGCCCTGCTCCATCCCGCACACTGGGAATCCATTAGGCCAGCTGATGGCAGATGCCTCGGCATTCCTGCCTATGCACCAGCCCCAGATGGGGCCAGCCGCTGGCCATGCCCATTAAACGTGAAAGATCCAGCCCAGCAGAGAGCCCGCAAATTAGGAGGGTAGGAAACCTCAAATGATGTGCAAGACAATTGTCAAGGCTAAGAGAATTTTCCATCGCTTTGCTTGATAAGTCAGCATTTTTTATGTGACTGATTTATGAGCTGGGGGGAATCAAGGGGGCAAAGGGGTAGAGAGAGTGGGCAGGAGGGCAGTTTCCTCTGAAAGCTCCGGGATTCCCAAGGCTCAGCCCAACATGGCCTGGAGCTGGTTTTTGAGAGACAGCTGAGCAGGGAGCTTCTTTCCCAGTGTGGAGGGAGACTCAGCCCCGTGGCTGTGGCAGCTCCAGTCTCCTGCCTATAGAAGCCGGCCATGGGAGATGCCATGGCTGGGCTACCTGCTCCCTTCCCTGGCTCCCTCCTTTGCTCGTTGATCGATGGAGCACAGGCAGCAGGGCGGGTGCCTTGCCTGTGTTCATTCTGCCCTTTATTCACTTCTGGTCATTATTGGCCTCCCATGCTACCAAGGACAAACCTGCAGCTAAAAGACTTCACGAGAAAACTCAGGCCCAGCTCCCAGACAGGGCTGGGTGTCACACCAGGGCAGGCAGGGACTGTCCCCTCTGGCACCAGACTCCTGGTACTGGCCCGGCCTGACCCAGTGAGGACCATGTGTTCACTTCACGTTGCTGGGGCACCTGCCTGCCTCTGGGTACTCCTATTGCCAATTTTCCTTCCACAGACCTGTGATTTCCAGGGGCACCCAGAGCCCAGGAGGGGCCTGGTCAGAGTGACTTGGGCAGCCTGAGAGCCACTGACTGAGGGATGGGATGTCTGACAAATCTCACTCCAAAGGGGGCAGGGACAGGCAGAGACCTGTGACTGCCCAGGTGCCACAGCAGGGCACAGAGACCCTCCCTCTAATCGGGAGCATCTGCAGGTGGCTGACACATAGCTCTGGACTCTGGGGCCTCCGGCTCCTGTTCTGCAAAATGGGGCAACAGCATCTCCTTTAGGCGAGTTGGGGTGAGTAAGGAGCTTCACCGTCAAGGAGGGCCCAGAAAGGCCTCCGCCCACTCGGCTTTGTGGAGTATCTGCAACTGGGCTGCTGGAGCCACCTGGGAGGAAAGTGGAGAGGGAAGGAGAGAGGCAAGAGGAGATCCAGGGTCTGCAGCCTGTCCTTACCTTTCCGGAATCGGGGATGGCACAGGCCCCTCCACGCCCCACACAAGCAGCCAGTCCTGCATCATCCCTCCCCAACCTGGCCAGAAGCACAGGAACAAGTGGCCTCGGGAGCATTTCTAGGGCTCTGCCCAAGCTCCGAGCCATCCTGATCCATTATTCCAGAATTCCCCCATGGGCCCTAGAGACCCTGCAGGGCTAGGCCCTCCATGCCAGGACAAAGAGCAAGACACAGCCTGGCATCTCGGGCGAGGCCTGCCATTGGCCAGGTAGGGAGGAGCAGGCCTGGCTCCTCCAGTGTGGCTGTGGCTGCTCAGGACTCTGAGGCCAGGGCTTCTCTGGCTTCCGCCCTGGTGTCCTCCAAGGCAGGGACTCCTGGTCTCTGTGTGAAGAAGCAGCTAGCCTGGGCCTCTTCCATCACCCACCTGGGTGCCTAGCAGGGTGAAATGAAGCTTTCTTGAACAACCTTTAGAGGCCACCAGGAGTCACTGCCCCTCCTGTGATGGTCCAGGGGACTGAGGAGGAGGGGCCTGCACACAGCAAGGTCTATGGCTGGGGGCTGAAGCATTCAGATATGGGTGGACGGAAGGGGCCGAGGTCCTGCCACGAGGACGTGGGACCCACTTGTATATGTGGAGAGGGAATAGTCGTCGCCATAAGCTCTCTGTCTACAGGATTCAGCTCCTGTGCTCCCCACCTCTATCCCCCAGGACAAGCCTCCTGAGGTCCTCCAAGGGGCCAGGCATTCTCTCTGGTAATGCAGGAAAGGGGGCAGTAGATGGGCCATCTCGTGAAAGCCCCGAAGCTGAGACCGCTCTTAAGGAGGCATTTAAAGGCAGAGTACAGACTGGGGGCTCTAGACACTCAGCTTCAGGGACTCTGATTGGAACCTGTATCCCGGGACATTCTGACACATGTCCCCTCCACCCAGGGAAGTGTGAAGAGGGGAGACAAGGAGGGCCTGGGCAGTGCAAGAGCCCAGCAGGGGAGGCCAGGGTGGGCCCAGAGGCTGTGTCAGGGCTGCTTGCGTCTCCATCCAAAACACAGCAGTGCACCCCTGACACTCCTGTGCACACACATGTGCACACGTGCAGTTGCACATGTCTTCTACATGTGTGCAGGTGCACCTGTGTTTGGTGCCCACACATGCACACACATGTGCATGCATATACCCACATACACCCCCATACATGCACAAAGTGTATGACAGGGAGATTTCAAGCACCTAAGGTAGTTGCTGGTCAGCTGGTTACTGACACAGATTGTTATCCCAGAGGCTTCTTGGGGAGACATACTCCAAGCCCTGGAAGTTGAGGTAAGGCCAACACCCTCATGTCTACACCTGGACCCCAGGAGAGGCCGGGGTGGCAAAGCCCACGTCATGGCTGTGGCAGCTCCTGGCATCCCTTGCCACCTGTCCCGGGCTGTAGCTGGGAAAGTAAGAGACAAAGGCAGAGAGGAAGAGACAGACAGAGACAGAGTGAGGCGGAGAGACCAACACCTCGAGCCACACTACACAGTGCTGTGGGAACAGTGGCAGGCGTCAGGGGCCTCAGCCAGCCCAGCCTCTCCCTCTCTGTGACAGAGGCAGGCAGCCAGGCGGCCTCGGCAGGCTGAGGGGGTGCTAACCACAGGTTTGCTTGGTGCATCCTTTCCAGCGGTTTCCTGCAGCAAATCAGCAGGGGGTGGGGAAGGTGAGGGGGCCGTGAGAGGCTTTGGGTCTCCCACATGGGGGTTCTGGGACCACTCTCTGGAGGACAGAAGAGCCTTCCCCATGATAGCCAGCCTCCCACAGCCTCCTTCCCCCCGGGCCACAGTCCCTCCACCCTAGTCCTGGCTATAGGCTGAGTGTGGCCCGCAGGGCAGGGCAGGGGTCTGTGCCTCTTAGGCAGGGCAGGCTGTGACCTCCCTGGTCAGTGTGATACACAGCCCCTTAGCAGCCATGACCTAGAATGTCAAGGGAGATCTGCTTTCCTGCTCAGGGCAGAGCTGTCCTACTAGAATCTGGTGACACAGAGGACATACTGAACATGAAAAGGGTAAGGAACCCTGTCAGGAACAGACCTGAGCCATATAGGGCCCAGACCAGTAGGGAGGTCCCCTCTGAGCCCAGGTCTTGGGTGCATTTGGAGTGGGGGGTGTCACCTCCCAGGAGGGATCAGGTCCCTAGGCTTAGATAGGGACCACATGCTCCTGGCCATGCCTCCCTAGTGCTTGAAAGTCTAGATCGCAGGAGAGCGCAACTGGCCTGTGGGTCTCCTTCAGCCTTCACACTGTGGGCTTCACCCTTCTACCCCCAAGGGTGCCATGTGTGGTGTGGTGGGGTCAGCAGGCCCTGACAGAGAAGGGGACCCACAGCCTGGGATGGGAGGCACGCTGCCCCCATGGCCGTAGTCCTGCAGGTCCTACCACTGGCATGTGAGCACTTTCCGCCCCTCCTCTCTCCTCGGGGGCCTTGAACCTGGACCCGCCATCCTCTGGACCACAAGCTCACCACTGCCAGCCCAGCATGGACAGGACTCAGCAACTCTGGGCCCAGATGGACATCTGGGTCATTTGGTCAGAGCAACTTGGCGGATGGGACACAACAGCTGCCGCTCATGGGGGTGGGCTGCACCTGGGGACCCCAGCCCTAGGGACAGGCATGGCAATATGGGACTGAGAGCCTGGGGACCCCAGGAGCACCCCCTTCCTCCCAGCTGGCTGCCTACCCCGTATCCCAAATCTCCCTCTCCTGGCACCTTTGGACCTCGCTAATCACCATAATCAGAATCTGGGATTGGGGCTAATGTCGGCAGGGAAATGGAGAGAGTGAGCCGCATGGGAAGAGGCCCAGACCCTCAGGCCAGCTCCGCTGTGTCCTAGGTTCCCACGTTTGGTCTGAGTCTCTGGAGAAGAGGGCGCAGTGTGCACAGAGGCGAGGTGTTGGGACCACATGGTGCCTCACTGCTCAGCATCAAACATATTCTGGGGCCTGGCCTGAGACCACACGAGTGCCGAGCGTATGCAGGGACACTCAGCACTAGTGGTCAGTCCTGCGCCTCCCACAGCTCTGGACTCTGCCCCTGGGGAGAGCAGGGTCCCACCTTCTCCCTGTCCCTTCCCTCCCCACCCAGGTGCCCGCCTGTGGCTCTCTCTGCTCTGCCGGCCCCCCTCTTTCAGAATCAGGCCCATTTAGTTTTACGCCTGGCAGATAATTCCCCCAAAAGCAAGGAGTCTCAGGGCTGAGGTCTCTCAGCCAACAACCCTTTCTGGATCAGCCTCTGAGGTGTCCCACAAAGCTGGGCCCAAGCGTGTCTGCTCAGAGACATGTCATTTACAGGACAGTGCTGCTGCAATGGCTCCAATGGGCCCCAGGCGGGGCCGTGTTTCAGGTCACAGGGGCACGAGGCACAGACCCGCCAAAGCAACTTCTATGTGCCACACAGAACAAGGCAGCCGCCTCCTGATCCCTCCGATTCCTCACTGACATTGAGGCCAGGTGGGCCTTTGGCCACTCAGGAAGTGTCTGTGGATGTCTAGGGAGCACCTGGACTGGGTGTGGGTCCAGACCTCAGGTGGGCAGCTTCCTTCCTCCCCGCCAGGCCCCCGTGTTCGTAACCAAACATTCAAGGGAGCTCCAGGGAGTGAGGCCCATGGTGCCCAAAGTCCATCTCCAGTTTTCATTTGGACCAGTCACCATCCCCTTGCCCTGACTTTACCAGGTCCTTCTGACTCCCTGTCCCTCAGCTCTGCCCACCTGGACGCATTGCCCATCAGAACACACCTGGCCACCTGGACATAGCTCTTCTGCTTCCAGGATGTCAGTGTAGAGGTGGCCTCAGGCCTTGCCCACTGCCTTCCTCCTGCCATGGGCTGGGGCTGGGCTGCCCAGGAAGCTTGCCCGAGATGCTGCTGGCTTCAGTGGCTTTGGATTCAGGATCCCAAGAAGGCAGTGAACAGAGCAGGTGGCCCCGGAGGCTGGACTCCACTAGTAGTCTCCACCCGCGGTCCAGCAGTCCTGGGCTCCCCCTCTCTGGGCAGTAGACAGCAGGTCAGGCCTTCCCATAATCCGTCCTCAGAGGTTCAGGGCTGATGGTAAAGCTGTCACAGAGCACAGCACCCTGAGGGCACAATGAGAGCAGCTCACAGCTTCAGGGTGTCAAACCGAAACTTTCCAGTTTTAAGGAAACCAAGTACTTTTCTTACTTTCAGGATGAGGTGCAAGCTGATGTGAGCACACACACACCCCCAGCAACACCTTCACCTTCAAACAGGCTTCCTCAGCCTAGTGCCCCGCTCTGCTGAGCAGAGGGCTCTGTTCTCAGACTTGACAGCCCCTGCTCTCACACACGGCACTGCTGTGCTGGGGGCTATAGCACTAGAGGCTCATTTTATTGCCTGGCCAGGGCAGCAATCTGCTCGGTAAGCAAAGAGAAGCCTGTCCCCTCCCTTTCTGTACAGGTCTCCAAGGCCCCAGGCGTGGGCAAGCCGAGGACCTGGCTGATGCTCAGGGGGTGGGTGGGCTGAGGCCTTCCTACCTGGGCCCAAATGGCCTGGTGTCTGGCTGGGCAAATGCAGAGAGTATAGACCCAGCACACAGGGCACCTTTGACCCTTGGTTTCCTTTCTGTCTAAGCAGATCTCTGAGGACCTGGGCAGTGAGAAGTTCTGCGTGGATGCTCACCAGGAGGGGGGCGGCAGCTGGCTCAAGTACATCCGAGTGGCATGCTCCTGTGATGACCAGAACCTCGCCATGTGTCAGAGCAGCGAGCAGGTAGGTTTGGCCCACACGCAGGGGGTTCCACCCCTCAGGGTTGTCCTTGTGGACACAGCACCAGGATGGATGGAGGTGCGGAGGTGAGGGGTGGCTGACTTCACCTTCGTGGGGTGGCTGCCTGCTGCTCAGGCAGCTCTGTCTCTCTGGGGAGCTCACCTGTCCTACGAATGCTCCATTGGAGTCTTTGGCCAGCAGCCCCTGCACAGGCTGACGGTATGTGAGAGCCAAGGATGATGGCTTGGGTGAAAGGCAGGCAGCATGGTCAGAATCCCAGCCCACAGGGGCCCATGTTCCCGGCAAATGCCACTACTGACCAGACAAGAGCACACAGAGAGCAGAAGCGGCCAATACAAGAAGCATGTTTCCTTGGCACTGTGTGGCCAGGTTCTCCAAAGGGGTCGATTCTCCAGAGGGGTCAGCGATGGCCAATGCTCAGGTTCCTGGGCCAGGCCAGGCTGAGGTGAGGCCCCACCACCCAGAGCATCCACGAGCTACTGCCACAGCCCCACCAGCCTGCTGCAGACACTGGCCTTTCTCCATCACAAAGTCCAAACTGATACTCTCTGGAGCTGTGTGTTCCTGGCTTGGGGACACTTTTGTCTTATTTCCAGACACCCTGGGGCCCAAGGAACCCCCTTAAGCTCATTGGATTGGACCCTTGAGCTCCGTGGCTTGTCCCCCTCACCTCTGGGCAGATGACCAGACCCACACATGGATCAAGAGAGAAGATGCAGAATTTCTTCTGACTCCAGAAGGCACCATACCCCTGGTGCTGGTCACTGCTTAGTGGATTCCTTTAATTACAAGTTTGCATGCTGCCCCGACATTCTGTGCTCTGGAGCCAAGCCTGCCAGGAGGCAGTTTTCACTGGGGACCTCCCATCAGAGCCGAGTACGTTTGCCTGTGATACCTAGGGGTTACATACAAGATTTCATTTGCAAAAAAAAAAGGGGGGGGGATTTGATTGCCTAGAACACATTTGTAAAGACTACAAGACGGAGGGCACATTCTCAATAGCCTGTGCAAACTATCACAAGTGGTTCAAGGCTCTTGACCTTAGAAGGGTGCAGAGAGAAAACCCCAGGGAGGGCACCTGCTGTGAGGGGCTGCAGGCTGTCTGGCCCACTCACTTGCTCAGTGTCCCTGGCTGAGCGGCTGAGTCCAGACCACGCCATCTCTCTGTTGGACACCAGCTGGTTCCAGATAAGGGGCATGCACGGGCCTCTGCTACCAAGATTTGGATGGCTTACAGTTAGAACAAAAGATTTTGAAAATAACTTTTCCTGATTGCCCAAAAAGAAAGAAAGAAAAGAAAAGAATGATCATAAACCTTAGAATAGAACTTAAAAAAAAATTTCCTCTCTTTCAGACATAAGTAAACTTTGAAGGAAAAAGAATTAGATTTGAGGCATGTAAAAAGATGGTCCTTCCTCCCACTTCCAGAGCTCCGAGGTGCAGGGTGCCTGTGTCCTTATGGCCATCCGTGGGAGCTCCAGGGCTGTGCTTTTGTTAGATACAGACTAGAATAGTGAAGAATCCAGAATTTTTTAATTTAAGAAATGTTTATTAGAACATTTGAACTAAACTTAAGCAGTAAAGTAGGTATCTTTATGTGTCTAGCTTTAAAAAAAAAACAAACAAACAGATGTTCAGTCTTCTCAAAAAGTTGCCTGTCTTTTAAAACCTTCATTTCATTATTTTAATATGAAATAATTCATATTGAATATTTCATTATTCAATATTTCAGGGAAGCTCTTCTTGCAGCTACACAAGCTCCGAACGGAAAGCACTTCCTTGCCACAGACTATTTTTCCTTTGTCAGGACCTGGGGACAGGATAATAATCTTTAACTTTTATTGTGTCCCTTGAATTTAACCCCCCATGGCTCATTCTGAAGCTTCATCCAGGAGTCCAGAACGTACTTGGTTCTGTTACCAACCCTGGGACATCTCCTCACCTGTTAGGCATTTCTCTCTGACATGGCCTCACGGGGTTAATTCTCCTTGTTCTGGGCCTGTCAGCTGAATTCAAGCCATAAACCCAGAGGGAATTTGGATACCCGTTTACACAAACTAACACCAAACTGGCCCAGGCCAGAGAGGAATTCCTCTACTTGGAAGTGCATTTCCAACCCACTTGGCCCACGTGCTGAGACCCTTCCCCTCTGCCCCCCTCATGCCATAGTGGGTGACAAGAGGTGTTAGAGGCAACCGACATTCCTGCCAATGTCCCACCAAGGGTACACCCCTGAACTTGATAATCCAAATGCCCAGGAAAGCAGGGGCCGACCAGAGGTGGGCAGGGGACTGGCCGCTCAGGCACAGGGAGGGCAGCTGCAGAGAATCCACCAGCCATTTGGCATCTAGTCCTAAAACCTCAAGTTTGAACTGCAGTTATCAAATGAAAACAAATGGTTTGTGAGATGTATTTTCCTCTGAATGATAAGATTTAACTTCTACTAATAATTTGGAAAAACTTTACTCCATAGACTCGTAATAAATACCTGTTGGTGGAATGAAATGACTTTTAGAAATACTTTTTTGAGGGGCATGCAACAGACTTCAAACTATTTTTAAACGCTCTCTCTCTCGGTGGGATAGCCACACAGGCCACCCTAAACAGACCGTGGAAACGCGGGTTCTGGCAAAGCAACCTGTTTTGACCCCCTAAAGTTAAAATTTCCCTGAAATATTAATAATAAAACAAAGGTTTTTGAAGACAGGCTTCTCTTTTAGAAGGAAACATTACATGATGTTCATGTGTTTTCCCAGATTTCCATCATTCCAAGCAGGATTTCCTGAGTCTTATGAACACACACACTCACACATACACACACACAGAGAAGCGAATCGTCCCTCCTTGTCACCTGCATGCACGCACACACCCCACCTCCAAGGTGGCACAGACGTTGAAGGCGAGGAAACCGTAGCTGAGACTTGGTAAAACAGTGGCAAATTTGCCAAAGTCAGCAGGGAAAATGAGTCAGAAAAGCATGAGTATCATTTGCCTGTTCAAGACACGGGACAGCTCCAATTTTCAGACAAGAGAAGAGACTGGGGCAGAAGAGGGTCTCAGCATCTGACGAGAAAGTTCTGGAAGCCACAGCCATACAGAGGAGATGACCCTCCTACTAGGCAGAAGAAGGAGGCAGCTCTGAACTGAGCTCAGGCCGGTGTGTGGACTGGGGGCTCCAGCTGGGGTTTTCCGCCTATATCTTCCACTGGTGGTGGTCAGGACTCGTGGGAACTCGGAAGCTCGGCCTCCCGGGTGGCCCTGGGTCTTTGGAGGACATTGAAGTTCAGGGGTGTCCTGTACCCCTCAGCCCCTCGCAGGCCCTGCTGGCCTTTGTGCCTTCGGAGTGTTGTGCATTAGACAGGTTCTGGGTGCAGGTGCCACCCTCATCCCTCAAGTGTGGTTCCAAGCAGTGAAGGGCTCTCCATCTCCTGCCTTAGGGCACCATCTGGCCAGGGCTCATTCTCTGGACCCCCAGACGCCCCTGCCCAGCCTCATGCCACGCCTGAGATGCCGCCTCCATGCCCAGCTTACGTGCTCCCAGTGACATGAGAAAAAGTGAGCCCTGGGCTTGATTTCCCCCGAGGGAACCAGCTGGCACCTCTTGGAGCTGCCCTTGGGACACTGGGTGGCTAGGAGAGGGTCTCTCTCTGGCCCGGCCCATGGGGACTGAGTCTTCTTCTCACAGACTTGTGCTATCCATCCCATGGCCATGGGGCTGCGGAGATGTGCTCACTGGCCACCTACTCATCCTCATCTAGGTGACAAGATTCTTCTCCCTCTGAGAGGCTGTAGCCCCAGGTTCCTCATGAGAAGTGACCGGCTCCATAATCAAGGCCAGCGGTTCTCACCCTGTAGGTCATGACCCTCCGGAACTGTATTAAAGGGCTGTGGCATTAGGAAGGTTGAGAACCATTGGTCTAGGCCATTGGTCCTCAGAGTCTCACCTCTGTCTTCCTCCTGGTAGCTTTAGACCTGGGAGTCCAGCAGCAGCTGAGGCCACTTAGGGCCATGAGCTACCCCTAGGCCTGGCCCTGTGGCCTAAACAGTGACTGGTGTTTTTTCTGTATACACAGAGGCCACAGACCACGGCCAAGGGCATGCCAGGCTTTGGGGTGGCCAGGCTGGCAGGAATTGAACCTCCACAGTTTCCTCCGGGGATGCTAGGGGTTCCCACTGCAGCCCTGGGGCCTCGTTTGACAGCCAAGCTTGTCCAAATCATCCCTGGGGTGTTTTCACGGACTCTTTTACCTTTGCTCAGCCAGAAGCCACGGCAGCACCCACAGGTGTCTGAATCCACAGGGGTGGGGGCTGCATGGCCCCATCCCGCCCTCCACATACCCTGCAACTCCTCCCATCCATTTGGGAAAACCCAGGACATTCAGATCACCGCTGGTTGGTTCTTTGTCCTGCAATTGCGAGAGAACGAGAGAACTGAGTTGGTCTGAAATGTTTCAGGAGGCACAGGCAGGGCCTGCTCCTGAATTTGTTTGAATGTTGAGAAAGAAAACAAGGACTTGGGAGAGAAGTGCCCACGGGAAGCGGGAGGCGGGAGAGGCCTATTCACAGCCCTGGCTTCTTTTTTCTTTTTCTCACGTTGCCTCAATAGGGCAAGAATGTTGGTGGCGGGATGTCAACTGGCTGTCGGGGCTGAGGACGGTGGGAGGTGGGGCTGAGGTCACAGGCTATGGGGGAGCACAACTCGGGGGCTTCAGCCCCCGCCCCAGCGCCCTTCAGAAATGCTCTTTGGCCACGGGCAGCACTCCTAGTCCAGAAAAGCAGCCCCAAGTGTCCTGCCTGTGAAGTGAGGGCGGGAGGACATCAGGGAAGCCCCTGGATCCCAGCACACTCCCCGGGCAGAGCGGGGGCTAGGGGCAGAGAGCACGAGGGGCTGAGCCGCCCTGACTGCAGCCGGGGAGCCCCCTCCTCGGAGGAGGGCATTTTATAAGAAGATTAGCGACTGATAGCCGCCAGCCGCACTGGGCTGAGACAGCGCTTGCTTGTAATGAAAACCTGGTGCTTCCCGGCCGGCGGGGCGCAACCTGCTGGCCAAGGGCGTCCCTCTTTTGCTTTCGTTTCCTCAGCTCCGGCCTGAGTCCCACATCTCTGAGCCAGGGATGTGACCTACCAGGAGGTGTGGACTCTAAACAGAGGCTTCTATCATCATCCACCATCCTGATCTGCCCTCCACCTGACATTTCCTTATTCCCTTTGCTCTTATCTCCCACAATTTTTTTTAAATTAAAAAATCATAAATTTTTTTTATTCGGTCAGTTGAAATGGTAGCCTCGGACAATTAGATATAATTTTCCCTTTGACAACGGGAAGGGTGAGGGCGAGGGATCCATTTTAGCAGTTCTTAATCTGTTTACAAAGGACTCCCGAAATACATCCAATTTGTTCTGATTCGGAAAACCGTCCCCCGATCCTCTTTTGGCGAGAAACCAAGTTTAAATTCAACTGCATCATCCCAACACCTACCCTAATCATTTGTCAGCTTCTGCTTTCTTTTCCTTCCAATCAAATGCAACGCTTCTTAGAAGAAGCCCTTTAAGAACAAGGAAGATAATGTAACTGTGGACTGATAATTTATATTTTTATAATCCAGATCCAAATTGTACGGGTAAGAAAGAGGCACGTGTATAGAGTTTTGTTTTGTTTTGTTTTGTTTTAACCTTTTTTGCTGCTGAAAGGGTGACAGTAGACAGTAACAAAATAATAAAGATTTAGGCACAAATACAATTGCTTCAGCGATGTAAACCCCGGACTCCCTCCGCCTCCGGGGTGCCTTTTCCTCTCTCCCGGAGAGGAAGGGATTGTCTGCATGTCTCTGGAGCCCACCTGGGGTGCCGAGCCCAGAATCTCTGTGTCCTCCCTGACTCAGAGCAGAGAACAGCAGGCGCCCCAAACAGACCAGCGGCCAGGCAGGCACAGGGCATCCACGGCCCTTTCCTAGAGGAAGATGACTGGGATAGCAAGAAGTTGAGCAGCTCCGCGATACTCCCAAAGTCCTTGAGGCCACAAGGCAGCAATGAGACGTAGCAGCTGCTTCTTTGGAGGTCCCGGAGAAACAAACAAACAAACAAAAAAGCCCAGGCATCCTTCAGCCCCACATCCTCTCCCAGAAGGACAGGTGAAGGGCAGACGGGGTCACTGGGTGAATTTGCTTTTCAGAAACAATTTTAAAGGAATCCAGATTCCACTCACTGCCCGCAAGTCTTTTGTGAGGAGAGCCTGTGCGCGCCAGAGGCTTCACAAACTGAAGCACAATTGAATTCGCAAGTCCAGGATAGCAAGAGGGTGAATTTCTTTTTATGATAAAAGGAGATTTCATCTCTTTTATTCAAAGTTCCTTTAAAGGTTTCTTATACAAAAAAAAAAAAAAGTTTCTTATACTAGTCAAAGAAAAAGTAGCCCGGAAGTTCAGTGAATTGAAAAAGAATTATTTATTTCGGGGAGGAGAGAGCAGTGCCCACCGCTCGCATTCAATCTCCTGACTTCCAGTCTGCACTCTGGTAATTTCCCCCTGGTGTAATTTGGATGGATTTTTTTTTTAACTACTTAAATTTAAAAATGTTAAGATTAAGTGAGAATGAGAATGATGGGATTTCAGTCTTCCTATTCAAATTTAATCTCTTTGCTTTGAATTAATTTGATATTAAAAAAATACTTAAGAAATAGTAAAGGGTAAGTATCCAAAAGCTGACAAGCATTTAAACCGGAAATATTTCTTTGTCTTAGAGAACATTGCAGGGGGAAATGATATTAATTTTCGTGAAAGGCTTGGTCTAAATGAACACGGCCTGCGCTGAACGCCAAGTTTTCTCTGCAATTTCTCTGCCTTTTGTTGAGAGCGTGGCCATTTACTCCTCCCAGAGCTCTGTTTACCTACAAGGAGCCGCCTCTTTGTGTCTGGAAGGCGATAAGAGGAGAAGAAAACAGGCAGGGTCAGGCTGAACACAGCTCCCATGGAGGACCTGTTGGTGGTGGTGCTCCCCGAGCTCAATAAACTCATTGTCGTCACAAAGGGAACCTCCAGGGTTGAGGCCGGACTTAACTTCACATCCAGGCTGTTTGGAATCGTTATTTTTTAAAGCCCTTCGGAACAGACATTTATTAGCTCTAGTAAACTTGGCTGTTGTTAAGAGGGTTCCCCACCCTCACATCCTTCAACCAGAGGGGAAATCCCGGCCTTGCCCCTGCAACACTGCCGGGAACTCGGGACTGAAATGCTCCCGCCGAAGCCCACGGTTCAGGGAACGAGCCTTCGTTCGTGCCGTCACTTAACTACGTGGCTTTTTTTTCTCTCCTGCACTCACCCTCCCCTAAGGCGCCATCGGGATGGGGGACCAGAGGGTGTGGGGACTGCAGGGTTGCCTTCCTCCGGACAGAGCTGCCCTCCCCCCTTGTGAAGGTGCTGGCCTCAGTCTGCCCCAGCCACCTCCACGCAGCTGAGCAGAGCGCCTGCAGGTAGCGCGGGTTGCAGGAGCGTCCTGGGGCTGCCGGGAGGGCGCGCGGGAGCCCAGTGCGGAGGGGCCGCGGAGCGGTAACCCGCAACCTGCGACCCTTCCCGGAGGCCCCGGTGGCCCAGCTTCCACCCAACCGGCCTTTGTCCCAGGAAGTCGCCCGACCCCGCGGACCGGCAATCGCGGCCGTCTGATAAGACCTTTTGCGCCTTGGGACAGGTTGTAAAAGCGCCGAGCAGCTCTGTCTGCGCCCCCGCACCCTCGGCCTTGGGGGTGGGGGGCAGCGATTCCTGTTCACCTGGGTCCCCAACCAGGTGGAGGCGGGTCAGGGCCAACTCTCCCGCCCCGCCCCCAGCTAGGGGATTAGCGCTAATAGCAATTAATTCCCCCTGCAGCTCAAAGTCCCAGCAGCTACCTGCAGCCACTGCCCTGTGTCTTCGGTGCGCCGGCCAGGCACCCTCCTCCTGGAGGAGGGGGGTCCCTGACTGGGGAGGGGTGACCGCTGGACCCGCCACCCGGTGGTGCTCCGGATCCAATACACGTGGTGGGGAGGTTTTCCGGGGCAGTGGCCTCATTGAGGGGAAGAGATGGGTCCCCAGAGCACCCAGAGATCTTGAAGAGGGTTGAAGGAGGAAGGCACAGAAGCGGGGAGGCGGGAGTGTGCGGCCCTGGGGGTGCAGATGGCCCTCAGCGGACGGTTCCTGAAGACTGGGAGCCTTTAGGAGTGGGTGGGGGACCCAGGAGGTCCAACTGCCCTGGAAGAGGTAGGGGAAGGGAGCGGGCAGCCTCAGCAGCTTTTGTGGAGGGGGACGGGGGGAGCATGGAGGTGGCTGAGCTGCCCCTCCCTACCTCCTGTCCCCCTGCCCCCAGAATGAACTGGGCAGCAGGGTGGAGGATGAACAGCCAGCCAGGTTGAGGTCAGAGCAGGACGTCTGAGGCCCTGCAGTTGGGGTGCACCTGGGCCCACAGTGCCCCCTCATGGGGATCTTCGAAGAGCAGCACAGATGAGCCTCCTCTCCCCTTCTCTCCCACCCTGGAGGGCAGGCCAGGCCCTGCCACCTGCCCCAGGCTGGACACACAATAAGCATGCACTCACTGCAGGTACCCACTCTCCTGCTGCCCCAGGACAGGGAGGTCATTTCTGGTTCATTGGTAACTCAGAGGGTCACCAGGCTGTGTCCAGCATAAGTGCTTCTCCCCATCTGGCACTTCGGGTCTGGTTTTAAAATCCAGTGGCTCACATCTGATTTTTTTTTTTTTTTAAGAAACAGTTATTCAGCCACTGTGTGAGTTTTTAGATAAGATGCTATGCACTGGGGTCTGATAACAGCTGCTTGAATCAGAGACATTAGCACAGTCCTGTTTCTACCCTCAATTTTTAAATCTCATTAGTTTAGCAATTTACCTGAGAAAAATTGCTGCATAAAACCACCACTGACTATGTTGCATGGGAGCCATACCGGCTGCAGGGTACGCAGTGCCTGTGTCTATGTGTTTCCACCCGGGCAGCCACTATCCAGGCATCCTCGGAATAGTAGGCAGTGGGTGTTGGGGGCACGGTGAGGCTTCCCTGTGCCCTTGTGGGAGCTCCTTGGTGTCATCCTGGAGTTAGTGGGAACTGGTAGATTCTAATGGAGCCCACAGGCAGAGGGTAGGGGGGCAGCACGCTGAGCTCCATCTCCCCAATGTGTGATCATGTCCAAACCCCAGCCAAGGCTGACTCAGGCTGCACTGTGGGGATGGGAGTGTTGCCCACAGCAGAGATAGTCATTTCCCCACAGTCCCTGGGAACCCCTCTGAGTCTGGACCAGCCCTCTTTCCTGGAGAACCTGAGCTCCAGATAAGCTCCTCTTGGACCTCTGGACAGGCCTGTGGGTTTCTAGAAGCTCTGTGGTCACCGTTAGAAGAATATAGTCTCAAACTTTGTTGTGTCGGGGTATGCAGGGGATTGCCCTGAGGAAAATGTGCCCACCACCCAGGGTCACCAGGCTCAAGGTGCCCATTCCCGGGGCTCCCCTTTCTGAGCAGTCCAGGTAGCCTGGCCTCCCCTTCCTGAATGGCCAGTTCTCTTCATCTTGACCACCATGTCAACACCCCCAGGTGACTTGTTGTGTCCCTGGCTGAAATTGCCCTGGGACACTCCCTAATTGGGAACTTTAATGGTTCCCCTCTTTAATTTTGTATCCCCTTTATCAAATCCCAAAACTGGATACAATAAATTTTTAAAAGAGACTCAACTCTTTTTGAGTATATTTTGCAACAGTCCCGGAGGGACCCTCTTAGCGGCAGTGAGAAGACGAGCCAGTGACAGGGCAGGCCAGCCGCCCCTCCTGCAGCCCCCCCACTGTGGGCTGAGTGTGCACAGAGAGGTTGCTGGACACCAACACACAGCAGACTCACCTTTCTCTCTGGTTTCCCCCCAGATTTACTACAAAGTCATTAAGGACATCGAGCCCGGTGAGGAACTGCTGGTGCACTTGAAGGAGGGCGTCTACCCCCTGGGTACAGCGCCGCCCAGTCTGGACGGTAAGGCCCCTCCCGGGCTGTAGCTCTTGGAGCCCCTCCTGGAGGAGGGGCAGACACATGGGAGGACACAGCGGCCTCATCACCTTATGCCACAGGATGAGGCCCAGGCAGCCCCCGCCCTCTGGACACCTTCCCAACCTGCAGGCTCCTCCCTCCTTGTTGGGGTGTAGCAGGTAAACCCTAAATTAGGAAGTGCTGCATGTCGCCCTGGATCTTTGCAGTGGGAGCATCCAGGTGATTTTCTCAAACTATCTCATCGTTAGACAAACCCACAGGCAGAAGACATCAAACCAGTTTTATAGCATGGAAGCATTTTCAGTCAGACTGAAGAGGAAGGTGGCGTGTGCCCCTGGAGACCCAGGGCCAGGAGAGATGTCAAGGGAGGGAAAACTCATGGTGCTGTGTGGCTCAGTGGTGGGGATAGTCACAAGTTCCCCCGAGCAGGGCTGCAGAGAGCCCAGGAGTAACCTGTCCCCTTGGCTTCTCTCCCGGCATCTGTCAGCTAGGGGTGTGGCAAGCAGGAGTTACTTTCTGGTTCATCCACACTCAAGTACAGCTGCAAGGGTGTGGAAAACATTCTAGTCTCCGTGGGGCCTGGATCAGTTGACTAGGAGCAGGCACTGTAGGCAGTGCAGACGGCTCCAGGGTTCACATCTATCTTCTCTTCTCTGGATGAGACCTCATGTGAACAGAATAGCAGCCTCCCCTTAAGGCCATGCCCAAGCCGGTGGTTCCTACTTGCGCTGGAGACAGCAGGGTGGGGAGCTGTCCTGGCTGTCCTGGCTGTCTCTCCGTACTCTCCAAACACACCAGTGCCTCTGATATCACTCACCGCACCTTCCCCAAGGGAAATCTGCTCTGGTTTCACGGTGAAGAAGTGGCATTGCCTTGGCCAGGAAGCTGGCCCTGGAATTAGCAGGCGGGCTCTGAGACAAGTTGCAGAGAACGCTGCCTTAATTTACCCTTTTGGCTGCCGGGCCTAGGCACCCTGGGTCATCCAGAAGGAAACCGGCATGGAAGGACAGTTTTATGAGCCGAGTTCTATCTGTACTCCCCTCTAAAGTTTGGTTTTAATTAGGCTGTTCAGAAAAGAAAAATAAATCGCTGAGCTCTGGGTAGCAGGGAGGCAAGGACTCATTTTCCTTAAAATAATTGTTGAAAAGACCTGTGAGTCTTGGGCGGCACAGGAGAGCGCCTTGCCACAGTACTCTGACCATGGAATTTCATTCCTAAAATGAAATGTATTTCTTCCAAAAGGGTTTTTTAAAAAAACCTCCGTTCCTGCTCTCCACCCCCCTCCGACCTCTGATATTAAATAACCTAAGTCTGCATTTTCCTAATAATTTATCAGACGTTTGTGGGCTAATTGCTTTCTACACATAATAGTCCAACATCAAATATTTGACTTTTTCTGCTCTTTCTTGTCAAGATCATGCCTCTATGGCAGCCCCCGCCCCCCCCCCAGTTAAACTCTGAATCGCGCAGAAAGAAAATGCAAAAATGTTCCTCACTAAGATAATTATCATAAAAATCTTTTATCCAGGCCCTAGCTAAGTGGAGCGGCCCCTTATCACTGCAGGAATTTGGAGCAGGCTCTGGGGCTCTTTTGAGCCTCCGGTCTGGTCGATTAGCATGTAGATGCCACATAATTGTGAACCCCTCCGCTCTGAGGCCATTAGGCACGGATTTATTTTTCTGTTACATTCCTGTTCTGCCGTGAGAGTTGCTGATAGAACTTGAGACAGACAAGCGAGGCGCAGATGTGACAAGCAAGATGTCAGACTGCCACGGCCTGGCTCGACTTGGTAGTAGGGAGAAGGTAGCGGGGGGAGCCCCGGCTCATGCCCCCAACCCGATTCGGGTGCACACAGGTTCACTTCCAAGCATTTATTTTTGTGCTTTGCTGGAGACTGCCATCCGGCATTGAGGAAGACCCAGAGAGATGGGTTCACCCGCCCGCTGGGACGCGGGTGGCAGGGCACAGAGCCTCTGCCCCTGCAGTCCTGGGGCCGGAAACCCTTCTTCAGAGCTACAGCTTTGTAAAGAAATGCAGCACCGACTCCCCCCACCCACCCCCCACGTGATCCAGACCAGAGGGAAGCCACTTTCAGATCCATTCGGTCTGGCGACTTGTTATTTTGTTTTTACACGCACAATGGAGGGGGGAAAGAGTTCTCTTTCGTGAGAACTTCTCCCTCTTGGGAGAAAATAAAAGAAAATCATTTCCATTCAAATATGCTTTTCTTTTTAGGAAGGTTCATAATAATGTGCTTTCCCCCTCTCCCAAGAAGGTCAAGAGGACGCAACGTATTCTGTACAGAGCACGAAAGGCAGAGAGATAATAAGCTGGGGTGTAATACGATGTCGGAACAGAACACGCTCTCTTAGTATTTCTTTAAAACAGAAATTTCCTGTGCTGGGAAATGAAAATGCCTTGGGCTGTGCCCGCTTTGCCCCCACCCCCATCTGTGGGCCCAGGAGTGTGTTCAGGGCCAGCCTCACCTGCCTGGGAGGCACCAGGAGGCTTGTCCACACCGCTCTGCACGGTCAGCGAGGCTCAGACGTGTCCTGTCCTTTGATGGGGGCAAGCTTGTCTGTCGAATGATGGGGGCAGAGGCAGAGGCCAGATTTGTCACCGCAGTCAGGTCCACCAGCTTCTCAACACCCTCAAATGCCTGGAGTGAGAGCTAGATGGATTCACGTTTGAAATCCAACAATTTTCATTTTAAATCTAAATTCTAAATGAGCACTGGGAAAACGAGTTGGTGAGCTGGCACTTCTTCTTGCCTTTGTTTGCAAATTTCAGCTTCCCTGATTGTTCTTTGCTGGGTCCAGAAAGAGTGCAATGAGAACTGGGATCTCTGATTTAACCACAGGGCTGGTGGGAGGCCTGGTCTCAGCCTCCTCCCAGCCCAGGAAGTTGGCATAAACCCACAAGTGGCCTAAGGGGTCTGCGGTGGGTGGGCTCAGTCCTGAGACGTGTTCTCAGCACTGCCACATGGGACTCGATCCCTGGGGAGAATCTGAATTTCTAAAGACAAGGAGCCCTGCAGGCTGCAGCAGGCTGCCTGGCCAACCTCTCGGGGAGACTGAGCTCTGCCTGCCCTTCCTGGTGGGGACTCCCATCTCACTGTTCCGCTTCTTATGCAAACTCTTCAGTTTCTCCCTGCCTCGGTTTACCCATTCTCAGGCTGCACTCACACACCATGTGCCTCCCTGGGGGCCCCTGGGTTGACAGGAGACTTGCACGTACAGATCCCACTGAGCTCTCAGGATAGGGCCTGCCACGGGGCACTCCCAATAGCAGATGCAAGCGTCACTGTGCCCACATTGTCACGGTAGACTCTTGTCCTGAAAAGCGTTTGCACCTCACCTTGTATTTCAAAAGCAGTGTTTGGTGGATGTGTAGGATGTTTCTTTATTGCCCACCTCCTCCCCTGCCATGTGTCAAGTCTGAGATTTCTCCCCAGAAGACTTTGGTTCTCTCCGCAGGCATCCGGGAAGCTCCTCCTAGCGGCCTTCCCTGGAAATGTCTGGGATAGGGGTTGTTGGAGGCCAGGGCCAAGGTGCGGAGTCCACAGGTTCTGGGAGTCCTGCAGCTTTTTTCCCTTTGGGATCTTGTCTTCCCTTTCCTGAGGCTCAGGTTGGGGAGCAGGGTGAGGGCGCCCAGGCTCAGGCTGGAATTAGAGGTAGTGTGGGGGCTTCTTCACCAGCAATGGTGCCTGCCCCGTTGGCCCCAAACACAGGGGCCTTAGGCCTCCTCTGCACCTGGCACCCTTCCAGACACATACTGCTGTCCAAAGACAGGGCTGAAAGTCACATCTCACAAACCGGTGCCTGGGTATCCAAGTGGTGTCATCCCGTGTGCCTGGCCACAGTGTCCCATGGGGGTCTCCACCTTGGGCATCTGTGACTCAGGCTGGGGGCCTCTGAGCACCCACCACCAGGCATGTGACCTAGGCCAGTATGGAGAAGAGCTCTTAGGCTCAGGGCAGCTGCCCCTGGACTGCCCTGACTCTGAAATGTCCCATAGCTTTGGTGGTCTCTCTGACATGTGAAGGGGCAGCAGGTGGAACCCCCTTTCCATCTGCCCCCCGCCCCCTACCTCCTAGCCTCTATACCCTAAAAGGCATTCAGCCCTTTGCAGCCAATGTTCAGGCCAAGCTAATCAAAGCTCAGCTTTGGTCTGGGCACCGGGCCAGTCCCAGTACATGTGCACACCCAGACACACTCCCACTGTGCACAAAGGCCTGGGAACACACAGACACACAAGCACTCACAGGCACAATCCCGTAGCATGTGCACACTCACACACAAACATTCATACATTTTCACACATGCACAACTGCATACACACTGGCACATATAAACACACACGCACAGCGTGTGCATTCACACATGCTCTCACAAGCACAGATGTGTACACGCGTACATAAACATGCACCTGCTTGCACACAGAGACACACCCACAGTCACTGTGCAAAATACACACAAATGTGAACACGCAAATGTGCATATAACCAATCACACAGACCACACATGTGTCAGGTATGAAAATATGTGGATGCACACAGATACTTACACATGTGGGCTCATGCATTCACACGAGTGCATTGCACACTCACGAATGCAGTTGTGAAATGCACAGACGAAGTTGCATATGCTGGAACATTCACACTCACACACATACGTTTGCCTGTGCACGCACAGCTGCACACACATGTGCAAAATGGCACGCGCATTTACACACTGGTGCACGTGCCCACATGCACCCACAGGTGCCCACTCAGGCCCACATGTGCCCATAAGCACACAATACATGTTCACCTCATTTGGGCAAGAGCTTAGTACAGCTGCTATCTTGACAGACCGGGGTGGGACAGAGGGTCTGGGGTGCTCGCCCTAGCTGGGAAGCTGCTGTCAGTGATGGCAGAGCCCCCCCAGACGGCAGCTCCAGGCTGACTGCTGGCTTGGCACCGTGGTCAGGATGCTGCCTCGTAAACTTCATAATATCTGCCCTCTTTTAATTTGTTTGACCTTGATGACAATAATTTATTGTGCACATTGGAGCTCTGCCGTCTTTCTTCTCCTAATTCATAAACAAAGCACTTAGCCTGGCTTCCTTCTACACTCCCAAGCGTGGGGCCGCCTCTGGCCCACTGCGGCCGGCTGAAACAAAGGCAGGGCCCAGTGTCCTAGCTCAATGTCCCCAAGAGGCACAAATCAGGGTCCCTGGGCTGCTCAGGGTGAGGCTGGAAGGGAGCAGAGAGGGAACAGCTGGCACAGGGGGCAGCCCTGCGCCTCTGGCTCACCCACCGCCTCCTCATCCTCTCTCTTGCAGAGGAGCCTACGTTCCGCTGTGACGAGTGTGATGAGCTCTTCCAGTCCAAGCTGGACCTGCGGCGCCACAAGAAGTATGCATGCGGCTCGGTGGGTGCCGCGCTCTACGAGGGCCTGGCGGAGGAGCTGAAGCCTGGGGGCCTGGGCAGCGGGGCTGGTGGCCTGTCCCACGAGTGCAAAGACTGCGAACGGATGTTCCCCAACAAGTACAGGTGCCGCCCGCCCCGCCGGGTCCCCGGCCCCATCACGGGCAGGGCTCCAGAGACAGGTGGAGGTGCACCTAGGGCATGTGCTGGGCCCACCCAGCAGTGTCCCCTGGCTGAGATGCTGCTAGCCCCACCGGTCCTGCAGAGTCAGGACTGCATTGCAGAGACAAGCAGGAAGCAGTGAAAGCTCAGGCCTAGCCCTGAGTGTGTAGCCGTCAGCCCAGGGCTGGTTCTAGAATAAGATCCCAGACCAGGATGGGGTTGGAAGTGCCCAGCCCTGAGGGGTTCCTGGATGCCCCACTTTCTGGACATACAGCCCTTCTCAAATAGTGGGCAGGGGCAGGAAGGGGTCATCCAGGAGGGATGTCATACACGGGAGCAGCTTACATGGGCCATCCCTTCCCCGAGGCCAGGCAGGAATGTGAACCTGGGCCTTGCAGGGCTTGGGGACCTGTGGGGCTCCCTGGGAAAGATGGGCTCCTGGGCTCTAGCGGGTAGAGCCAGGACTCCCAAGCCATGGAAACTTTTCCTCCTCCCACCTTTGAGAATTCTTCCAGGACAGCCTTGCAAAATCAGAGAAAAACCCCATCAGGCCCCTAACAGGCTGTGTGACTGCTGAGGGCTTAGGCTGTCCCTTCCCGGCCCCCCGGGGACAGCAAACCCTCCACCCCACACAGATGACTGAGAAAATAAGTGTTCGGGCAAATCCCGACAGAGGCCCTTCGCGGTAAGCACCACTCAAGAGGGTCCGTGTTTTCTCTACATAAACACATAAATCACAATTAACAACAGGGAAAAAGATACAATCTCCTGATGCTTGAGAACCAGGCGTTTCTGATCTAAATGGATGGCTGGGCCCGTAATTAACGGGCCGTGATGTATTACTGCTTTGCTCATGGAGATTAACGGTCATCCCCAGGACGGGAGGAGAAGCGGGGTGTCCCCCGAGAGGAGGGGGTTAGAAGCTGCTCGCTCATCCGAGTGGAGCGGCCCCGAACAGCTGTGCCCCACACTTTCCTGCATCTCATTTGGGGACCCCCTGGTGAACCCCGGCTGCTCGCCCGCCCCTCCCTGTGCTTGGTTTCCCAGGGCTCGCCTCCACTCTGGGGTTTGTGACAGCGTTGAAGTCTCTGCACCCCATTTTTCTTGGGCCCAAGCTTAGCCTTAGCTCAGGAGCAAGCTGAGGGACAGGCAGGGGCTGGGGGCTGCAGGATCCAACCTTGTCCTGGTAGATGCCCCAGAGTTAGATCATTTTAGCAGGAAGGAAAGACTTCTTCATGTGACATGGGAAGGCCATCTCTGCCCCCCATACTCACTGGCCGGTCAGGGAGGAGGGAGCCAGAAGAGGTGTGCCCACGCCCTGACCCTCCTGCCGTGCGGTGGGGGTTCCAAGGGTCTGCTGAGATCTAGCGGCACCGGGCAGATGGGGCCCCGGGTGACCATCCCCTGTGTGCACAGCTTGGAGCAGCACATGATCGTCCACACGGAGGAGCGCGAATACAAGTGTGACCAGTGTCCCAAGGCCTTCAACTGGAAGTCCAACCTCATCCGCCACCAGATGTCCCATGACAGCGGCAAGCGCTTCGAGTGTGAAAACTGCGTCAAGGTAATGAGCAGGGGCACACCCACCACTCCACCCACGCCCTCCCCTAGCAGGGCCACAGACAGGGGCAGGGCTCACCCTCCCCACAACCCACCACTCCACCCACGCCCTCCCC